>NC_138768.1:158638933-158863933 GCF_965119305.1 Pelophylax lessonae
GAAACTTGCATTTTCAGAAGGAATTATGTGTATATAAACCCTAATAAGCTTCTCTTGTTTGCTCCACTTTGGTCTGTTGCAAATATTATAAAAAAGAGTTTTGTTTATTAAGTGCAACAAATACCCACTGAACCTGCATTCAATTTTATAAGCTTTATAACACCCTGTGCCCTCTGCCTGTGCTGACTGTTATCAGTTAAATTGTTCCCAGATCTCTCTGTGAACAACAGAACACCTTCTTCCATGGTACAGAAAAGAGGAGAGGTGTTCTCTAGTTCTTCACTATGGTGACAACACTGCTCTGTCATTGATACAGTACAGTGAGTGAGCGTTGTCACCCTGGGACAGAAAGCAAGTTAATGGTAGGATCATCAGGTCAACACAGTACAAAAAGCCTAAACAATGAATGCAGCCATCACATCTAAAGACTGGTCAGCTACAACATATTCATTTAGGTTCTTGAGTTTAGATACATTTTAAAAGTGTCAGCCCCCCATTTCTTTGCTGACAGATTTACTGTAACTGGCTGGGCTTGTAGTTCCATTGCAGAAGGAATGCAGGCTGTTCAGTCCTGAAAATACAAAACCTGTTACAGGCTAGCAGGCTGCTCCAGAATTTTCCATGGAATCATGGTTAAAAGTTGCTTAATTTAATTTTACTACACACGACTTGCTCCTGAAGTCTGTATGCTGGGACTTGTAGTTCCATTTTAGCTGAACTGAAACAGAATATACTAAGGCTTATTGTTGCCATCACAGATTACCAACAGTCTAATTAACCCTATCGACACCAGATTTCCTGATTGCCTAGCAGGGGGTGCTGAGACTTCTTGTTGTTTTTTTTATTATCTCTTCCAATACCCTCACTAAAGGTTGTATAAAGCCTTAAGGATAAGGAAAAAAAACAATTATTCTTTCTAAACAAATTACTGTACTAAAAATGGCAAAGTTAACTGCATTTATTATCCTATTTACGCTTCTAAATTGGCCTGGGGAGGAAGCGAGTGCGGATTTGAACAACTGGAAAGAGAAGAATTAGGAAGCCACTCCTGGGGTTTCCTATCTCTGTGGAGGAGCAGCCAGAAAGTTTCCTCTTCAGAAGCTCAGCCAGTTGTGTTTGATTGCAGAACAACGCACATCACAATCCCAGGACCCCTTACACTGATTAGGTGCCATAATATATGCATAGTGTAGGGTGTAAAATAGAGAGGATAGGAAAGAAGCCAGGGAATTCCCCCAACGCTTCCTAGCAAATGAAGGACTTAGGACTCACAGCATCTCCAAAATATTTGTTTAGATTTCCCCTGTGGAACAGCAATATTATCCACATAATACAGTTTATGTCCACAGATGAGGAGCAAAAGTTTGCATTAGCTCCAGTCGGGTTCTATATAAAAGAGAAGGATGGTTACAGACAATATTTATGGTAATGTCACCTTTAAAAAGTAGGAGCAAGATAGATACCCTATATGTCAGAAGGTGGAAAAGACAGGAGAACCTGAAGGGGGACAAGGTAAAATACAGAAATACGATGACTACAGAAAGGATATGAAAAAAAAAAAATGAAAAGAAGAGAAGAGAAAACAGAATGGACAGAGTATTAGGAAAAAAGTTGTGGCAATGACAAGGAGAACACAAAGAAAATAGGGCAAACAATAATGCAGAGCCTGGAGAGAACACGTGGAATGGTTAGAGGACATGGAGCTGGGACAGAACATGTGGAATGGTTAGAGGACATGGAGCTGGGAGAGAACATGTGGAATGGTTAGAGGACATGAAGCTGGGACAGAACATGTGGAATGGTTAGAGGACATGGAGCTGGGACAGAACATGTGGAATGGTTAGAGGACATGGAGCTGGGACAGAACATGTGGAATGGTTAGAGGACATGGAGCTGGGACAGAACATGTGGAATGGTTAGAGGACATGGAGCTGGGAGAGAACATGTGGAATGGTTAGAGGACATGGAGCTGGGAGAGAACATGTGGAATGGTAAGAGGACATGGAGCTGGGACAGAACATGTGGAATGGTTAGAGGACATGGAGCTGGGACAGAACATGTGGAATGGTTAGAGGACATGGAGCTGGGAGAGAACATGTGGAATGGTTAGAGGACATGAAGCAGGGACAGAACATGTGGAATGGTTAGAGGACATGGAGCTGGGACAGAACATGTGGAATGGTTAGAGGACATGGAGCTGGGAGAGAACATGTGGAATGGTTAGAGGACATGGAGCTGGGAGAGAACATGTGGAATGGTTAGAGGACATGGAGCTGGGAGAGAACATGTGGAATGGTTAGAGGACATGGAGCTGGGAGAGAACACGTGGAATGGTTAGAGGACATGGAGCTGGGAGAGAACATGTGGAATGGTTAGAGGACATGGAGCTGGGACAGAACATGTGGAATGGTTAGAGGACATGGAGCTGGGAGAGAACATGTGGAATGGTTAGAGGACATGGAGCTGGGAGAGAACATGTGGAATGGTTAGAGGACATGGAGCTGGGAGACAACATGTGGAATGGTTAGAGGACATGGAGCTGGGAGAGAACATGTGGAATGGTTAGAGGACATGGAGCTGGGAGAGAACATGTGGAATGGTTAGAGGACATGGAGCTGGGAGAGAACATGTGGAATGGTTAGAGGACATGGAGCTGGAAGAGAACACGTGGAATGGTTAGAGGACATGGAGCTGGGAGAGAACATGTGGAATGGTTAGAGGACATGGAGCTGGGAGAGAACACGTGGAATGGTTAGAGGACATGGAGCTGGGAGAGAACATGTGGAATGGTTAGAGGACATGGAGCTGGGAGAGAACATGTGGAATGGTTAGAGGACATGGAGCTGGGAGAACATGTGGAATGGTTAGAGGACATGGAGCTGGGACAGAACATGTGGAATAGTTAGAGGACATGGAGCTGGGACAGAACATGTGGAATGGTTAGAGGACAGACAGCTGGGAGAGAACATGTGGAATGGTTAGAGGACATGGAGCTGGGAGAGAACATGTGGAATGGTTAGAGGACATGGAGCTGGGAGAGAACATGTGGAATGGTTAGAGGACATGGAGCTGGGACAGAACATGTGGAATGGTTAGAGGACATGGAGCCGGAGAGAACATGTGGAATGGTTAGAGGACATGGAGCTGGGAGAGAACATGTGGAATGGTTAGAGGACATGGAGCTGGGGCAGAACATGTGGAATGGTTAGAGGACATGAAGCTGGGACAGAACATGTGGAATGGTTAGAGGACATGGAGCTGGGACAGAACATGTGGAATGGTTAGAGGACATGGAGCTGGGACAGAACATGTGGAATGGTTAGAGGACATGGAGCTGGGACAGAACATGTGGAATGGTTAGAGGACATGGAGCTGGGAGAGAACATGTGGAATGGTTAGAGGACATGGAGCTGGGAGAGAACATGTGGAATGGTAAGAGGACATGGAGCTGGGACAGAACATGTGGAATGGTTAGAGGACATGGAGCTGGGACAGAACATGTGGAATGGTTAGAGGACATGGAGCTGGGAGAGAACATGTGGAATGGTTAGAGGACATGAAGCAGGGACAGAACATGTGGAATGGTTAGAGGACATGGAGCTGGGACAGAACATGTGGAATGGTTAGAGGACATGGAGCTGGGAGAGAACATGTGGAATGGTTAGAGGACATGGAGCTGGGAGAGAACATGTGGAATGGTTAGAGGACATGGAGCTGGGAGAGAACATGTGGAATGGTTAGAGGACATGGAGCTGGGAGAGAACACGTGGAATGGTTAGAGGACATGGAGCTGGGAGAGAACATGTGGAATGGTTAGAGGACATGGAGCTGGGACAGAACATGTGGAATGGTTAGAGGACATGGAGCTGGGAGAGAACATGTGGAATGGTTAGAGGACATGGAGCTGGGAGAGAACATGTGGAATGGTTAGAGGACATGGAGCTGGGAGACAACATGTGGAATGGTTAGAGGACATGGAGCTGGGAGAGAACATGTGGAATGGTTAGAGGACATGGAGCTGGGAGAGAACATGTGGAATGGTTAGAGGACATGGAGCTGGGAGAGAACATGTGGAATGGTTAGAGGACATGGAGCTGGAAGAGAACACGTGGAATGGTTAGAGGACATGGAGCTGGGAGAGAACATGTGGAATGGTTAGAGGACATGGAGCTGGGAGAGAACACGTGGAATGGTTAGAGGACATGGAGCTGGGAGAGAACATGTGGAATGGTTAGAGGACATGGAGCTGGGAGAGAACATGTGGAATGGTTAGAGGACATGGAGCTGGGAGAACATGTGGAATGGTTAGAGGACATGGAGCTGGGACAGAACATGTGGAATAGTTAGAGGACATGGAGCTGGGACAGAACATGTGGAATGGTTAGAGGACAGACAGCTGGGAGAGAACATGTGGAATGGTTAGAGGACATGGAGCTGGGAGAGAACATGTGGAATGGTTAGAGGACATGGAGCTGGGAGAGAACATGTGGAATGGTTAGAGGACATGGAGCTGGGACAGAACATGTGGAATGGTTAGAGGACATGGAGCCGGAGAGAACATGTGGAATGGTTAGAGGACATGGAGCTGGGAGAGAACATGTGGAATGGTTAGAGGACATGGAGCTGGGGCAGAACATGTGGAATGGTTAGAGGACATGGAGCTGGGAGAGATCATGTGGAATGGTTAGAGGATAAGGTGCTGGGAGAGAACATGTGGAATGGTTAGAGGACATGGAGCTGGGAGAGAACATGTGGAATGGTTAGAGGACATGGAGCTGGGAGAGAACATGTGGAATGGTTAGAGGACAAGGAGCTGGGACAGAACATGTGGAATGGTTAGAGGACAAGGAGCTGGGACAGAACATGTAAAATAATGGGAGGTTCACCACATCTCTATAACAGAAAATCTCCCACCCTTCATCCCTCCACCCCCCATCTTACCATAACAACAGTTCCCCCACATCCCACCCTATATCAACCCCCCTCCCCCCCGGATGTTATAATCTTCTACTTAAATAGATACCCAGACTCTTCACTGCACACTTTGATACCCTGCATAAACTCCATAGGGTTGATTTACTAATGGCAAATAGACTGTGCACTTTCCGAAATGCAGTCGCTCCAGTGCTTAGTAAATGAGGTAAAGCTTCCCTTTGCAAAGAATACCCAATAATATGTAAAGAAAATAAAAAAAAAACATTTACTAAGCTCTGGAGCAACTGCAAAGTGCGCAGTCTATTTGCCTTCAGTAAACAAACCCCTATGTGTTCCCTTGACTTGACTCATCTTGACGGCCTGGTGGGGAAGGGGTATGGTAGAATCTTAAGTGCCCTGCCCTCACCCCACCTGATGTAGATGTATTCCACTAATCTAAAACATAGGTATGTTAAACTGGGAGAGGGAGAGTAGAATAGTGAAAGGAATGTGGCACTGGGATAGAACATTTAGAAAGGCAGGAGGAATGAGGAGGTGGTGGAGAACATTTAGAGAGGTAGGAAGAATATGGAGCTGGGAAAGAACATTTAGAAGGGTGGGAACAATGCAGAGCTGAAGGAAAAACATTGACTGTTCGAAATTCGGCCGAATTCTGAACATTTTGCTGATAAAGTTCGGAATTCGGCAACCAGAACCGACCAAAATGCAATGGGACAGGAACTGGGCTTTAAAAGCCTGTGATTGGACCAGAACCATCAGTAAAAGCCAATTGAGGGGGCAGGAGAATGCTAGGAATTTGATTGGAGTGACTAGGGGGTCCAGAGGCCAATCATTAGTAAATACGCCCCCAGTATATAAGATAGCCCCGCCAAATCTCTAGCATTGTAATACAGGGACGTGGAAGAGAGTGGAAGCAGTTCTGTTACTTCTGCTTCAAAGTGTCATTTAGCAATAATTAGTGTGAGGAAAGGGATATCTAGTGTAGTTAGGGTACTATTTTCCACTATAGTTAGATTTAATAATCTAGTTTCTGTAGGGGAAGTGTTAAGTGCCAGGGGACCGTAGTGTAGTGTAGGGTTAACTGACTCTGACCGCTATAGCAGGCTGACAAAACCCTTCCATGTCAGGGTGACCTCTATAGAGAAAAGTTTGTTTCTCTTAGAACACTTACAGAGCAGGATGGTGGCTTCCCCCCTGTCACCCTGCTTTTTGTTGCAGGCGTTTATAGGGCTTTTTTGAGGACATGTTTGGAGTCAGGCATGACATCAGAACTTCTGTGTAGGGGTATATATACACACACACACACATGTATGTATATATACACATACACATATATAGGTGTGAAAGTAGCAGAAACCTATGCTTGCGCTAATGAAATAATTAACAGGCATATGGCTTCTCTGCTATAACACCTATATGTGTGTATGTGTATAATACATATAAGTGTGTGTATATATACCCCTATACAGAAGTTCCGATGTTTTGCCTGCCTCCAAAGACCCCCAAAAAATGCCCAAAAAATGCCTGCAACAACACACCTGGGCGTTTTTTTGGCGCAGGCTTTTTTTTGGGCATTTTTTGGGCGTCTTTGGAGGCAGGCATAACATCTGAACTTCTGCATAGGGGTATATATATATACACACACACACTTATATGTATTTATACACATACACACATATAGGTGTGATAGGAGCGGAGACATATGCCTGTTAATTATTTCATTAGCGCAAGCATAGGTTTCTGCTACTTTCACACCTATTTATGTTTATGTGTATATATACATACATGTGTGTGTGTATATATACCCCTACACAGAAGTTCTGATGTCATGCCTGCCTCCAAAGACGCCCAAAAAATGCCCAAAAAAACGCCAGCTACAAAAACGCCCAGGTGTGTTTTTGCAGCAGGCGTTTTTTTGGGCATTTTTTGGGGGTCTTTGGAGGCAGGCAAAGCATCTGAAATTCTGTATAGGGGTATATATACACACACACTTATATGTATTTATACACATACACATATATAGGTGTCATAGCAGAGAAGCCATATGCCTGTTAATTATTTCCTTAGCGCAAGCATAGGGTTCTGCTACTTTCACACCTATATATGTGTATGTGTATACATACATGTGTGTGTGTGTATATATACCCCTACACAGAAGTTCTGATGTTATGCCTGCCTCCAAACATGTCCTCAAAAAAGCCCTATAAACGCCTGCAACAAAAAGCCGGGTGTAAAAGTAGCGAAGCTACTAACCTGTTCTATATTAATTCTAACACAAACAAACTTTTTTTTCTGGTTCTGGACATGCTACAGAGCTGAAACTTCACAGGTACACTTTTTAGACCCCCCCCCCCCCCCAGACACTAAATACAAAGAAATCTCTTTTTTTTTTTTTCCAATCATTTTTTCAATAATTGGCTCTCTATCAAAAATGACAATTTTTAATAACTTTTTTTGTGTGATTAATAGTCCCTGGGGCATGACCCAGAACCCTAGGCACTTTTAGGGGTATTTATTGGGTTTTAGGGCTTCAAAATGGTGTTTTTTGATTACTGAAGTTCGGGTCTCATTGGGGTTCTGAAATCCGGGCCGAACTTTCGGGAAGTTCGGGTGTTCTGGTCGAACCGAACTTTTGAAAAGTTCGATCATCCCTATTTATAAGCATACCTCTAAGTGTACAGAGCCAGAATGGGCAAACTGTAAGTACATAGTGCACTGTTCCACAAACAAAAATTGTTCCACAGTTGGAGACATAATGTATGGATGCTCCTAAGCTGCCCAAAATCCTTTCCTGTGTGTTCCTTGCCTGTACTAACATGCACTGGGGAAATACATGGATGGGGCTAATGATGTGTGCTCCATTCTTCTTAATAAGCCAACACCCAACTGTCCTTCACCAGATTATCTCCCATTGCACCACAGGAGTAGGCTGGGAATGAGCTGGAAATAGATGTTTCATAGTAGCCAAGGGCTATGGTTATTGAAGCCTCCAGACCTCAAGAAATGCCCCACTAGTTACATCTCCAAGCCTCTGCACTGTTAAAACTCCAAAGCCATAGTCATAGCTATTTTAAATGTAATTTAAGTTTTGAAAAGCTAGAGGAAGACTGCCAAAATGAAGTAAGGTCTATTTATGCTCCCCTTGTTATCTGCAGTGGTCGTTATAGAGAAATTAGAGAATATTTTAGATCAGTTCTTTAGAAAAATAGTATATTTAGCTTTTTTTTAAACTGCCCTATAATGAAAACCCTCCAGAATGGATGCCTGGAGTAGGAGCAAGTATATGGGGAGAGAACAAAGAGTTGTAGGAAAAACAGGATCAGGAGTGGGGATAGATAACACAGAAGGAATATTGCATGGAGTGGGAAAGATAACAGAGGAGTACACACAAAATATCACAAAGAAAACGGGAATGGGAAATTCACAAAACAGTTGGTCACGTTGGGGTTTAAATTGGTAGTAAACTCATTTTTTCGAAGTTATACCTACAGGTAAGCCTATAATAAGGCTTATCTGTAGATACAGTAAATATCTCCTAAACTTGTCGTGTTTAGGAGATATTCACACTGGATGCAGCCAGTGACATCACCGGCGTGTGCGCTCTGAAGGGATGGCATACTGTGCTGGACCTACAGAGCTTCGTGCCAGAGCCGAGGACTCCCGTGCACATGTGCAGGAGTGATGTCATCGCAGCCCTGGCACTCATACAGCTGGAGCCCGCAATGGCGGAAAGAAGACCTGGGGGGGGGGGGGGAGATGGAGGCCCTGTCAGTGGTGACAGCGCACCGCTGGAGAACTTTGTTCTAAGGTAGGTATTTCATATTGTGCTAGTATGTAATGAATACTTGCACATTATGCCATTGCCTTGCATGTTTTTTTTTTTTTTTTTTTTTTTTTTTTTAATGCTATGATTTACTACTACTACTTTTTATTGTGCATTTACTTTTATTTATATTGTCTTTACTAGAGATTTTGATATAACCTCAGAATCTTGACTAGACATTACCCTGATTTAGCTTTCGCTTGTTGACTAGAAAATACAGTTGGCAGAATTTTACAGAACATGTTGAAAAGTGTTAGGTTTGGCTGGGTTTAATAAGCAATCAGCTAACTGGTTGACGTCACTCAGGGTGTCCTTCTTTTAATACAATATTTGGAGGTGTTTGGATAAAACCTTATCACATGCTTCAGTTCAGAAGTCTTTTCATTGCTCTCTGTCCTGCATTTCTCTTGAGTATGTGCTTGTAATAAAATATATCTATCTATCTATCTATATACATATATATATCTATATATCTATATATAGATATATATCTATATATAAATATATATATAGTATATTATTTTCTAAAGGAATTAATACTTTTCACTTAGCAAAGTGAATGGTCACTAAGGTGAAGCTGTATTCATTTCAATCATCCAGACATGTGCATGTTTCCTTCCTCTTGATAGGATAAGTGAATGACACAGCTTCACTTTGCCAAGTAAATATTCACTATTCCTTTATTAAATTAACCTCATTGCCTATAAATATATTCATCGTCTTGAAAGATTTCATGTTTTATTGTCCAAAAAAATGTTATCACCATGGATTTATTTACTGATCAATAAAAACATACTCTTTAATGCCAAAGCAAAACCAGACCGCTGAAAAAGTTGATTTACATTAGTTTAAATGAAAAAAAAAAAAAACACTTGAGTACTTTATAAATCCTCTTTAACATGACATACAGAGATCACCAGTAGTGCAGCCAATTATTTTCCAATGCCTCATAATTAGTTAAATGGAAATCACCTACTCATAAGGTTTTAAGTGATTGTGATATAAAAACACATGTATCTGGAAGGCCTTCCAGTAAAACAATGACCCCAAACATAAAGCCAAAACTACACGAGAATGACATAGAAACAACAGTGTTAATGTCCTGGAATGGCCAAGCCAGGGGCTGCATCTCAATCCAATGGAGAATTTGTGGCTGGACATGAAAAGGGCTGATCACTCACTATCCCTATGTCCCCATGCAACCCAAGAAAGCTGGATCAGTTTTGCAAAAAGGAATTGAGACAAATTGCAGTGTCCAGATGTGTATAAGCTCACAGAGATCCATCTACACAGACTCAAGGCTATAATTGCTGCCAAAAGCGCATCAGCTTAATACTGGCTTGAAGAGGGTGTATACTTACAAAGACAACTCTTTTTGTGTTTTACATTGTAATTAAATAACTTTGGAAAGATATGTTTTCACTTTGAGTGTTTTTGTGTTAATCAGTGTTAAAAAAAAAAAAGTTAAAGTGTATCTAAACACAAAAGCAAAAATAAAATTCATTGCAGCTCACCAATCCCTAA
Source organism: Pelophylax lessonae (assembly GCF_965119305.1). Classification (NCBI taxonomy): domain Eukaryota; kingdom Metazoa; phylum Chordata; class Amphibia; order Anura; family Ranidae; genus Pelophylax; species Pelophylax lessonae. Next base: position 158,649,216 of record NC_138768.1, read on the forward strand.
GGCTATGTTAACACTATATCAAGAGCCCTGCATTTTCAGCATAAGAAGAATGCAGATCACCACTTGGAGCATATTGGTGTGATGTACAGTGCAGTGTGGAAAAATGCAAAGCACTGGATGACACCGCATATCACTGCACCACAGCACACGGCACCATCACTATTCAACACTAGTCAGTAAAAAGATGCTCTTTTTTTCTGTGCAGGCTAATAAACAGGTTTGCAAGGTCATTTTTTTTTCTCTGTGTCTGATCGTCTCTCCTCTTCCTCACATTGCAGTCTCTGTGTGAGGAAGAGAGCTGGCAATGAGAGATGATCTCATATGTTTACATTTGAGATCATCTCTCATTGGATGTTCCGATCGTGTGGCAAATGGCCGCTGTGAATGGCCATTCACCACGATCTGTGATTGGCTGTATCCAAGGAACACGGCCGACACAGATTTTCCCAGATGCGCGCGCGCGGGGAGCCTGTTACTGGGAGTCCGTTTAAAGACGGCCTCCCGGAAATTAGAGCCTGCGCTATAGTCGTCTTTCGGCTATAGCGAGGGTGGGAGGTGGTTAATGAGTGTCCATTTTTTAATTGCCAAGGTTCAGGGACTGTCCCTGAAGAAAAGCTGCAGTCTCAACATTGGAACTACTGTACATTATCTTGACCATAACCAATTCCCCAGCCTATGCTCTATTAGGGGTTAAGTATTACATCATATGGTCAACTGGCTCTGTTCACATCTTAATTATGAGCCTGTGTTTTCTAAGTGTTTTAAGCTTATTACATGTTAAATAAAATAGTTCTTTTTTTAATAATCAAGTGTGTGTTTTTGCTCTTTCACATTCCTGCCACCCTAGATTTTATGACCTATATTCCTCTGGGTTGGGCATTGAATGATCCCTAGTCACACCATTTCACATTTGAAACTCCCTCAGAGTACAGGGATACCACGTGTGAGGTTTTTTCAAAGCGTGAGTCCATAGACCGGATAAACATCCACAAAATGACCACATTTTAAAAAACACCCCAAGGTAATTTCTGAAAGGCACAGTGGGGTTGAATTACTAAAACTGGAGAGTGCAAAATCTGGTGCACCTGTGCATGGTAGTCAATCAGCTTCTCACTTCAGCATGTTACATTACGCTTTGGCAAATAAAAACTGGAAGCTGATTGGTTTCAATGCTGCACTGGTTTTTGCACTCTCCAGTTTTGGTAAATCAAACCCACTGAGTCTTTTGAAAATGTAGATTTTAGAAAATGCAGGAAAGAATGTAAAAATGTATTTTTTACACAAAGTTATCAATTTAAAAGATATTTCTAACACGCAGTATAGGCATACTTAGAATTACACCCCAAAACTCATGCTTCTACTCCTCCAAATTATGGGTATATCACATGTGTGAGACTTTTTTACAGCCTTACCCAGGGTTTCTCAACCAGGGTTCCATTGACCCTTAGGGTTCCTCCAGAGGTTGCTTGGGATTCCATGAGCAATGAGCTATTTCTGCCCCTCAGATAAGTTCCCACTGACACCACTGATATTTTTAGTATTAAGGTAAAAAAAAGGTAATAGAATGGGAGAAAAGGGGTATGGCGCTGCCCAGAAATAGAATAATGGTGGTATGCAAAATGGATGTGTCACAAATGCAGAAGCTAAAAAAGCAATGAGATACAAGCAGTTTGGTAATATATACAAACAGACAGAAGTAATAAACTGACTAGTGCCGTGAGGTGTAAATCAAGTAGGTTATAACGGATGATGGTAAATACCAAGTGAGGGGTATATATATATATATATATATATATATATATATATATATATATATATATATATATATATAAAGATGCTGTAGATAAATATGTAAAGAATATAAAAAATTATAGAATTTATCAGATGGTGGTGATCATTAATAAACAGTGAATGGATGGATATATAAATAAATAGAATAAATTAATAAATATATAAATAAAGGTGGCCCTAATTAGGGAATAATAAAGTGACACTGACACTGTGCACAAATAAAGAATAAAGTGACAGTGTGCACAACGTAAACGGTGACAATGTGTTAAAAGTAATCAATGGCTAATACTGTAAATAGTCCATATATAGTGCAACCCGGATAGTACATTTTCGTGCAATAATCACGGTGATAACCCTGTGGTGGGAATAGTGGTGGGGTGCTCATGAACCCTAAAGTAAGTAGCACACTCACCAGGAATACCCACCCCACACAGGGGTATAGAGTGGGTATAAATATGGGTAAACAATCCCTCTGGTTGGTTTTGGATCTCTCTGGGGGTCCTGGTATATGGACCTGGTAATCTTGTAGAACTCCTGGGGGCCCTCTAAGGTTTCTAAAGGGTGTCCATGGGAATCCTGTTGACTTTCCTATGGCCTGGTAAATGGGTCCATGCTAAGGGTCCTGTCCCAAGTACTCCGGGGAAATCCTCAGGGCGTTGGGGTAAGTGGTAATCCCATATGAAGCAAGGAAAGGGCAAAATAGCGTAATACTATAGGGCAATGTTTTATTCACATATAGGAAATGGGGTACTCACAATTTCACAGTGTTAAAAGCACAATAAACGAGTCTCTGGAACGCAGTGCATTCTACCAAGAGCCGGAACCAAAAGGGACGTGACGGCGCCGTAAGCGTTTCGTTATTCGGCGTCCTCAGCATTTGCGTGAGTGTGCTACTTACTTTAGGGTTCACGAGCACCCCACCACTATACCCACCACAGGGTTACCACCGTGATTATTGCACGAAGATTTACCATCCGTGTTATTTTACACTATATATGGACTGTTTACAGCATCAGCCATTGATTACTTTTAACACATTGTCATCATTTATGTTTTGCACACTGTCACTTTATTCTTTATTTGTGAACAGTGCCACTTTATTATGCCCTAATTAGGGCCACCTTTATTTATTTATTCATTTATTCTATTTATTTGTATATCCATCCATTCACTGTTTATTAATGATCAGCACCATCGGAAAAATTCTATAATTTTTTTGTATTCTTTACATATTTATCGACAGCATCTTTATATATATATATATATACCACTCACTTGGTATTTACCATCATCCTTCATAATCTAGTTGATTTACACCTCACGGCACTAGTCACTTTACTACTTCTGTCTGTTTGTATATATTACCAAGCTGCTTGTATCTCATTGCTTTTTTAGCTTATGCATTTGTGACACATCCATTTTGCATACCACCTTGAATCTATTTCTGGGCAGCGCCATACCCCTTTTCTCCCATTCTTCTACTGTGTTCATATAACTTTTGTTAGATCTGAGGGAGGCTGCAGCCTATACATCTTACCCCTGTCCATTTTCTTAGCGCGGAGTACACTCTCTTTCTAAGCATCACAGTAGTAGGCAAGTAATGTGCAGGGTCACCATGGTGACAATGTACCACTATAGCAGTGATTATGGGCAATAGATGGCTGCTCTGATATCAGTGTATATCGGTGCCGCCAGCCCTAATCACTGCCACACCAGTTACTGTGTCCCTGATCACTGCAGGACCAGTTACTTTGTCTCTGATCACTGCCACAACAGTTATTGTGACCTTGATCACCGCCACACCAGTCATATTGTCCCTGATCCTTGCCAAACCAGTCATATTGTCCATGATCACCACCACACCAGTGCAGTGTTGCCTTTGACCTGGCCTATACTAACCCTGGCCTGTTTATTGACCACATTTTTGCCTGCTGACCATGTCTCTGTCTGCTGCCTGAACTCACCTATCCGCACATCCCGCTGACTACATTTCTGCAGGACAACAGGCCAGTGGACATAGTATTCCTGGGGGCACCCATACCAATAGGCTAGGCTTGCTTAACTTAAAGGAACTGGGAATTCTATAGATGATGCTACACTAAGCTATATTACCTGACCACTCGTACAGAGATGACCATTACAATAGATTGTGTTAACACAATTGATGTATGTGATATACAAGATAAAATGTCCGGTACATAATCAGTCAAGTGAAAAAGTCTAACACATTTAGTATCACCATACTTGGGGGGAGTAGCAGATTGTGGTTTAGGGTGTGAGTGCCAGTTTGCACTATTGCAATGACAGACATCGCATGTGATTCGGAGCGCACTGCTCCTAAAATCACATGCAATGTCTGTGCGGTGCAAATTCAGCCATACAGTTTGTATGGCCGAATTCACACCCCAATCGCAGTGAACTCGCACAGGACCCTTTTTTTGGTCCGCAGCAGAATCGGATCGCATGGTGGTTCACACCAGTTCGATCCAATTGATGTGCGAACTGTCAGATCGCACTGCGATATGCGACCAGATCTGAAGGTGGCGTTAACTTTGAATTGCCACCCCCAGCGATTCGCATATGGCAGTGTGAACTGCCTGTGCTGCGAATGCGATGCGGGAACACTCAGTAGATTTGCAGTGTTCCTGCATCGCAATAGTGTGAACCGGGACTAATTCCAAGTATGCCTATGCTGCATGTGAGAAATTTTTGTGTAAAAGCAATCATTTTCATATTCTTTCCGCATTTTCCAAAAACATGTGGTAATAGAGTTAAGTCTTCAAAAGACTCACCATGCCTCTTAATAAATACCTTGGCGTGTTTACCCTCCAAATTGTGGTAATTTTGTGGGTGTTTCTACTTTCCCAGTGCTCCAATCAGTACATCAGGACTGATCAATTTACAAATATGTATACCATAGTTTGTAGACTCTATAACTTTCACACAGACTAAATATTATACACTGATTTGGGTTGTTTTTGCCAAAGAAATGTAGCAGAATACATTTTAGCCTAAATTTATGAAGAAAACTTATTTATTTGCCAAATTTTTTAACAGAAACTAAGAGTTTTTTTATTCAAATTTTTCGGTATTTTTTTTATTTATTTAGCAAAAAATAAAAACCCGCTGGTGATTACATACCACCAAAAAAGCTCTATCTGTCTCACAAAATGCTAAAAATGTAATCTGGGTACAGTGTTGCATGAGTAATTGGCATTCAAAATGTAACAGTGCAGGAAACTGAAAATTGGCCTGGGCAGAAAGGGGGAGAAAGTGTTCGGCACTGAAGTGGTTAAAAACATTTTTAATTTACAGTTACGTTAATAAGACATTTTTTACACTAAGTATGGGCATACTTTGAATTTCACCGAAAACATATTCTGCTACTCCTTCCTAACGTTAGGGCGGCACTCCAACTTAGAAGCGAGCATACTTGACTTGCTCAGTTAACCCTTTGGGTACGTCACACTTCTTAGCGATTTACGCTGCACTTTAACTATACTCTGGCTTCTCTCATGGATGCAGCAATTCCACGTGGGTACTAATCTAAATCAGTGTTGTGGGCTGCACTGATCTGGTCTCATTGGGACAGGTGTGGCAGTGATCAGGAACACTATTACTGGCTGCACTGGTCTGGTGACACTGACATTGGTGTGGCAGCAATCAGGAAAGCTGTTGCTGGGTTACACTGATCTGGTGACACTAGAAATAGTGTAACTGCAATAAGGAACACTGTTTCTAACTTACACTGGTCTGGCGACACTGGGATTAGTATGACAGCAATGAGGAACACTATTGTTGGCTTACACTATTGCTGGCTGGTAGCACTGTAACTTGCGTGGCAGTGATCAGGAACACTATTGCTGGCATTCTCTGGTCTGGTGACACGGTGACGTCCTAGCACGAGGGGTGTGATCAGAAGGACCTTTTAATGCAGCGGTTAAGCCAAAAATAATATTAAACAAAACAGAACACCAAAAATGAGATAGAGAAAGATGGGGCTTTACGGGCCAGTGGGAGTAGAAGGATCACGCACAAAACCAGTTTATATAAAACAATTTAACATTTTATTGAGTTGGAGATAAAAAACATGGGCAAACATGCTCATGTTCACAAGGACAAATTAACATAGAAAGAAAATTCCTTATAAAATCAATCAATAAGAGTCATTTGAAACATAGAAATACAACCCGTGAGGAAGAAACCAAAAGCCTGTGTAGGATGGAGAATAGGTCTCAGAGTGGAATGCGGTCAATGTAGGTCCCCAGCAAGCCAAAGCATTTCACTCAAGGCTTCCTCAGAGACTAAAACAGACCGGTATTTCCTTTTTAAATGACTCAGAAGGTGGCAAGCTGTGGCGACACACAGAATAATATGGAATAATTGTCACGGAACCATGAACCAGACGTACAACAACAGATAAGTGAAAATAAGAAGGCATTATTGAAAATCAAGCTGTAAAGCAAAAGTCCAAACGGATGGCAAAACCGAAGCAGAGTCTTTGCGAAGCCAGAGGTCAGGAGCCAGGAGGGTAGTCAGACGAAGCCGGGATCAGGAACTAGCAGGGTAGTCAGACGAAGCCAGGATCAGGAACCAGCAGGGTAGTCAGACGAAGCCAGGATCAGGAACCAGCAGGGTAGTCAGACGAAGCCAGGATCAGGAACCAGAAGCAGCAGCAGTCTTAGAAGCATGTGAACACAGGAGGACCAAGCAAGGAACTGAAGCCACAGACCTCCTATATATATGAGCTAGGCATCCAGCTCCTCCCAGTGGGAAGGAGGAGCCGCAGGGTGGGAGGCTACAAGAAACCCAGAAACCAAGATGGCCGCCAGCACATGTCAAACGAAGGAGAACAGCAAGAAGGTAAGACCATGACAATAATAAATATAACTCCTTCAGTATTCATATACAGCCTCCATATTGTACCTATATTCACATGTTTGTCTAAGCTTAGGTGTCCAGCCTCTCCATCACCACAAGAGCAATGCTTTTTATACTAGAGAGGCAGTTTATTCTAGCTTGATTGCCAGGATTCTCCTATATATTCAAATAATTTTGAGGGTATAGGTGACCAACACTAATAGCTGCACTTCATATATCCACCTATAGTTTCCTCTTCTTTTAAACGAGCCCAGTGGGGCAATAGTTTTGATATATACTTAGAGATATACGGTGGTTACAGCCTATTTATGGTACACAAGTGGCTTCAGGCAGGAAAGGATAACATCACAGCATCCTATTTCAGGGAGGTGGAGAGGACAGTATGTCCTGGACCCAACAAATACTTTATGTGGTTCACACCAGCAAGCCTGCCTGACACGAGGGGGGCCCTCCCTCCTTCTATGTGTCATGCCCATATAATCCTAATTCATAAACCACCAAAAGACCCCAGTGCGTGTGCCTTTTACAGGCCAATTGCCTTGCTCAACAACAATTTTAAAACTCTTACCAAAATATTAACACTAAGGGTGCAGAATATGTTGCTAACAAACAGGACCAAACTGGTTTTATGGCCCACAAAGCTGTTGACACACAGGATCTAGAGTGGTGGCCTCCCTACATAGTGAAAAGGCCCTCGAGACCATTGAGTGGCATTTTCTGTGGGAAGTACTTAGATGTACAGTATCTCACAAAAGTGAGTACACCCCTCACATTTTTGTAAATATTTTATTATATCTTTTCATGTGACTACACTGAAGAAATGACACTTTTCTACAATGTAAAGTAGTGAGTGTACAGCTTGTATAACAGTTTAAATTTACTCAAAATAACTCAACACACAGTCATTATTGTCTAAACTGCTGGCAACAAAAGTGAGTACACCCCTAAGTAAAAATGTCCAAATTGGGCCCAATTTGCTAATTTCCCTCACCGGTGTCATGTGACTTGTTAGTGTTACAAGGTGTCAGGTGTGAATGGGGAGCAGGTGTGTTAAATTTGGTATTATTGCTCTCACTCTCTCATACTGGTCACTGGAAGTTCAACATGGCACCTCATGGCAAAGAACTCTCTGATGATCTGAAAAAATAAATAAAATTGTTGCTCTACATAAAGATGGCCTAGGCCATAGGAAGATTGCCAAGACCCTGTAACTGAGCTGCAGCACGGTGGCCAAGACCATACAGCAGTTTAAGAGGACAGGTTACATTCAGAACAGGCCTCACCATGGTCAACCAAAGAGGTTGAGTGCACATGCTCAGCATCATATCCAGAGCTTGTCTTTGGGAAATAGACATATGAGTGCTGTCAGCATTGCTGCAGAGGTTGAAGGGGGGTCAGCCTGTCAGTGCTCAGACCATACTCCGCATACTGCATCAAATTGGTCTGTATGGCTATCGTCCCAAAAGGAAGCCTCTTTTAAAGATGATGCACATGAAATCTCGCTAACATTTGCTGAAGACAAGCAGACTAAGTACATGGATTACTGGAACCATGTCCTGTGGTCTGATGAAACCAAGATAAACTTATTTGGTTCAGATGGTGTCAAGTGTGTGTGGCAGCAACCAGGTGAGGAGTACAAAGACAAGTGTGTCTTGCCTACAGTCGAGCATGGTGGTGGGAGTGTCATGGTCTTGGACTGCATGAGTGCTGCCGGCACTGGAGAGCTACAGTTCATTGAGGGAACCATGAATGCCAACACGTACTGTGACATACTGAAGCAGAGCATGATCCCCTCCCTTCGGAGACTGGACCACAGGGCAGTATTCCAACACCCCAAACACACCTCCAAGACGACTACTGTCTTGCTGAAGAAGCTGAGGGTAAAGGTGATGGACTGGCCAAGCATGTCTCTAGACCTAAACCCTATTGAGAATCTGTGGGGCATCCTTGAATGGAAGGAGGAGGAGCGCAAGGTCTCCAACATCCACCAGCTCTGTGATGTCGTCATAGAGGAGTGGACGAGGACTACAGTGGCAACCTGGGAAGCTCTGGTGAACTCCACGCCCAAGAGGGATAAGGCAGTGCTGGAAAATAATGGTGGCCACACAAAATATTGACACTTTGGGCCCAATTTGGACATTTCCACTTAGGGGTGTACTCACTTTCGTTACCAGCGGTTTACACATTAATGGCTGTGAGTTGGATTATTTTGAGGGGACAGAAAATTTACACTGTTATACAAGCTGTACACTCACTACTTTACATTGTAGCAAAGTGTCATATCTTTAGTGTTGTGACATGAAAAGTTATGATAAAATATTTACAAAGGGGTGTGAGGGGTGTATTCACTTTTGTGAGATACTGTATGTGCTTCCTCTTGCTCTTTATTAAATTGCTCAAAGTCCTCTATAGCTCCACCGCAGCCTTGGTTAGGTTGGCTGGGGGTTTGTTGGTCACCTTTCAGCTCTATAAGGGTACCAGCCAGGACTGCCCTCTCTCTGGCCCTTTTCACCATTGCCATTGAACCAGTGGCGGAGGTGCTTCGCACATCTTCTGAAAACAAAGGACTTTTTGTATTGGCTGGCTCTTATTTCTTTATGATGCGGGTCCCTCCCTTCAAGGTAAATTACAACTTTTGAATTCTTGCTCTATGGTCACAGGTCTCAGAATTAACTGGACCAAGTCCCTATTGTTTCGACTTGGCCTCACCAGTCCTTCCACTCCAATGGATAGAAGAATTCAAAAACTTGGGGGCCCAGGTTTCCCGCAGGGCCTCAGACTACCTACCTCCTAACCTTACCCCAGTATTGCAGGAGACCAAACGGAAGTTAACGGCATGGGAGATGCTGCCGTTGTCCCCTATGAGCCGGACAAATCTGATTAAAATGAAAATCCTGCCCAAATTCCTTTACTTAGTTTTCCACTACCCCTCTTGGATCCTGAAGTCCTCCACTAGACTCAATCAAGTATTTTTCCTATTTACTTTGGGGGAGTAGCTTCCTGAGCTACAAACTGACCACTTTTATGCAAACCACTAGTCAAGGGGGCCTGGCTTTCCCCAATTGCCATAAATATTTTTTGGCCACACAGCTGGTCACAGTGGCTTGGTGGTTTTCCTCCGAGCACTCCAATACTTTTACCATGCTAGAGGTGGCAGTGGTTTCTTCCCTTGTAGCATTACAGCTCCTCTTTTTTAAAGGCTGAAAGCCCCCTACCTGCTTACTCCATCAATGGTTACTACCATTAGAGCCTGGACAGCGGGCCTCAGGTGTGAACACTTCCCGATGGGTGCACTCTCGCCTAACACCTCGATTTGGCTAAACCCCTGCTTGCCCCATTTTTATATGCTGTCTGAACCGGATGCATGGGCCATACACAATAAAAAACTTATCTCACACATCTCATCAGGTGGCTCACTAAAATACCTGTCACTCTTGTCCTCAGATTTCACTATTCCCTTATTTGTTTCAATATCTGCAGCTCTCCTATGCTCTTCTCAGCCAATTTCTTCAAGCCTTCCTTGTAGTGGTCCAATCAGCCCTCGAAGGAATGCTTCGCACTGATTGTATGAAAAAACCCACTTCACACCTATAAGCTCATCTAGTTACAACATCTCCTTCGACCCTGACTGGTCTTGGAGCCAAGTGGCAGGGAAATATCCAACACCTGGACGATGATGATTGAGATGATATTTGGGATCTCTCATTCTGTACTCTGGTTTTCTCAAGGGACAAACTGATACAATTTAAAATTGTCCACAGGGCCTATGTTACACCCTGCAGACTACATATCGTGTGTCATTCATATCCTCCATGGTGCTGGAGATGCGGTCACTCCCTGGGCAATTTTTCCCACATTTTCTGGTTCTGTCCGGTTATCAGTGAATTTTGGTCAGAAGTGGGGTCTGTCATCAACACGGTATCAGTAACTAAAATATCTCCCTCCATGGAAGTTTGCATACTTTGTTTGGTGGAAAACCTGATTCCTACTTTTGCAGAAAAAACGCTGGTTGGTGTTCTTCTTTTCTTTTCTATGAAAGCTATTGCATTGTGTAGGAAGAAGCAGAGCCCCTCTTCTATCTCCTTTTAGAAAGACTTAACAATAGCCTTGCGTTCTATAAGTATACCTATGTAAGTACAGGTTGTCCTATAAGATTTAAAAGGGTTAGCTGATCCCTCTACAGCATCACCGTGACTGCTCGCTGCATTATCATGGTCAGGTTTACCTTGAGTTCCTCCTTCCTCAACTAGGACGGAGCCACTCATGGAGTGTTAGTTCCTACTTTGGGACGTTGTTACTTTGAACTCTACATTCTTACTCGATGTGATGATCCTTCTTTTGACCACACATTATTAATCCATGTGCTACTTGTGCATACATTAGTCACTTATGTGTTACGGTTGATCCAGCACACCTGCGTGGGTAGCATGTGTTTGCCATAAAAAAGGAAAGGTATGGTGGCGCTGCCTAAAGGTAAAGTGTCATATGTGAAAAGAAAAGAACCATACGTGCAAAAATGTATAATGACATAGCATATGAATAAAGTGTTAAATGTGATCAGGTATGACCATACAAAAAATATAAATAAATATAAAGTGGCAGTAGCAGTGGTAAAGCTTTTGGACCGGTGTGAGGAGCATATTTGTGTTGAAGGAAGGATTATAACTCCAGACATTCTCCGGTTCATCGCCAAGCTTCTAATAATCAATCCTATGAAAAGAAAATAATTTTCTTACTCATAAACACAGCATCTTCTTTCTGCATGGCCATGAGGAATATCCACCATTTATACTAACGTTGGATAGAACCTACCATACAACAAGCGGGGCCGGGAATCTATCTGTACCAGAGTGGTAGGGGGAATCCAACTCTACTTTTCTGGCTATATACCTGTGATCCCCGTAGGGGTACCTCTATTTGGTGAGTGTGGTACAATTGGGGGAGCATGATTGCACCAGCTTGCATGGAGTGATTTCCACATCATCAAAATTACAAACTATTTTTTTTAGCACTTTGCACATTGTTGGGCCTATTGGATGATATAATTAATCTTTACTATTTTTCAATTTATATTTTGTATAGATACTTTTTGATGATGATATTGATTGGTGATTTATTATAATGGTTTTTAAAATTGTAATAATTGCATTTATTAGGTATTATAATTAGACTTTGTTGCACTTATTAGCACTTTATATCTATTTATATTTTTTGTATGGTCATACCTGATCACATTTAACACTTTATTCATATGCTAAGTCATTATACATTTTTGCCCATATGACACTTTACCTTTAGGCAGCGCCATCATACCTTTCCTTTTTTATATTGTTGTACCCCTCTGGGTATTTGAGGTAGGCAGCAGCCTTTATATTCCTTAGATATCCTAGGGCAGAATCTATTTCTGAACATGTGTTTCTTATATTATGGTTTGTTTATTTTAGTTATGTTTTTTGTTCTCTTGTGTTTGTGCAGGAACCTTCAATAAACACATGTGCTCAAAATAAAAAAGTTGTAAAACTGCAAAGATCTTCTTACAATGTATCCAATTTATTGCGCATATCAATTCAACAACCAGCTCCGCTGGGACCGGCTCCAGCGTGCCCAATGACATCAGCACAGGCTCCCCCCCTTAATAAGGTGTGTGATGATAATGAGGTTTGTGTGGAGAGAATGGGGGAGTGATACTGAACACAGTGCCACCCACAGTGGGTCAGTAACAAAACGTTTATGCTAGGCAGCTATGGAAGGTGACATACTTGCCAAAATGGAAAAAAATTGTAATTGGTGTGGCGCTGCCAGAATCTATGATATTACAAAGGGGTCTCAACTAATATGAGGATCTATAACGCACTTCCCTCTATTGACTATGTCCTGTAAACAACCCTCATATGCGTGTGACATAAAAAAACAAATTAAAACACAAACATCTCCCTCATATATGTGGTATAATAAATAAATATATAAAGGTGTATCATAAAACAAAACTATAGTACACCTCAGTTTCCGGCAGCGCCACAACAATATCAATGTATTTTCCATTTATACTCAACTTTTTGGTAGAAGTTTTGGTGCAGGCAGCTGCTGCTCATTCACTCTATAGCACAAAATTAATCTTCACATACTTACCAAAATGGAGACCAAGCTAAAAGAAATGCAGAGACGTCTTACAAAATCAAATGGCCAAGGTCTTCAAAGGACTTCAAATGAGGCCTCCAGTTGTAAAGCGCCAAGTTGTAAATGGTCTGGAGGGGTTGTTTTAGTAATACGCATGGTTTATTAACCTATAGCTGAACTCTAAAACATTTTAAAGTCTCCATTTATAATCCATAACTCCTATGGTAATGGAGTTACCTTCCTGGAAAGTTGCTACACTAATGTAGAAAACACTTCTCAGACATCAAACACGTCTCTATTACAAGGTTCAGTAGGCTAAAAAAGCCCATTAGACTTTCAGGGAGAAAGACACGTCATAGATCTGTCATATTTGGTGTTCAACAACTCATAGTTTTAATTATGGTAATACTATTCTGATGTTTGTATTGTGAATGCTTGTCATTTGGAAATATTGATGTACCCAGTATACTTGGTATTTAGGGTGTGTCCGCTGGGCATAACAAAATACTCCAGTACACCTACAACACACACCCAGACCCTTTGTTTGGGTGGAGTTATTTCTGCAACACCCTCTTCCAGGGTAAGAAAAGAAAGCTAACACAGTGAGCCTGGTATCTAACACCAAAGCTAAGAAGCAAAACCCTGGAGTCCTCTAAGGAACTACCACTGATGAATTATAAAGCCAGGAAGGATTCTTTATTATAAAGCATCCTTGACCCCAGGGGTCTACCGTTAGGAATTCAAGTCACTGCAGAAAGGACTTGCAGCCACTTACATGTCTACTCACCACATTTCGCCAGTGAAGTGAAAAATTATTCTTGTAAGTCCCTGGAGGACCTGATGATCCAGGAAAACCTCCAACACAGAAGTCCAATAGTTTATGTTGGAGCACAAACTTGAGTCTGCCAAGGTAGCAGCAGAAATAGCAGATACAGTAAAACCTTGGATTGCGAGCATAATTCGTTCTGGAAACATGCTTGTAATCCAAAGCACTCTTATATCAAAGTGAATTCCCCCATAAGAAATAATGGAAACTCAGATGATTCGTTCCACAAGTCCTTCAGTTTATAGTCTATATACAAAGATTATAGCAATGTGAGAGGTTGTGTAACCATAAAATGTCCATCCACAATATGCAGCCTTCCCAAGGGGATTAGAAGCAAAATCTAGCAGAGCTACAGAATATAAGAGAGATGAGAGGCGCCTCTAAGTGTAGCAATATGGTTACATTTAATGAAGGTTCAACATTCAGCAACTCACATGGCTGATGATTAAAATAGGCACACCTAAGTATGCAGGCATCCGGGGTAAAGCTGTCCACATAGACCAGGGATCCTCTAACTATGGCCCTCCAGCTGTTGCAGAACTACCCATCCCATGAGGCATTGTAAAACTCTAACATTCACAGATATGACTAGGCATGATGGGAATGGTAGTTCCTGAACAACTGGAGGGCCGTAGTTTGAAGACCCCTGACATAGACCATCTTCTGAACCACCGACTCTCACCACTGTCAGTCTGCAATCGTGACCTGGAAGAATAGCCTGCAGTAGAGTGATCTGAAAGTGAGGCTTTGAATCACTCGTGGAGCGCAGCGGGGAAGGGATGACGAAGATGGCTGTGCAGAGGACGGTCTATGTGGACAGCTTTACCCCAGATGCCTGCATACTTAGATGTGCCTGTTTTAATCATCAACCATGTGAGTTGCTAAATATTGAACCTTCATTAAATGTAACCATATTGCTACACTTTAGAGGCTCCTCTCTTCTTTTTTATACATGACGCTACTTGTATATCAAGACATCGCTTGTATATCAAGTCAAAATTTATTTAAAAAATGTGCTTGTCTTGCAAAGCGCTCTCAAACCAAGTTACTCTCAAACCAAGGTTTTACTGTACCTGGTGCCTGGAATGAAGGGGATACACAGAAAAAATGTATGGGCAAATGCACTTTACATGGTGCTAGCATGGATCCAATACACAACTTGCATAAAATCAACTATTCTTTTATTTAATAGCATAAAAGCAAAATAAAATTATTATATCATTTTATTTTTATGCAATGTAATTAAATACAAAAATTGTTGATTTTATGCACGTTTTGTATTGGATCCTTGATAGCGCCACAAAGTCCATTTGCCCAAACATTTTTTCTGTGCAATAATTCTTTCAGACAAGGTGCTTTTTAGTCTTATCCAACCATTTTTTCTTAGATTTTAATAGAAAGGAGGGGAAAAATCAAACGGAAATCCCTTACTTACCAATGAGCCAAGCTGGCAGCAGCACATGCTATACTTTTGGTAAGTTTGAATACCTGTCCTGAGCTGAAGAAGCATGGGTTTTCATCAACTGGGGGAAGGGGAATGGGATGAGAGAGGTTAGCGTCTCACATAAGACACCCACTTTAGTGCTCCTAGGTGCAGAACTCTGGGAACTCTGAGCCCTTATTATACTTCTGATGACACCCAAGATTCGCCAACTTTCCCCTTTGGTACACCAAGGTACAAACATGTGGGTGTGACATTTGAGAACTTGGGGATGAACAGAGGGAAGGACATGAGTTGGAGATGCATAAATGCATTCTACAGTAGGAGACTGTAAAAACAAAAGTAATCAACTTGCATGCAATTTGCATGCCATACATACTGTATATGTCTTGTGCAAAAAATGTAGCTGTTAAATCTAATGAAAAATGTATTGCTGATCATAGTGGTCACTCGTAGTGCTGCACAGGATGCCGAGGTGCAGGCTCTGATCTCAAAATATATGGATGGTATTCATAACCACTTACCTTGCTCTTACTCAGTGGACTCGGCCTCTACTGAGCCTTAACTACTGTCTTTCTTGTAACAATTGGCTGTCATTTAATATGCCACCTTGGAGAAGGCACTGGAAACTGACCCAAGTCTTGAACAGCTCAGTAGTAGAGATGAGCCCAACTGCCTTGCGTCTGGTGAACTTTAAAGAATGCGGAACCCCAATCCACAATGATGGCAGAATATGGCATATCAAAATGACATAAAAATGTTCTGGCATAGGCTAGGGTTTGCCATTAAGCCAATTTACATTTTATTGACATTTTCATTGTGGATGAATGAAAAACCCTTGAAAACACATACCAGTCCCTCTAAATCTGTTATGGCTGTTAAGGGGGCACTCCATGCAAAAAAATGCCTATGGATTTAAAATAGCCCAGGTTTGGTTTTGTCAAAAAAAGTTTGGTTTTGGGAAAAACTGTTTTTTTTTTTTTTTACTGTCTACATTTTTTTGTGAATGAGTAGGGCTACTATGTACCCCTACTCATTCACATGGGAGGGGGCATTCTCTGTGTGCCCCCTTATTGTTTAAGGGGCTTCCAGATTCTGGTAGCTGTGGGTTGTGGGAAGAGGCCCTTGTACCCCTACCTAGGTTGAGTGCATGTGGCCTGGTATGGTTCAAGAAGGGGCAGGCACACTCATCCCTCCTTTCAGGCTGCATGCTTAGATTAGGGTCTGATATTAATTAAAACGCATCGGGTGGAGTTAGCAGTGACGTCAGCGCACATGGAAAGCACTGCAGGCTGCCGTGCCAACATGATACTCTGTGCTAATAACCAAGAACATAGTCTGTAAGTGCACTCTTTTTTTTAATAAACTCTTTGTTTTAAACAATAATGCACTATAAGTCCTCCTTTCCTTTATACATTCACCTATGAGCCAGGAGCTGGGGAAAGTCCAGAGTTCCATATAGGCGGCAGCATAGATCGTTGTCTTATTCTGCTGTGATCAATATGCGCATTGACCTTGGTGGTCTGGTAAGCAGACATATTTTCACTTGAGCACGGTGGTGATGCACTCAACACTCTGATGATCACTGATTGCTCCTCACCAATATAGTTTTTTTGTGGGACTTTTATGCTTTTTCCCTTTCAAATAAGTTTTTTGTTTTTTACTCACTTTTATGTTTACAGTAATCCCCCGCTACATCGCGGTTCAGTTTTTGCGGTCCCGGTAATTCACGTTTTTTTTTTTTGTAATGTTATTTTACTATATAAATCATTAAAAATGAAAGATTTTTGTGTTTTTCATAGCTCTTGCACTGTCTCTAAGTATCTTTTATGTGTTTAAATGAGTTTCTATTGTTTTAAAAGTGTGTTTAAAGACCTTAAAATGCTTCTACACGTACAGTGACAGTAAAAAAATCATGCCTACAATGCATTTTAATAGGGTTTTTCTATTTCGCGGAATTTCACTTTTCGCGGCTAGGTCCGGAACGTAACCCCCCGCAATGGAGGGGGGTTTACTGTATATGTAAGAAAAAATGCATATGCGTATGCTTGTGTACCATGTTTATGTTTACTTTGTGAGAAAATCATTTTGGTTTATGTACACCTTTTGTAACATATCACATAACGTTAGTGTGTGCTTTTTTTTAAAGGCGCATACTTCCTTCTTTCCACATTGCCCATTAGCTTTGATTAGCCTGGCAGTGTGCAAATATGGAAACAGCGCACCTCACCTTAATATGACAGGCTTTATAGCCTTTAAACTTCTATATGGAAAACAAGTGAGAAGACCTCTAGACCTAATCTGCAAGACTTGGGAAAGCAAGATAACCGGCTCTGAGGTCTCTGTTGTGGCTTAGTCACTAAGGCTTTGGGACAAAAAGAAGACACTAGTTGGGATAGTAAAGGATAACAGGATACAGGCTCATGTCATGTAAAATCGCATATGTAATACCAGTTTGCAGCCAGTCTGAACAGAAAGAGGAAGACCCATTGTTAGGTGACACTTGGGAGTTGGTAGCCAACCTCAAAATCAACCCACAACTCACTCAGCTACACACTATGATTTTTTTTTTTTTCTAAAAAATCTAGGATGACACATTGCAGTAGACAAGGTGAATGCATCTTCCATCCAAACAGTTTGCCTAACACATCTCACTGAGGAAAATATGAGTTTGAAGGAGAGGAAAGATTGAGGGGTAGTTGGAATTAAGGATCATCCAGAATTCCCGCAGTGCCTGAGCCTCATGAGCTGTTCTGGTTCCCACAAAATATCTGGCTCTGTGTGGATGACAGAAAGCTGAATGACATCACCACTGTTGATGCCTACCCTTGCCCAGGGTCGATGAGTTGTCTGATAAACTGCAGCATACTATAGAACAATCATAGATCCGATTAGAGTGTATTGGCAAATTCCTCTAGCATCTGAGACCTGGAAAAAATAAGCCTTCATCATCCCATTTGGATTATTCAAGTTCACGACGATGCCATTTGGGATGAAGAACATGCAGTCACCTTTTAGAGAATCATAAAAGACATGCTGGAAGGACAGAGTGTTTGTAGTCACTTATCTGGATGACAGTGCCGTGTTCAGCCCTACCTGGGAAGAATATCTCACCCACCTGTAATAGTTTCCCAACAAACTGTCAGCTACCAATCTGAAAGTTAAACCCAGTATATGTCAGAGAGGCATGGCATAATTCCAATATTTGGGACACAAGCTAGTGGGAAGCACCCTAAGACAGGGAAGCTTAAGGCCTTTATGGTCTGGTCTTCCTGTCTCAAGGTGCTTCCTACTAAGCAGGTTATGCCATTCTTAGTAACAGCAAGCTGCTATAGGAAATGTGTGTACAACTATAGTACCTTGGCTAACTTCTTAACCAAGAAGAAATTGCCCATGTTTGTAGATGCTAGAGTGTGGAAAGATATTTTAGGCTTTGAAGGGGGCACTAGGCATTGCTCCTGTACAACAATCTTTGGATATATCCAGTTACTGTTTTAAACTGATTCTTCAGACTATGGCTTAGGTGTGGTCATGAGCCAGGTAGGTCAGTCAGTGAAAAAGCATCTCATTCTCTACCAGAGCAGGAAGATACTTTCTAGGAGGTAGCATATTCAAACAGCAAGGAGTGCCTTTAATCATGTTGACATTGCAGCTTCACAGAATTCACCAACCACAATCCACTCAGCTGATTTAATCAGTGTTGCTCAGGAGAACGGTAAGCTATTAGGTTGGATCTTAAAGTGGAACTTTAGTTAGAAAAATAAGTCCTGCTAGATCACTTCAGATTGGCCCCCTTTGCAGGTATAGCTATATAAAACATTAAAAATACGTGTCTGTACTGTTTAAAATCCAGTGATATACTGTTTCACCCTGCTCTGCACATGCTCAGTTGTTCTCCATGTTTAGGCATCTTTAGACACTGCTGAGTTTGTAGAGGCCGATCTGCTGACAGCCTTAAAGCAGAATTAAACCCTCATATCCTTTACGTCCAAGGAAGTTGCTTCTGTTTGATCTGCAACTGCCATGGTGCTGCACATGTGGTCAGTTATGTGCACGTTTGCCAGCCGTTTGATGGTTTGTCAGTTTGGTTGAGAACACAAGCAAATGTGACAGATCGCAAACTGGCAATCCAGGAATGTAACTGTTTTTTGAAACCGCTAAATCGATGGGGTTAGTTCCGCTTTATGATTTACTGCTGTTCAGGGGCTCTGAGCTTTAGCAAAATGGCAGCCTCCGGTAAGAAGAAACAGGAGCAATGCTGGAGGCATTACTAAAGAACATTATTTTTTATCAAGTTTCTATGGGTAAAGTTGTGTTTAAATTTTTTTATAGAGCATAGAAAGGGCAGTAACGACAGCAATGCCAATAGATTGTCCTAACAAGCAGAGCGAATAGAAGTCATCATGTGTGAAGAGAATTTGCAATCCCTACGGTGCGACCCCCTAATGAGGGAAGGTGTCACAACAGTAGGCTCTGATGAACTCCAAACTATCTGGAGAGAATGAGTACAGAACACAGTGTCACCCTCTTTTTCCCTAAAATGCAGTTGTTCAGATTATAATCTCATGTTTATACTAGGCAGTCATGGAAGGTGGCACATTTGACAACACAGTGGAAGCTAAAAGAAATGCAGAGAGATCTTAAACTTATAATAACCAACAAAGGTCTTCTGATGAGGCTCTGTCAAAACTGGTCACATTTTAAATGGGTTGGAGTGCAGTTTAAGGAATATACATCCGTGAGTCTGGGTTGTTGACCTTAAAGGCGAAGTTCAGCTTTTTTTGTCTTCTAAAATCCAGCTCCACTATGTACTAATATAATATTAATGTACCTCGGGTTGCAGAAAAACACAAGCTTTCTTTGATTTTGAGAACAAGGCCTTACCTTAGCCCTTGCTATATTTCTTAGAAAGCTTCAGGGACTCCCTGGTATAGATTTGAGACAGAGGAACCAGTTAGACACAGGAAGGAGTTTACCAGCTGACTTCAGTAGCACACACCTTTCACCCATCAACTATGCTTTCACAGCTTCCCTGGCATTTCTCCGCTCGTGTATTTGCCTAGCTTCCCCAGCATCCCATCAGACGGGCTCAGACTGCATTCTAAACTCCCTGGGGCCGCATGCAGCCCATCGAACACTCCTGATGTAGTGCAAGGGTCTGCCTGATAGGATACAGAGTGATTGAATAGATGGTGTGTTCTCCTATTATATAGTTTTGGTAAATCTAAAGGAAATGGTATAGAAATTGTACAATCAGACTGTATAATGTATGGCTATATTTATACATCTAAAATTACTGAGTTGTGCTTTCGGTGTCATTAATTGTAAATGGCACACCAAACAAAGAATCAAACACACATTTTGCCACGTGAAATAACAGGTAACAAACACAGTAAAAAACGTGCAACTCGCACCACGCCAAAATGTCCCATGAGCTACTTTGCCACCTGTATTGCAGCCCATTCAAGTCAGCAGCTGCCCTATGTGTGTCACTGGAAAAACAAGCCAAAAAACATGCGCTCCCATTAATCTAGGTGTGAGTGGGACCAGAAAGTGAAATTGGGGCATTTACACAAGAACAATGAGGCTCCATATACATGTGTGTTTCCAAATGCATGGCAAACTGCATAGAAAATGCACACTTTGCCATGCAAAGGTACACCATGCTTGTGATGTCATTACATGTTAAAGGCACCCCTAGGGCGGCAATTGCACCAAAAACTGCAGTAATGCACCATGCTCTGCTCCAAATAAAAAATTCTGAAGCTTCTTTGGGGCCAATATTGCATGAAGTGAATGGGCTGCCCTATGCGTGACGATTGAAAACGCTCCAAAATACCCAAAACAAACGTATGCGGAAATGTGAGTTTTTGCTACGTGGAGATGTGAGCGAGGCCTGACAACTGAGTGTCTCTGTCCACTCTCTCTTATGTACTTGTATAAAGATGGCCATACACTATGCAATCTGATTTTACAATCTCTGTATCATTTTCTTTAGATTTACCAGAACTATGGAATAGGATGACACACCTAAACAATCCATTCAATTTGTATCAAATTAGACAGGCCCTTATACTACATAGCTGATGGGAGATCTAAAAGGAGATTATACATGGGAGATCTAAAGACGATTGTACAATCAGATTGTATAGGCACTGGGTGGAAGGTAGTATTGTAATGAGGGAGGTGTGGTCCAGAGCGGTGAACACCCACTATCACACCCTCATCTGTGATGCAACATGTGCAAGGCTTCTGGGAGATGGCCTACAGGAAGTGAATGCTGAGAGATGATCCACAGGAAGGAATGGAATCTGAAAATCATTTTACAAATTCAAATAAATGGACAAGATTTTACACCTCCTGTGGATAAGGTAAGTTAGAGAAAAGCACATTGGGATGGCTGGGCCAGAATGGCATTGAAAATTGCTTCTTTTTATTATGAAAAGTAAAATTCTGTCCAAAAAAGATGAACTTATTCTTTTAACTGAACTCATACCTCTCAAATAACCTATACATATTGCATAAAGTCTATAGTAATGGATTTAGCTTCCTAAAAAGTGGCTACACCAATGTAAAAAAGAACACTCAGACATTAACTAGCCTATATTACAAAGTCCAGAAGGCTAATAAGGCACATAGGACTTTCTAGAAGAAAGACACATCATAGACTATTTGGTGTCTAACAAATCTGCAAGCCATGTTAAGATGGCCACTAACTCTTGAAACATTGGATTGGATTGAATCTTCCGGTGTTTCGAATTCTGCAGCGTACAGGCAGCTTTCACTTAGGTATTTGTTCACTTTTAAACCAATATTTTTAAATGTACTGTATACTGTTGATTATGTCTGTTTTTATAGTACATTTTCTGCGAATCTTTATTTGCCCATTCTTATTTTTTCTTTTTATTAATACAATTATTAAAAATTGTTAAGTTGAATCTCTGAATGCTCTAACTCAGTGTTTCTCAACTCCGGTCCTCGGGGACCCACCAGCAGGCCAGATTTTTAGTATTACCTTGGGGAGATGCAGACTAGAATACCGCAATCACTGAGCAGCAAATGAGATCACCTGTGATGTAATTTAGTTATCTTGCAAACCTGGCCTGTTGGTGGATCCCGAGGACCGATGTTGAGAATCACTGATCTAACTGGAAATTAGGAATTCTGCCTCTTTGAAGAAGCTACCATAGTGTAGACTCTTTTTACATTTCTGTCTGAGTGTGGCAATGAGTGATAGACATTTTTTAAAAGTTCCAGTGGCAACAAAGGATGCTGTGAATGGTATGTGATTCTCCTAAAACACATGGTGGGGGGTACAGCATGTGTGTGTATTGGGTGGACTGCTTAGGTTACCTCCCCAAATGATGGACACTCTCAGCCTGCTGGTGTTAAGTTTGTCATCCAATGAGCTAGAAAATCTCTGCACAAGGTAAGGCTGAGAGTGTAAACCCCACAAAGTGAATTTTTCTTCCCTTTACCTCTTGACACCGGTCGCACGCAAACATGCGGCCTCTCAGCGGGTGGGCCTTGGCGCCGAGCGGCCGCAATTTGCGTGCAAGTAGTGCCTCTGATCTGAACTCCAGTTGTATTGTCAGTTTTAGAAGAAGGTTAGGTTGGTAAAGGACTATGTTTTTCAGATATTGCTCAAATTAAAGCAGAGTTCCGGCCACAAAATTTTTTTTTCAATAAAAATACCCCGGGGACAGTCAGGGCTAGTACATTCCACAATGGATAGCCTCTGTACTGTCCCGGGTAACACTTACCTTTTAGAAGAAATACTTACCTTGAAAATTTCTTCTCTAGCGCTGCCATCTCAGATGTGGGCAGCTGAAGCCAGCGCGTCCTCTTCTGCGTCCTCTTCCGTGTTCTCTTCTCCCAGAACACGCCTGCACCGGCCCCGCTCGTCACTTCCGGTGCGGGCGCGTCATCCCTCCACAGCTTCTGGGCATGCCCAGAAGCTGTTTAGCAGGGAATGAGGCGCCGCACCGGAACTGACGTCGGGGCAGGTGCAGGCGCATTGATTCCTGGGAGCGATGACGTTCAGCTCCCAGGAATCAGTGCAAAGAGGAAGTGATGGCGCGGGCCGCGGCCACAGAGGGAGGAAGTGGAAGAAAGGTAAGTATATTTTTCCTCAATAACCAGGTAAGTAAACAAAAAAAAAAATCGTAACTATCCATTTATTTTTCAGGTCACCATAAGCAAGCGGATGGCCCAAAATCGACTATGTCAATTGTCGATAGTGGCCGGAACTCCGCTTTAAGCATATTAGCATTGGAAGTGGATGTGTGCTTGGTTGCTGATGACTGAAGATTGACCCGGGGGTTCTTAGGGTACTGGCTTTCTAATCCCTGCTGGAGTTTTCCCATGTGAAGTGGTTAAGCTTTTTTACAGAACCTTTTTTTAGCATTTTTTATCTTTTTTTCAGTTGTAGCATTTTTTAGCTTTTTTAGCAAAACTATACTCCCACAAAAGCTTATGGCTCAAAAACATTGATAAACGACGAATAGTCGTGCTCTTTGTTGATTTTTTAGCTTTGATCACAGTTAGAGTTTTTTTACCGCTGAAAACTGCCTCCTAAAACCCACTAGTTCTGGGGGTTTTTTTACAGCCAGAAAATGCCTCTGCCAAAAACTGCTGATAACAGCCTATGTGTGCATGGACACACAGGATAACATGCTGGGGAGTTTACTAGCTGTAGAAAAAATCGTCTGACACCAAAAACAGCAGCTGTAAAATCATCCAGTGAGCATGAGGCCTTAGCGTGGATAGTTTACATGTTTTAGATTAGTGCAAATAGAGCTGTGCCGAGAGCGCACACCCCCTGGAAAGTTACCAGCGGCTAACAAAAAGCTCCTGATCGTTGCTTGCGATTGGGAGCTTTCTGATCATGTGACCGCCGTAACAGCCAACCACGGTGGTCACATGATCATAAACCCCCGGTGCCAAGGGGTAAATACTAAATCCGGTGTGAGGCAAATAAAGAAAAACAAGACTTTTGCTAATATATTTGGGTATTTAAAGTGAACACAATGTCTCCTTATCTACCACTATACACATATATTTATATACATGGTAAACATTCACTTTTTCTATGTGAACAGCCTCTTCCTTGAATAAATCAACCCTACAGAGTTCTGGTCAAGCATTCAGGAGTGACAAAAGGAGGCTGAATAACCCCTTGGTGCCGGCCACACGCAAATATGTGACCTCTCGGTGCCTGGGGCTTAGCAAGAGAGTGCATATTTGCATGAATTGTGGTCAACAGCGATGTGCCGAGAGCGTGCACCATGCACGCTCTAGGCAAAGTGTCCGGGGTCTAACTGAAAGCTCCTGATCGCTGCATGTGATAGGGAGTTTTCAGGTCATGTGACCGTTGTGACAGCCAATCATGGCGGTCACATGATCTTAAGCCACGTCCCGCCTCCCGGCATCTTAAAACTTTTAAAAAGCCGGTAGGCACCGGCGTGAAGAGGTTAACTCAAAGAGACTGTTCACCGAGCTTAGGAAATACGATGAAGCTGTGTTCACATCAATCATGTGCTAGCAAACTTTTTTTTTCTTAAATAATTTCGCCCCAAGCATGATTGGTTACTCGAAGTGACTATAAGTTCACCCTCATTATCTCCAGTAAGAGCTGTGAGTGTATTGCTAACATTTCACAAGTAGAAATGCATACAGTCTCCTGAATGCAAAAACAAATATGAGAGAAACAAAGCTCAGCCATATTATGTTTTTTTTTTTCAATATTGTTGCATGCAGTGCTACCACGTGTTGATGTTGGGTTATTAATGATATTATACCAAGGAACCTTATCCTTGTCCTCATAAATATGCAATCATAACATTAAAAATAAAAGAAGAAAATTCCCATCATATTACAAGAGCAAATGTTTATTTCAGTAAGTGTCAACAGATATTTACACTATAGGAAGTTTTGGTGCTTTACAAATTGAAACATAAGCAAATACCACAAGTCAATCCAGAGCATGAGTGTGGGATATACAAAAGGGTCATACTTAAAATAACATCCAAACATTTTTACAGATTTCTCAGCAAATTGTAGAAACAACCCAATAGGTGAGCTTGGCTCTAGTGAGATCACTCAGATTTTAGAGAAAGTGTAAACAGGGTGAAAAAGAACGTTTGACATCTACATACACTAAATAATAGAAAGAATGATACATCAGAACCCAGCCGAGGGTTGGAATGGCAAGGATTGTATCAGCATGGATTTATAAACTGTAACTTATAACATATAAGGTTCATACACTTGACTTTTCTTGTTAGGGAAATCTTTGGGTAGAGGAATAAAATCTGGTTAGTCCACTACTATGCCAGTTTATTTATGGGATGGGGGCACAGGCAAGGAAAAGAATATTTATATGTTTAATTTGGGATTGTACACAGAAGGAAGGTCATTGTGAAGGTCAGACAAGATCAGGACTAATCAGAATTCAGATATTAGGAGCAGACATTAAAACCAGATTTCTGATTTATAGACATGGGTTACTATAGACCATGGCTTTTTTTGCATTCAGTAATAAATAATATAGAATTTGATTATTTCTATTCAAATATTAACTTTTTTTAACCATTTCACTAAATGTAAATATAATGCCAAAGTAAATAAAAAAAGTACTCAAATGTTCATACTTAGTGTGAAAAAAATCTCTCTAACATAAGATTTGGCTGCTCCTTTGTACAAAGGTAAGCTGCCTCTTCTAGATTGTAAGCTCTAACGAGCAGGGCCCCTGATTCCTCCTGTATTGAATTGTATTGTAACTGTACTGTCTGCCCTCGAGTTGTAAAGCGCTGTGCAAAATGTCGGTGCTATATAAATCCTGTATTATAGTAATACTAGTAATATAAATAGGAATGAGTGTGGAGGATCTTAATTTAGAGTAGACATCTATCATAGAGCAGTACTGCACTTAAACCATTTTTCTTTTAATTTGGAGTAGAGGCAAGTGTTGGTATACAGCAGGGATATGCAAACTGTGGCCCTCCAGCTGTTGCAGAACTACAAGTCCCATGAGGCATAGCAAGACTCTGAGAGCCACAAGCATGACATCCAGAGGCATGATGGGGCTTGTAGTTTTGCAACAGCTGGAGGGCAATAGTTTGCATATCCCTGGTATACAGTGTGTGGAGAGTTGGAACTTTCCACATTCAGCCCAAGTCAAAAAGGGTGCAGTTACACTACAATTTAAACCCTTGGGGAGTCATCAAGCCAGATTTTGATACATTTACATTCTGTAGGTATAAACATTAAAGTGCTTTTAATAATTCTGTATGTCTGTAGTTCACTATTACTGGTATTTGTGTGACTAACATTTCTGCAAAGACTTATTTACAGTAGTGCATTTTGAACATTTATTAAAATAAAACATCAGAAATGCAACTTAAGAAGCACATGTCATGCTGAAAAAAATCATTTAACTGTATGAAGTGAACAACATGCATTAACAATATAAAAAAGATTGAAAACTTGAAACAAAGGGACATGCATTCTAATGCACATGTCAACATTTGTATGTATATTCATTCAAAAAGTGATTACATTTGCAGCCACTTAAGAACACCCGGAGGCTGCATTACAGGAGCACTTTTGAGAAGAAATATCTGTGCTATTTTTATTTGTGAAGCCTCAAGACATTTTTATTGCCATACAGAACACTGCTCTCCTTTGCAAGTTACTCTAATTCCTATGACTCCCTAAAGGGGACACATTATAAAAGGGGGAAAAGTACAGCCTCATCTTTCATCAATAAGCTATAGTACCTTCATCATCAGATGTTGAAAGAAACATTTTCTTCACATCTATGAAAGAAAGTATAATAAAACCCCACATCTAATGGGCAGCAGCGGAATTATCATCAGTACCAATGTTGGTTATACAGGATTGGATTTCTAAAGCTGCACAAAAATATAAGAAGAGCACTGTAAAAATCTATTTCTACAGCAGAGGAAGAACACTAGTCTACAGGTAGTAGCCAGCTATCCTCAGGCCAATTACTGGCAGCAGAAAAAAAAACTATTGGTTGGAAAGTTCCATCTGACAGTCTATTGTTCCTTCATACTAATAAAAAAGATATGAAAAGTGCCGCCATGCCAAGGGTGCCTGCTTGTCACATGCATGCTTGGATACGAGTGTCTACAAATGGTATGATAGGACCTCAGATAGTACAGGCACATGAGAAGTGTTGAGCTCCTTTCAGAAATTGAGATTTTGTACACGGTTTTGACTTTATGATACTTTATAAGACGGATCGAAATTTGATCCATGTATGGCCACTATCGATCAACAGACGTCGATCTATCAACTGACTTCTGTTGAACAGACCTATTGAAAAAAAACCCACTCGATCAGCAGCTGTAATGCTGATCTGTGTATCCTGACAGCGGAACAGTCTCCCTGCTGTCAGAATACAATAGCGCAGTAGGGAAGACTCCTCCATTCACCTATAATATGGGGATGGGTGAACTGGTTACATTTTTTTTTTCCAGCCCCCCAACAAAAAAAAAAAAAAAAGCCATGCTGTTTTTCACATATAGAGGTGCATCTAAAAAAATGTGAATATCATCAAAAGTTAATTTATTTCATTCAGTAAGTCAATTCAAAAAGGGTAACTCATATTCTATATAGATGCATTACACACACAGTGATATACTTTTGGCATTTCTTTCTTTTAATTTTGAGGATTATGGCTTACAGCTAGTGAAAACCCAAAATTTAGTATTTCAGAGATGACATGGTTCCACAAATCATCACGGACTGTGGAACATTTTGCATTTCATTTAGAAATCAAGTTTCCAGAGTCTGGAGGAAGAGTGGAGAGGCACAGAATTCCAATTGCAGGAGGTCCAGTGTGAAGTTTCCACAGTCAGTGATGATTTGGGGAGCCATGTCATCTGCTAGGGTTGGGTCCACTGTGTTTTATCAAGTTAAAAGTAAGCACAGCCCTCTACCAGGAAATTCTAGAGCACTTCATGCTTCCCTCTGCTAACCAGCTTTATGGGGATGCTGATTTCATTTTCCAGCAGGATTGGCATCTGCTGGATGCCCAAGTACCAATACCTGGTTTAATGATCATGGTATAACTGTGCTTGATTAGCCACAAACTCCCTGAGCTAAACCCCATAGAGAATCTGTGGGGTATTGTCAAAAGAAAGATAATAGACACCAGACCCAACAATGCAGACGAGCTGAAGGCAGTGATATAAGAAATCTGGGCTTCCATAAAACCTCAGCAGTGCCAAAGGCTGATCGCCTCCATACCACGCCACATTGATGCAGTAATTAATGCAAAATGAGCCCCGACCAAGTATTGAGTGCATACTATACTGTACATGGACAAGCTTTTCAGTAAGCATACATCTCTGTATTAAAAATTGGATTTTTGTACTTACCGTAAAATCTTATTCTTAGTCCATCGACAGACACAGCACTCCATAAATCATAACTACTGGGTTATATTGCCTCCTCCAGGAGTAGGACTAGGCAGAACAAAAACACCTGGCTACGCCCATGGGCCGTCCTCAGCTTGGTATAAACCCCCCTCTCTGCTATAGGTAATCAGTTTAGTAGCATGCAGTATTAGAAGTATCAGAACTCCAAAGGTGGGGGTGTGTTGATGAAATGGATTTTATGGTAAGTACAAAAATCCCATTTTCTCTTTCGTTCAACGACGGACATAGCGCTCCATAACTCATAATGACTGGGACGTCCAAAAGCAGTGCGAAAAGGAAAATGAGGGTAGGGGAAAATAACCGTAGACTAAACATAAGTGTGCTTAACCAGGACACAGGAGCCTTAACTGGGTCACAGGAGCCCTGTCTGAAAAAATAAACGTTTAAAGAAAAACACCCCTCAAGATGGAACAGCTCTCTTAAAAACTTTGCAGGCACAAGAAGTATCCGCAGATGCAAAGTATTTATCTTATAGAATTTTGTGAAGGTATGCACCAACGACCAAGTGGCCGCCTTGCAAACTTGCAATATTGATGCCTTATGGCGGAAGGCCCAAGAAGTACTCAATGAGTGCTTTCTTGGAGGCTTGTTCTACAGACCAATTCTTAAGCCACAGCACGTGCCTAATCACCACCGCTGAAACAGAAAATTTGGACAGCACAGGACCTGTATCCAAAGCTGCATCACAAATAAACTGCAGCCCATGGACCAACTGGTCCGCTAAATCAACATAAGCAGTGGGGACTTGCTCACCCCTCTGGCCCTGGCGCAAAAGCTTGGCCCATTCAGTTAGGGTCTGAGACATCAGAGGCAAAAACTGGCCGCAGTGCCGAACAGGCCATAGTAAACATGCTGTGTGCCACTCCGCTTTCCTTTCAGCCGGGTCTTTAAAGGACTTGGGTTCCTCAACTGGGATCATGGTTGCTTTATTCAACCTGAAAACAGAAGGGTCCACCACTGGTGAACTAGTCCACTTTTTTAAAAGTGACTCCTCAAAAGGGTAACGTACAGCAAAATGTTTGGGGACCACAAAGGGTAATTTTTATTGTTCCCATTCCTTACAGGAAAACCGGTCACAATAAGACACATAAGGAAACACCTTTGGAGTACAAGGTGACTTATGCGTACCAAACGACGCAGCCACATCTATGGCTACATCAGCCGCATTCCCCATTTTTAAAGTCTCACGCACTGCAGTGATAAGTGCATCTACCAGTGCTTTTTCATTCCCTGCTGCGACCATGGTGGAATCATCCTCACTATCGGATGGATCTGGGGTGTGATTTTAAGTCCCCCTGGACAGGCTGCGTATACGGTGGCATCAAGCTCAGAATCAGATAAGGCAGACTGAGCAGGGGAAGGCGGGGGAATGCTTCCTCCTGGGCCTTTGCCCACAAGCCATTTCCACCCGGGACACTAAGGACTGCAGGACAGCCGTCAGTGCAACCATGGGAAGCTGGGGTCCCGAGGGATCTGCCACCTCCACTAGGGGGTCAGTGGGGGAGATGTGACCCTGCGGCTCCATAAGGAAATAAAGACCTTGCAGTACAAAAATGATCTTTTGGCACCACTAAAGGATCCCCTCAAGGCTCACGGTACCTATCAGCAGAGAGAGCGATAACAGGGACCCCCAAGGATTCACCCTACCAACCGGAGGCGTGCTGAGAATTTGAACCCAGCATCATCATGGACGCCATCCCTGTTCATATGTCCTGGGCACAGGAAGAGGATACTGAGGAGGAGCTCGGCATCCCCACGAGGCTTCGGTCGTCTCCAGCGGACTAAGAGAAAATGGCCCCCGTGACATCATCGGGCTACACAAACATGGCCGCCAACCGGTGACTAGCCAGACTAAGGGAAAATGGCCCCGTGACATCATCAGGCTAAACAAATATGGTTGCCAACCAGAGACCAGCCAGACTAAGGGAAAATGGTCACCATCAGCTACAAACGCTGAAGCATGCTGCCAGGATCTTCCCTGCACCCTCTGCAATGCTGCGCCCTCTGCAAGGGGACCCTTCCCAAAGGTAGGATACACATTAGGGGAGACTCTGCTGCGTACTCTGCACCAGACTCTGCATTGGGACCCCCCTGCACTATAACCACACTGCAAACCGTAGGGCATGCACCTAGAAGTCTCCTACAATGGGACCCCCTCCAGACTACCAGGGCAGGACACACACTATCTCAGGACCCTTGCAGAGTGGGGATAGCGGGGAAGACCTCAGGGGTCTACGCTGCATTCTCTGCCCTGGGACCCCCAGACTCCAGGTCCAGACAGGGAGGAAAGGGAGTGGGGGAAGCCCAGCTCACTTAGGGATTTAAGGATGGGAGCAGGGAACCTAGACAGATTAAAACTGATTACCTAGAGCAGAGAGGGGGATTATATACAAGGCTAAGGATGGCCCATGGGCGTAGCCAGGTGTTTTTTGTACTGCCTAGTCCTACTCCTGGAGGAGGCAATATAACCAGGAAGTTATGATTTATGGAGCGCTGTGTCCGTCGATAAATGAAAGAGAAAATCCTTGTTTTTTATTGGTCTTATTTGTAATATTCTAACTACAATGTTTTTTAGATATTTGATGTCTGTATGTTCCCTAGCAGTGAAATAATGGTGATTGTCCTTTCATAGGAGTTTACTAAAAGGTAACAGCTGACATAACAGGTATGTCTGCAGAGTACTGGAGCTTATATTACATCCACACTATAAGCCATGCACCAGAAAGTGACACCCACCTTATTGGTTACGCAACCTGGTATTCAGCATTCGGCAAGCCTCAATTTTCTTCTTTCAAGGGGTTCTTCCTAACCATGCATGCATATCATGGTGTATCTTATTTTAAATCTGTGTATTTTGTCTTTAAATTTGAATGTCTTCCTCTTTTTCCAAAAGTTTGTTACCAATTGTTAGTGGGTGTGTTAAAAATAGGGGTGTGATTTTGTGGATGTGGCTAAAATGGTGGTATGTAGTTAAAAGTAGGCATGGTCAGTAGGGTGCCTCTGGAGATCATTGAAAATGTCCAAATTGGACCCAATTAGCCATTTCCCCTCCCCGGTGTCATGTGACTCGTTTGTGTTACAAGGTCTCAGCTGTGAATGGGGAGCAGGTGTGTTAAATTTTGTGTTATCACTCTTACTCTCTCATACTGATCACTGGAAGTTCAACATGGCACCTCATGGCAAAGAACTCTCTGAGGATCTTAAAAAAAGAATTATTGCTCTACATAAAGATGGCCTAGGCTATAAGAAGATTGCCAAGATCCTGAAACTGAGCTGCAGCACGTTGGCCAAGACCATACAGTGGTTTAACAGGACAGGTTTCACTCAGAACAGGCTTTGCCATGGTTGACCATAGAAGTTGAGTGCACATGTTCAGCGTCATATCCAGAGGTTTTCTTTGGGAAATAGCCATCTGAGTGCTGCCAGCATTGCTGCAGAGGTTGAAGGGGTGGAGGGTCAGCCTGTCAGTGCTCAGACCATAACGCCGCACACTGTATCAATGTGGTCTGCATGGCTGTCATCCTACAAGTAAGCCCGCAAACAGTTTTCTGAAGACAAGCAGACTAAGGACATGGATTACTAGAACCATGTTGTGTGGTCTGATCAGACCAAGATAAACTTATTTGGTTAAGATGCTGTCAAGTGTGTGTGGCAGCAACCAGGTGAGGAATACAAAGACAAGTATATTTTGCCTACAGTCAAGCATGGCGGTGGGAGTGTCATGATCTGGGGCTGCATGAGTGCTGCCAGCACAGGGGAGCTACAGTTCATTGAGGGAACCATAAATGCCAACATGCACTGTGACATACTGAAGCAGAGCGTGATCCCCTCCCTTCAGAGACTGGGCTGCAGGGCAGAATTCCAACATGAAAACAATCCCAGACACACTTCCAAGATTACCACTGCCTTGCTAAAGAAGCTGAAGATAAAGGTGATGGACTGGCCAAGCATGTCTACAGAACTAAACCCTATTGAGCATCTGTTGGGCATCCTCAAACGGAAGGTGGAGGAGAGTAAGGTCTTTAACATCCATCAGCCCTGTGATGTCGTCATGGAGAAGTGGAAGAGGACTTCAGTGGCAACCTGTGAAGCTCTGTTGAACTCCATGCCCAAGAGGGTTAAGGCAGTGCTGGAAAATAATGATGGCCACACACAATATTGATACTTTGGGCCCAATTTAGACTTTTTCACTTAGGGGTGTATTCACTTTTGTTGCCAGTGGTTTGGAAATGAATGGCTGTGTGTTAAGTTATTTTAGGGGACAGTACATTTACTGTTATAAAAGCTGTGCACTCACTACTTTACATTGTAGCAAAGTGTAACTTCTTCAGTGTTGTCACATAAAAAGATATAATAAAATATTTACAAAAATGTGAGATACTGTATATAAAAATGTAAAACACAGGATAGGATGCTTGTGGGATAAAAAACAATACCTGGCAGTTACCAGTCCCCAATGCTACAGAGGCAGCAAGCACAAATCTAATTGATCAGAGTAATTATTTTTTGTTTTGTATTCTTAAAACCCTATAAGGATCAACTCAAATATGATTCTTGAACCCAACAATTTGCCTCCATAGATTTGGTTGAAACTACTAAACAAAGGGGATGATTTACTAAAACTGGAAAGTGCAAAATATGGGGCAGCTCTGCATGAGAACCAAACAGTTGCCAAAGCTTAATTGAACAAGCTGAAATTAGAAGCTGGTTGGCTACAATGCATAGCTGCACCAGATTTTGCACTCTCCAGTTTTAGTAAATCAAACCCAAAATGTTGCTGGATTAATGGACGGAGGCAGTTGGCTGTGCGACATGATTAATAATGACAAATAATATAAGAATAATATCTGTCAAGTGAGGAAGGGTAGTCGGCATGAAGAGAATGTAGGAGGGTAAAAGCTACATGCAGGTGTTTTATGGCAGTCATACCCTTGCTTTATCCACCTTCTTACTCCCAGTTATGTTTTGGTGAATTAAACCTAACATGACACCCTCATAGAATGAGCTGGACAGAAATCTGTCCAAGGGTATGTCTTAGGCCTTGAACACAAACACTAGCATAAAACTTAGAGCATGTGCAACTACTGGTTTAAAAGTTTTCATGGGGGAGGGGCAACTGGGTAAAGCAACGATGTAACCTTGTCAAGTTATTGCGTGTAGAAATGAAAACTGTAAGTGCCCATTCACACTACCGCGACGTGTCAGGCCTGACAAGTCGCGGTCCATGCAGTGCTACGGGAACCGTTCTAATCAGTGGCGGCCCGTGCATAGGGGGCGCCAGGGCGCTGCCCCCCTGCCCCTAAAAAAATAAAAAAAAATTACAAAAAGAACAAATAATATTGTGAAAAAAAAAATTGGGTTCGCAGGCCTATGCGGTGGCACTGTTGGCTATGGGGGGGGGGGGGGGTTTACGTCACAGAAGAGGCGCTGATTGGCTGCCTTCTGGGGGCGTAACCTGGGCTTGGACACCCCCACTTTCCTGATATCCTGGCTGTGATTGGTCCAGGCTCCAGCCACTGACGTCGCCATGGGGGCGGTGCCGGTGCGTGCATCAGTCACTCACCGTCACCGCCCGGTCAGCTTCCCGCCCAAGAGGAGTCCAGTCCGGAGAAGAAGCCGGCGCCGGTCACCCGCCGCAGAAGAGGCCGAGAGGGAGAAGCGCCGCTCACCTTCCCGCCGCCGAACGAAGAAGAGGAGAGGGAGAAGCCGTCGTGACTCACAGGTAAGTGCACTGCTCTCAGTCGGGCATGCACGCATAGCTCTGCAATGCATTGGGGTACATGTATACTGGTGGTCACTGGAGGCACGCACGCATAGCTCTGCATTGGGGTACATGTATACTGGTGGTCACTGGAGGCACGCACGCATAGCTCTGCATTGGGGTACATGTATACTGGCTGCACTGGAGGCACGCACGCATAGCTCTGCATTGGGGGCATGTATACTGGCTGCACTGGAAGCACGCACGCATAGCTCTGCATTGGGGGACATGTATACTGGTGGTCACTGGAGGCACGCACACATAGCTCTGCATTGGGGGACATGTATACTGGTGGTCACTGGCTGCACTGGAGGCACGTATGCATAGCTCTGCATTGGGGACATGTACGCTGGTGGTCACTGCATTGGAGGCACGCACGCATAGCTCTGCATTGGGGACATGTACACTGGTGGTCACTGCATTGGAGGCACGCACGCATAGCTCTGCATTGGGGACATGTATACTGGTCACTGCATTGGGGACATGTATGCTGGTCACTACATTGAAAGGGGGCATTTATACTGGTCACTATATTGAAGGGGGCATGTACTGTGGGGTTTGTGCTAGGGGCCTGTACTGTGGGGTTTATGCTAGAGGGCCTGTACTGTGGGGTTTATGCTAGAGGGCCTGTACTGTGGGGTTTGTGCTTGAGTTGTTTGTGCTTGAGGGGTTTGTACTGTGGGGTTTGTGCCACTCTCAGTCCATGTATCCCATAATAGGATGTCTCTCACAGTATATCCCATAATAGGGCCCCTGTTCCCTATTATGGGATATACTAGCACTGATGGACCCCTTAATATGTGATATATTGGGAGAATTGGTTCACGCAAGCAAAATACAGGGGACAAAATGGGTGGAGTCTATAAGGGGTGGGGCTTCTGAGAAATGGGAGGGGTCAAAATGGAAGGGCGGGGTCTTGCGCCCCCCATCTTAAAACTTCACCAGCCGCCACTGGTTCTAATAGGAGCGACTCAAGTCGCTCTGACTTAGAAAATAGTTCCTGTACTACTTTGGGGGGTGACATCGGAGCGACTTGCATTGACATTCATTATATGAAGTTTGTGCAAGTCACGCTGCAGTCGCGGTGCACGCGACTTCACAGGTCGCCCCCTAAGTCGTGCTGCGGTAGTGTGAACCGGCACTAACAAGTTAAGCACTAAGGACGCCATGGTTGACTACCTTTCCTGAAAATGCTAGCTTTCTGGCTGTAATGCTGACTGTTTTCCTTTAGCGCATGGAGTTAATTACCCAGAAAGTATTCAAATAAGGCTTTATGACTTGATTAGCATACTGAGCCAGTGATGCACAAAGTACTGCAGCAACTGCATTAGCATGACAGACAATTAGCTTTTTAAGAAGGTCAGCAATGGTAGCTATAGAAATATTTTTGGAATATTTTGGCAAATAGCTAAATCCAGATGAAACTGATATATGAGAGCTGTTTTACCTGATAAAAGATTCATTTATGCCCATTCAGTCCTGAGATTTACAGCAGTTTTCATTTTCACTTACAGGTAACCTCCTCCTATCCCCCCCCCCCCCCCCACACCCTGTGACAGTGAAAGGGAAAGCAGCACAATATTGAGCGTATCTCTTTGCTTTCACCTATCAGCATGCTCCTGCAGTGCAACACATCTGATTGGCTCCTTGCGTTGTTTCTCTCTCCTTCTGAGCTTTGCTTTACAGTAGACTGCAAGAGCTTCTTTGCCCATAACATGCAGCTAAGACTTTTTTTTTGGCCACTCTGCCATGAAGCCCAACTCTATGGAGCGTACGGCTTATTGTCGTCCTATGTGCAGATACTCCAGTCTCTGCTGTGGAACTCTGCAGCCCCTCCAGGGTTACCTTAGGTCTCTGTGCTGCCTCTCTGATTAATGCCCTCCTTGCCCAGTCCATGAGTTTGGTGGGGGGCCGTCTCTTGGCAAGTTTTGACTGTTGTGCCATATTCTTTCTATTTGGTTATGATAGATTTGATGGTGCTCCTGGGGATCTTCAAAGATTTGGATATTTTTTTATAACCTAACCCTGACTTGTACTTCTCAACAACATTGTCCCTTAGGCCTTTTGCACACAATAATCCTGTATGAGCATCTCCTTTTGGCCTCTTGCACACAATACTCCTGTTTGAGCATCTACTTTTTCCAGACCTTTTTTTTGTATGTATTTGCGAGTATTTGCGTGCATTGAGGATTAAATTACTGACCAAAAATGCAGATTTTTCTATTTTGTTCTTACTTAAGAATGTACAGCGCTTGTTTACGCGCCTGTGTGCATAGGGCACATTACAATTAATGGGCTGTATTTTAGCTCAAAAAGCTGTACTGAGCTTTTTCAAGTCGCGAGATGCTCAAACAGGAGTATCGTGTGCAAGAGGCCTTACTTGTTTGGAGAGTTCCTTGGTCTTCATGGCAGTGTTTGGTTAGTGGTGCCTCTTGCTTAGATGTTGCAGCCTCTGGGGCCTTTCAAAAAAGGTGTGTATATGTAATGACAGATCATGTGACACTTAGATTGCACACAGGTGGACATCATTTCACTAATTATGTGACATCTGAAAGTAATTGGTAGCACCAGAGCTTTTTATGGGCTTCATATCAAAGGGGGTGAATACATACGCACATACCAATTTTCTGTTTTCTATTTAAAAAAATAAATAGTTTTATGTATATATTTTTCTCATTTCACTTCACCAACTTAGACTATTGTGTTCTTATCCATCACATAAAATTCAGATTAACATAAGGCTGTAATGTAACAAAATAGGTAAAAAGTCAAGAGGCGTGAATACTTTTGCACGGTACTGTATGTAAATGGCAACTGCATATAAAGTTACGTCAAAGCATTTTAGTGATTGATAGGTCAAATATGTTTGTAATATCTTTTGTAATATGTAAATGAGTAATCTTTCTGGCTGGCTTATTCCTGCTTGAATAGGTGTAACAGATTGTAAGATGGGCAGCACAGTGTCTAAGTAGTTAGCACTTCTGCTTTGCAGCACTGGGATCCTCTGTTCAAATTCTGTTCAGGACACTACCTGCATGGATTTTTTATGCTCTCCTCATACTTGTTTATGTCTCCCTTAGGATTCAGTTCCCTCCCACCATCCAAAGATATGCTGGTAGGTTAATTGGCTCTGGTGTGTTGGTGTATGTGTGCATTCATATGAGATGGGAACCTTAAATAGTAAGCCCCTTGAGGGCAGGCTCACTGTAATCCAAACTAAAATTACAGGTGCTGCTTAAGGCTCAGGTCCTCTTATGTAGCATGGAGAGCAGTCAAAGAAAGAGCTCATCCCAGCTCTAGCTAGCTAATGGAAAAGGAAAAAGTCCTGGAAGTCGCACATCCCCGTAAGAAAGCGTATGACAGCCTCGGCCTGGGCTCCAAGCAGGCCATGCCCCCAATGAATTTAACTCCACCCACAGAGCTTAGTCATGGGGGCCACCATGACTAAGCCCTGTTGGTTAAATTAAATTTGTTGGAGGCATGGCTTGGTTGGTGCCCGAGCTGAGGCGGTCATACACATTCTTACAGGGTTTTGCAGAGGTGTGTGACTTCAAGGACTTTTCCCTTTTCCTTGAGGGCAGGAACTGATGTTAAAGTACAATATGTAAAGCAATGCATAAACTG
Source organism: Pelophylax lessonae (assembly GCF_965119305.1). Classification (NCBI taxonomy): domain Eukaryota; kingdom Metazoa; phylum Chordata; class Amphibia; order Anura; family Ranidae; genus Pelophylax; species Pelophylax lessonae. The sequence continues at coordinate 158,687,126 of NC_138768.1, forward strand.
TCTGCACTATATAAATACCTGTAATAAGAATATAAAATGGATACCATGTGAAATTCAGATACTTTCCTAATATAATAAAAACAATTAATCATGTATGAATGAATACAGAGCTACATTATTTTGCACATTTTACATATGCCAGAAGTTCACCTTTAAGAGGCCAAGCTGAATTTACCATTTCATCCTCAGAGTTTGGGGAGCACTTGGGAGGGAATTTGCCTCCCTTGTATGTATTTGACTCCTAAAAGATTATTTTTTTGGGAAAATTAATCAGAACTGTTTTGAAATTCAGAAAGTACAGAAATAATTCATTATAAATAAGGTGACCTCATGGATGCCAAGTGAAGAGAACACATAGTAAATGCTTAAAAGATACTTTATTACAATATGTATCAATCATTTAAAACATCATAACATACGGTATATTTACCGTATTAGGGATGTGGTGCCCAAGTAACTTCCCATCAACCTTTACATATCAAATTTCAGAAAATAATAAAGCATATATAAAACCAGTTGAAATCCCTTAGTTCCCATTTAGCTTTACCTTTATAAACAGTGAGGGTAAGAAATAAAATGATTTACAGACCTACTTGATAATCAGCAACCCACAAAAGGGGATACTTGGTAAGTACTGGATTTTATACAGTGCTACATATACTAAATAAGGTTAGGAAAACTGGCATAGTTTAGTTAGACCCCAACTAAATATGGCTCCAAGTGGAAGGGGATTCCAAAATCCTATTACACAACTTGTAGTATACAGATTTTCATTTAATATAGTAAGCAAGCAGAAAAGGTTCATGTTTAGTTTTAAAAATCTCTGCACAGGTCTCCAACATTGTGTATTACTACACTACTTTTGTTTTCCAATAATAGGGAATCCAGAACCGTTTTTTTTTTTTTTTTTTTCCCCCAAAAACAGAGCAAAGCGAATGAGTGACAGCAACTTAGAGAACAGAATGTCAATAACAGTTTACAACTTTAACAAAGCTGTCATAGTTCAATAAAACAGACTCAAACCAGGAACATGACATAACTATAAAAATTGTAATGGAGGTCAAATTCTTTGGGTCTAACAAGTGTACATCTCCTATTATATTCCTCCACAGTGAACTGGAAGTGCTACAAAATCTGCAACACAATTAAAAGTCTGACATTAAAATAAAGAACAAAAACTGAATAAAATGTAATACAGAAGTAAATTTTCAGCAAAGTTTATAATTCAACACATTTTTCTGGAAAATAACGTTGGCTTTTCTTTTGCTTTTACATTTGCTTTTCTCTTTTTATAGAATTTTTACAGCCCTGTAGTTACACTAAATTCATGCATTTTTCATTATTTGAATCCCAAAAACATTTCTCGGTAGAAGAGAATCTGTGAGCAAGCAGAAGAATTTCTGGACAGAAGTGGCCACTCCCTAACTTATGTGGTGCCTACTAGATCTGGGGAAGTGAAACTGAACCTTTGCAGCTTCTCTACAGGAATACTGCCCCGGAATTGGTGGTACATGAGTTTTAAATGGTTTCTACTATTTGAGGCTTCTCAGTGACATAGACTGCTATTGCTTCTAGCTGGGTATCTTTGGAAAAAACAAAGTCACCCACATCACTTGATTAGCCTGGCTGGATATTTATTAGTGATCAGTATTGTTTTCTTCCAAGATAATCCATCAGTGTCCACTGATGGCTCACCAAAACTATAGAAGCCTAAACATATATACTGTGGCAATCCACGCACACAACTTTTTTTTTTTTGTGAGACAGCTCCTGTTCTCATAGCATCTACACGATTAGTTAGCATAGCTACCAGGAATTTAAACAGTATGAAGTGTAGTTCTGTCAAATGCACTGGGGGAATTGATATAAAGCTACAGTATTTGAAGAAAAAAAAAACATAAGTTAACGCAACAGAGATATGCAGTTGGAACAAGAAAATAATGAGTTGTGAATTGTAAAATGTGAATTAAAAGCTTGTAATGTACTACAACTTTATATTTACAGGGATCAGTAAATATGAAGAGAAAATGGTAGCTGCTCAGTCAGGAGGTGCACAGTGTGGTAGGAAATTTACTAAGTACAAAATAAAAAATCCTCAGAACTGCCTTACTAGCCAATGAACACAACCTAATTTCCAATTTCCAATAACAGAGGTCGCAGTTGCAGCCATTTACTATGCACACACATTAAAGTTCTTTAACTGCTTTACATGATGACTATGGATCGCTCATGAGCAGTTATATTGGTATGTTTTGTTTTGGAGTCAACAGCTTGGAATTTGAATATTTTGCCTTCTGTGTTTGAGAGAAAGATGTGGAACTTTAGGCTACTTTCCATATTTTATAGGTTCTTAGCTTTTTTAAAGTAGGAAGCCTATCATGTTTGCACAGCTCAATGATTCAACAGCCTCAGATTGCAATATAAAACAGCAGTTTAAATAAATGATCTCTAAATGCATTATAGTTCCCCATAACACTCATCCCCAATCATTTGAAATGCTGTTACTTTATGGGTTTTAACAGTGAAAAATAATGATCAGCCACATGAAGGCATTGGTAGTATTAGGTCTACTCATTTTTAATTTGTTGCTATATTTTTTACAATATTGGTGCCTTCTCAGTAGGAAGCACAGAGGTACCCAGTGTGGTATAGGGCTTCCACATATACTTTTTAATGCATGGAACTGTGACCTCTATTTATATTGCAAATCAGATATAATTAATATTATTTGCAAGCTGATAGGACTATGTGCTTGGGGAGTATTTAGTTATTTATTTCTCTATAAACAATAATCAACCCCCTGTTCAGAAAAAAAAACCCTGAGGAAATTGAACCTCTTCAGTAGCTTGTGTTAAAGTGAACCTTTATTTATTTTCTAATTTGACTAAAGCAGGCTGAGTTTATTACAGACTGATTGTACGATTTGTAAACCATTACCTTAACATCACTAAATCATTGGAGAGTAAAACCCTACATAAACAATCTATTCAGGTTACATCTGGTCCAAGTGCACTATAATATTTGGAAATTTAGAGGAGATTGTAGGCTGTGGCCATCCAAAAAGATAAGTTCACCTTTCTTAACATATTACATGCTACACCCATATTTAGGGTGTAACATGGTCTTAGATTATAAGCTCTAAACAGCAGGACCCTCGGATTCCTCCTGTACCAAATTGTATTGTAACTGTAATTTCTGCCTTCATTTTGTAAAGCGCCACGCAAACTGTTGGTGCTATATAAATCCTGTATAATAATGTTCAGCATCAGACCCCTCTCCCACCCTCCTTGTGACAGTGAGTCAGGGATCTCTATGGTCACAATTCAAAGAGAGTGCGGCCATGCAGGGCTTTGCGTCACTGATTCACGGATCCCTGTGAATCAATGAACTACAAGTACTGACAGCCTTTGCGTCTGTCGGCTTATAGTTCTCAAAGAATACCAGGGCGCTGTTGAGCGCTCTAGGCAGTTCATTGATCTTCCTGTCACTCAGTAACTGACTGCTAATATCAAGGGTACAGGCAGACAGCTTCACAGACAGTCTGCAGGACCGTTGCATTACACCCACGATCTGCTGATCATGGGTGCAATGCTTTACATGCTCCTAACAAAAAAAAAATACAAGCATGTAGGTGAGCTTATCCTTTAACATAGTCGAGCACTAAAACTACTGTAAAATATGAATGGAATGTCAAAGCTTTTGAGTAATGAGATCCTTACATTAGGCTCCCAGTCTTGCATACTTGATAAGGTGGTTTCGCACTTCGTATAACATTTTCAATTTAAAGCCCAAATCTAGGCCCAGCCTACCAACAGAATATTGCTCCTCCTTACCCCTGCATGTATATTTTTCTTTTTCTGTTTGCTTTCCTTTCCAGATATCTTTAGGTGGATGATGTGATGTGCGGGGTTCTGTCTTGCCCCTGAGCAGTCCTGGATGATGCAGACAACAGTGCTCATGTCAGCACTACTCTCTGCATCTTTACACAATGAGTGTAGGGTGCCTTGGTGATGCCTCCTCAGAGGCAGTAATTATGATACACTGCACCCACAGGACGTCCTCAGTCTTTCGAGTTGCATGGAATCATTCAAACCAGAAGACTCAGGACAACTTGAGAATGAGAAAAAAGCACTGCAGGGGGAAAGCTCTGAACTTAAGGTGAATATTACAGTAAAGCTGTTTTTTTTTTGTAAATCAGCAAGGGGACAATATAAAAAAACGAAAAAAAAACAAACCTACAATTAAGCTTTAAGTTATATTACAAAGAATGTAACTGGAGAAATAGGGAAAAAGAAACATGCATCATTAATGCTGTAGGCTCTAAAATATAAAATGCCATCATGCAACTCAGCCCACAATATTCAACCTTTAACTGAGAAATCAGTATCTAATCAAATGTACCTATCACCTACACAAATGGAAGAAGCTTGTTAAAGACAAAGCCAACAATTATTTTTTCTTGAAAAAAAAAAAAAGAAAGAAAACAAACTAAAGACACAACTACAGAATGCAACAATGTTTTTACTATGCGACCATGGCTCAGCCCACAAGAGGTCTGCCTCCATTGCTACCACATGGCTGACACTTTAGCCAATAAAGACGGAGAGCTGTATACACAAGGCAGTGCTAGGTAGCCATAGCACTATTGGGCAATGAAACAATACTTTCTATACTAGGGCTAATTAAAACTATATTTAATAAAAACAAAATTAATGTGAAATACTAAGCAAATCAATCCATTTTGACTTTTACTTAGCGTTTTCAACATTATAAAAAGTTAGAATCGATAAAAATATCTGACAAAAGGCACGTTATAAATAAATTATGAAAATCTCCAGTGCCTGTACCCAAATATAGCAAACAAATCATGTCAGAATATTTCATTACATAATATGCATTTTAGGTGGGTGTGAAACTAAAAATAAAGCACCAAAAAAAAAAAAAAAAATTAAATATTGAAATATTTAAATTGGAAGAAAGGCATCTGCATGTAAAAATATTTATCTAACTATATTGTTTTTTTCCACAGTGTTTGTGATCGACATATTGTACTTTTATCTGTGACAATATTAAAAATAACAGGTTAAATTAAAACTATTCACAGCTTTTTAAAACTTTTTTAGGACACCCATGGCTTCCAAATGGTTAAATGAACTATGATTTTTTTTTTTGTATGTTTTCAGAATGGACCAGTTAAAACAAAATAAAACAATTTACCATTTCAAGCAAGTAGAAACTTCTTTTGCATTAAAACATTTGTTCCCCAATCATTCTAAAGTTACCATCTGTGCTTAAAAAAATTATCCAACATTAGCATACTCTTTTAAAATATAGCTTTTTAAATGTAAAAAAAAAAACTAACTGTGTAACCATGTCACTAAGGTTCAAAGTTTGACCTGGGCTATTGAGAAGTTTTTACAAAGATGTAGAGCACAGAGTACAGATGATGAGACAGCAATACTGAACAATAATAAGTCCTATGTCGTGTAAAGATTGGTTAGGATTTTGGCTAGCAGAAAGATCTAATGGCTAACTAAACTCTCACTTTAAGATGGCTAAATACATTCTAGGTACATTAAAAGAAAAATGTGCAAAGGCCAAAAGTACATTTCATTAGAAAGCAGCCACAACCGGAGTAGGAAAACCTGTTCCTTACTAGCATGTAGCAGAGAAGGACCTATGATCATTGTGTGGAAGCAGCAGTCTCTTGGCAGAGGTCTGACCTGTTCCCTGCTGACTCTCCAATCAGAAGGAAGCTTTGCTGATTACTGAGCTGCAGGTCAGCAGCAGAGACCGGTGATTCCTCACAGAGATCAAGTGATCATCTCTGCAGCATGCTAGCAGTGGACAGACTTTTCTACTCACTAAAGAAAATGAACTAAATGACTTAGCACACCCTTTGTTTTCATGCACCTGGAATGCTTATAGCCGATTTATACTGAAAAGGAAACCAGGTTTTAAAATGCACTCCCACCTTTTAAACTATTCAAAAACTAAGTTAGAGCAGTAAGATAGTTACTAGTATGTTTTATCTGACTTGTTCTATCATGTATATACAAGGCTGTTGAACTATCCAATATATATAGTACATAACACTTTTCTGGAATTCTAGCTGCCTTTTACACTGCTCCACAGTAAGGGCTCCTTCACATTTCAGTGGTAAAAATCCAAAAAAGGTGAAAATGTTGTAAAGGGTATACCTGGCATTACACTGCATGTACAGTACTCCCTAACTGCATCACGTAGATGTAAAGGGTATACCTGGCATTACACTGCATGTACAGTACTCCCTAACTGCATCACGTAGATGTAAAGGGTATACCTGGCATTACACTGCATGTACAGTACTCCCTAACTGCATCACGTAGATGTAAAGGGTATACCTGGCATTACAGTGCATGTACAGTACTCCCAAACTGCATCACGTAGATGTAAAGGGTATACCTGGCATTACCCTGCATGTACAGTACTCCCAAACTGCATCATGTAGATGTAAAGGGTATACCTGGCATTACACTGCATGTACAGTACTCCCAAACTGCATCACGTAGATCAGAGCACAATATCAGAGTGCACCATGTTTGCTGTACTATTTGGAAGTAAACCATTTAATAAAATAGTACAGCTCTCATTTGGGGTTATATGAAACACTGCCAAATTTAGACAATGTTTCAGGACTGCAGAATAGTTCTAGGCCAACAGAAAAATACTAGAGAGCAAAAGACAACTTAGAGTATGAATCAATGCACTTTAGTCATATCATTACTCTTTAAACTGCCCTGTGCAGTGACAGCATGTAGCACAAGGCTTGGAGTTTTTATACATAAGGCCATTGTATTCATCTGACTTAACCACTATCCACAACTTTATGCCGATGACACGGCTACCAGAATCATTTGAATATTTGCAATAAGGCAGTACAGATAATTCAACAGCCTGTACAAGCACAATAGACAAATATGGGAAATTAATACCAATTAAAATGTGTAATAATCCACTGCTCCGCCTTATAATGTTAACTTCATTATAAAAGTTATAGTTTAAATAACACAAAGCATTTTATATAATGAATATTAGGCCAAACATATTTTACCTTTCAATACTTTAAGAACATAACTGTAGTTAAACTTCACTGGAAATTTTGCTCATCTTGTGAAGGAAAAGTTTAAGCTTGTATATGGAACATTCTATAATAGAAACCTCAAAGGTTTACTTCAAAGAAAGAGTTAACTACAGCATAAAAAAAAACAAAAAAAACCCAGAACTAAAATAAAGAGGAAATTTGAAGGTTAAAATGTTTTCTTCCATGTAGTGAAGGCAGTTAAACTCTTATTTGGCATTGCAGGAGTTAAGCAGGGAAGGCCACAGAGGTAAGGTGAGCGAATGGGCCCAGGGCAGTGAAATAGCAGACAAGCTATGGCATCAACTCAAAGTGTAGGGCGATGTCAGGGCAATTAGACTTGCACCATGCTGTACTGTGCAGCTCTGCTGTCAGCCTTAATCTGTGCTGTGATGGGCAGCACGAAATCCAAGGAGCAGACCACAGGAAGCACAACCAGTGAACCCATATTGCTTTGACAGTTGCACTCATCTAGAAATAATGTAAATCGCTACTTAAAATGTATACATCATGACCATGTGCTCTAGGAGGAAAACAATCTAATAAAGGGCTGAGGGACTAGGATAAAAACCATTGTGATGAGGGCTGGGCAGAATCGGTACTATTTTCTTTTCTTTAAAATTCGTCACTCTTTATTCTGTTGGAACGCCTGGTAGATATTGTCTTGCTTTTTGTGTTCTTGGCTTCCAAGGCTTCCTTGAAGAACCTGAATATGGAGTTGAAGCTTTTCCATGAGGTCAGCTCGTGACGCTCAGTGCCTGTGAAGAGACCGAGGAGAGGTGGAATGAGTAAGTGAGAAGAATTTGCTGGTTGTTTTTTAAGGCACAAATGTTGCACGCATTACCAAACGGCCTTTACCATCACTTTCCTAACATTTACCTATGTGCCACCAGTAAGACCCAACAGGGCTCATGCATCATAAATGCCCACAGAAAAAGCATCCTTATGTTATTTTTTAAAGATGGGCAGCATGGCCGAAAACATTGGGTGAAGTAAAACACAAAAACTTTCAAATGTTTGTGTTATGCGATCCTTTATGTAAGTATATTTGCTCACAGTTACAGTACCTAATTATCAATGTTAAACACTTTTTATTTTATATAAAATACATTTCTTTAATGCCCAGTCTACCAGCTGACATAATGACACATAAAAAAAAACTATTTACAAAATCATGTAACTGCAATGCTGGTATTGTCCATAGCAACAATCTAGATCAGGTCTGATTTATAAAGCACTTATGAAAAAGCAACAATGTTATTAATTGTTATATAAAGGACACCTATAATCTCTTTATAGGTGCCTGTGGAATGGTTTTCATAATTAATTTTCATACTTCTACAACTGCAAAAACTTGTCAAGTTCATGTCAGCTACGTAACAATGTTTTAAACATGCCTCTTGGTATATGTATAATTTAACAGTTATAAATATCATGTTTCACTTGCCAATTACTGGTAGATCTCGACTGATATCAGCACTGAAGCATGTTATACAGATTTTTACATCATATGAGATGGGAAGTAGGCTAATAGTGTGATCTTGAAAAAGAATATTGTCCTTTTGGCAAGAACAAGTTTTCTGTATTCTGTTACAATATCTTCTAAAACAAAATGACGTACCTTATTTACAAAAAGGTGCAAAGTGCTAATTAATTGTAACCACCTTTCATATTATCACCTTTCGTAAATAAGAGAGACTATTATTGGTGTCAATTTTTACAGTCAGAGGTGTCATCTTAACTTGTCATTAGTCAGGCACACTGCTTAATGTTCCTAGAAGAAACTTTCAGACAATGAAGACTCTATCTTGAAGGTAAAAGTGCCCCTACACATGGCTGTTAACATCTGAGCATATGTTGCAGTACACAGCACAGATTGGCACCTAGTGCAAAAGCAAACCTTTATGCTAAAAAAAAAAAAAAAATCACTAATAGTATATTGTCAAAACGCATATTTTACAGTTATCACAAAAAAACAGTTTTTTTTTTAAATTTTCTTTTACACAGGCTCCAACATGTTTCAATCCTCGGGTTCATTTTTTTTTTTTTTATTTATATTCGGAGTAAAAAGTGGACATTTTTCAGTAATTTTGAGAAATGTCTAAACCAAACAAAAAGAATTAAAAGGACAAGTTGGAAAATAAAATTATTTTTATGCTTTAGAAATTATGTAGTTTGTAATGCAGCTATGCATAAAAACATTACAATTTTTAGAAGTAATGTTTCATTACTCTGATCAACTACAAGACTTTACTTGCTATTCATTATCGGTAGTATTACATGTACGATATCTTCATTGTAAAGAAAGCCACACAAGCAGTTCCTTTGGATATTTTTTTATTTATTTATAAAATGTATATGTGAGTGTTGTTTTTGTGCCACATTCTTACATTCTTTGAATTTATTTATCTGACAGCAACTGGATTCACAAATCCAATGAAAATTGATTACCCTAAAATAAAATTACCTTTTTCTTTTAGGTCAGTTTGTGATTCCAGCTCTATAAAAATGAATTAAGTAGCACTGCACAAGATACTACCCCATTCAAAAATGAAAATATTTCCTCTACACCTATACACAGCAAAAGTGGGTAACTTTAAACAGTAAAGTACATTTGTCACCTAACATTTCCCAGGATTAGATATACAGTATATACACTAAAAAGAATGTTGTATTTTCCCCGGGATTAACAGCACTACGTTGCTGTTGTAGTAACCCCATCTCTTGTTTCTCCACATACTGTTGATGAAGAACACAGAAGATCATGGACAGTTCACACCCACAACGAAAGTAATAATAATAATACAAAAAACAAACAAAAAAAAAAAAAACAACACTTTTGCACATTGTATTAGTAAAAACATATTTTGACCCCAATTTCTTTAAATGTAGTATTTATAATAAACACTTTTATAAAATTTATTTATGAATGCAAAACTACTCCCTTGCTGAGGGTAAGATGGGAAGGGGAGATTATTGAGTCTCAAAGGGTAACAGTTAACAAGGGCAGACTGCATAAAGAATAAAGGTTATGCAAGCCACGTTGTTAAGGCTAAATGTGTACTGGTTACAAACTTTAGTTCACTGAACGTAATGTAATAAATCATATCTAGTTCTTCAGCCAAAGATAGAAGTTTGATGAGATATAAAGAATACAAAGTAAAGGCAGGACATCATTTGAGAACACCAAGTGTGATAACTAAGGCTTCACAAACAAATACTTTTTCCAGATAATATTCGTACGGGATGAAAAAAAGAAAGTTCAACTTCAACCAGGTAAATGGCATCTGGTGCTCAACACCCACATTAAAAAAAACTCTACATTTTACCAGAGCACGTAGACCCACAGGCACTGAGTGGTCAATTGCGCTTAATAGAGGAAGTTATCCACCTAGGTCAAGCCAAAGCCAAACAATCAGCCCAGCTCTCCAAGTGAGATCTCCTCCACTTTCCGGGTACAGCATTGCCAAGTATATGGACATACACGGAAACAAGCGCCTCCAATAATGTAGTAAAATATAGGTAATTTTATTTTAAAAGGATTAAAAGCACTCACATGGTATTATGAATCAAGAGCTTTTTACCCCTGAGGATGTTACATATGATCTAACATGTAAGGAAGAGGTCAGGACACCATCTTGGTTAATGGTTACTTGTATGAGGCAGGATTCTTATTTGGTATACAGAGTGCTGTTTTATTATTTTTTTTTATTCTAAATACCATGTGAGTGTTTTCAAGCCTATTGAAATTAAATTGGCTATGTTTTACTACACTATTGGAGGCGTTTTTTTCTTTGTTTTACATCCATACACTTAGTATGCTGTACCCGGAAAGTGAAGGAGATCTCATTTGGAGAGCGGGGCTGATTGTTTTTTTTTTAAATGTGGGTGGGGAGAATAACCCAAGGCTAAACATAAGAGCCCTAACCAGGACACAGGAGCCTTAACCGGGTCACAGGAGCCCCATCTGAAAAAATTAAAATATAAAGAAAAACACCCCTCAAGAAAGAACAGACCCTCTTAAACAGCAGCCTGAAAAACTCTGTGGCCAAAAGAAGCAGCGCAGATGCCAAAGTATCTACTTTGTAGAATTTTGTGAACATATGCACCGACGACCAAGTGGCCGCCTTGCAAACCTGAGATATTGATGCTTGATGACAGGAGGCCCAAGAAGTACTCAGCGCCCGAGTAGAATGCGTCGTGACTAGGCAAGGAGGAACCTGACCTTTAACAGAATAGGCCACCATCTGTCTTATCCCTCTGGAGGTGGTAGGCGAGGAAGTGGCCAAGCCCTTTCCTTGGTCCGTCCATAACCACAAAAAGTGAGTCTGACCTCTGAAAGGACTTCGTAGGTACCAGATACACCCAAATCGCATGAACCACATCCAAGGTATGCAAAGAAAATTCCTTGGGATCAGCTGGCTTGAGACACAAGGAAGGCAACACAATGTCCTCATTCAAATGGAAGTCAGAGACAACTTTGGCCAGGAATAATGGGCAGGGACGAAGAACCACTTTATCCCTATGGACTAAATAAAAGGTACTGTAGCCCCAGGCAGGGACAACATTTAGGGGAACTCGGCTGTGAACTCTGCACTGCTGCACTCTCTGCACTGCGGACCCCCGATCTGCACCATACCCACACGCAGTAGGGCATGCACCTAGGGGTCTCACTGGAACCCCCCCATAACATCAGGGCAGGACACACACCACCCCAAGACCTTACAGAACATGAATGGCTGGGGAGAGCCCTCAAGGGTCTCTGCCGCCTGCCCTGGAACCCCCCACAAGTCCACGGGGGCAGGGGGGAAGCCCACTCAACCGAGGGACTTTAGGATGGAAGGAGGGAACCCGCCGGCAGTTCCGACCATCCCAGGAGGATACCCGCATCCACCCCAAACTGCCAAAAGGGGAGAGGAGGGACTATACTTACCCTTCCATGGTGTGGGTAACACTCCAGACAGAACTCCTCACCACCAAAGTGGGGGAGCTGTCGGCCAAGGGAACGATGCAACTCGGACCAGCACCCACTCGTGTGCGACCCTCCGAGGCGATAACTCGCAGGCCAGCCTCTGTCTGTGAGGCACCGCTCACTGGTTGGGCTGGGGAACCACTGGATCTAGATTATCCAACCCTTAACCCAGCCCGGCAGTTGATTGTAGATCTCCCAAGGGAAAAAAAAAATGCAAGGAAGGAGAAAAAATTGCTAGGATAAGAGATCCCAGCAGGGAGCCTAGGTCCTTACTCCTGACTAGACAGATTAAAACTGGTAAATTAAAAGAAAGAAGAATCAGCGCAAAATGTCACTAAAGGGTGGGCCACATATATAGGACTAAACCTATTCAGACAATAAATATTCACAGAAATTCTATAAATACTGTGTAGTTGTCCCGTGCTCACAATGTGCAAAATAACTCTTGCTGTAATAATTTAACCAAAGTATATAAGGTGCTGATTATAAAACATACAATAAACAACTCAAATTCATCTCATATAAATTAATATTTCAAGTGATGTATAAAAATTCCAATAAGTGCCCTATAAAGAGTGAACCCCTGCAACCTCAGGTTGCACCAGGGGGTGTGTAGATAGTGAGTGAATTAATCCGTTAGAATCTTAAATGAGGTGGTGAAAGATAAGTTGATAAAGTCACATGATTTTGTGACGCAACGCGTCGGAAGAAGCCGTTGTGACGTCATTTCCGGTCTATGGCCCGAGACCGGAAGTAGTGGAACGGACCGCAACAGCGGGATCCCTGATACTTTCCAATGCTGATATTTCTTCTCACAATTGTAAGTGCGATTTTATTCAATTAATTAAAGCCTGTCAAAACTTACTACACTATGAGAGTCCCCTTTATCCTTCTCTTACGGTAAACGAGTATCTCAGGAAACATACAGCTATTTCTCTACACCGGAAGTTATTAGAGAAGTGACAACATTTCATCTACCCAGCACAATCAGTGTATCTTTATTGAAGAAGTGTTACCGATTGGAATACTTGATCTGGAGGGTCTGCAGGTTGACCATATATACCTGAAACGCTCTTTTTGAGTGTAAATGGAGGTGAGCGGCCATTTCACACGCATGTGGATTTCCTAGCTCACGTAATTTGCTGCACGTGGTTGTCACTGGAAGCACCTATTTAACTGCACTCTTTATGAACTCTTATGAACATTTATTTATTCCAATTTTCATTTATTCATCATTGTTTGAATATCACCCTCCTCCCCCCTGTTTTGGGGTGCAGAATTTTGTGTATTATTATCATCTTTTTTTATTTGATTTGTCATTTTGGGACATTCTGAATTTTCAGAATATCTTGCTCTCATTGTTTCACGTGCTATTCACCTATTTATTTACACTGGCACATCTTTTACTGTTCTTTTCTGAACCCACTGCACAACTAATTTGTGTTGTAGAGGTTCACTCTTCAGAGGGCACTTATCACATTTTTTTCATTATTAATATTTTTTTTCCCTTTTTTCTTTCACCACCTCATTTAAGATTCTAACGGATTAATTCACTCACTATCTACACACCCCCTGGTGCAAACTGAGGTTGCAGGGGTTCACTCTTTATAGGGCACTTATTGAAATTTTTATACATCACTTGAAATATTAATTTATATGAGATGAATTTGAGTTGTTTATTGTATGTTTTATAATCAGCACCTTATATACTTTGGTTAAATTATTACAGCAAGAGTTATTTTGCACATTGTGAGCACGGGACAACTACACAGTATTTATAGAATTTCTGTGAATATTTATTGTCTGAATAGGTTTAGTCCTATATATGTGGCCCACCCTTTAGTGACATTTTGCGCTGATTCTTCTTTGTTTTAACTTATTTTGTTTGTGGTGACACTTAGGAATTAGCGGCAGAGTCCGGGTGTTCCACGCTACTCCCCAATCCCTTTCATCCCTGCCTTTTTTCTAGTGGTAGCGCATAGATTTACCCCTCTTGAATTTTACAGATTAAAACTGAATACCTAGAGCAGAGGGGGAGGTTATATACTAGCTGAGGACAGCCCATGGGCGTAGTCAGGTGCTTTTTGTTCTGCCAAGTCCTACTCTGGGAGGAGGATATATAACCCAGTAGTTGTGATTTATGGAGCGCTGTGCCAGTTAATAAACAAAAGAGAAATAAATGATAAATTAAAAAAAAAACAGCAAATAACACATGTTCCTAACAGCAGGTCACAATTGTTGCTCGTGTATACCTTTAGTTTTGAATAAAACTTCTTATGCACATCTTGGGAGCCCCTGAATTTGGTCATAGGCCAAGGCACAGTTTTAATTAATATCCAAGTCAAACATCTAGCATACTACACCTGCATCCCACAAACTAAGAACCTACCTCACCATGAGCTTAGCGTAGTTGTTTGTATTGTAAAAAAATATAGTATTTGAAATGCAAGTTCAGCATGATGATAATTATGGTGTAAGCAACATACTAATCTGATCAGGTAGGATTTTCTGGGAAACAATGTAAAGGACAACTGTTGGAGAAGAGGAGGTAGTAGAGTTCAATGTGTGACCATTCTGGGACCAGACTTACCAGATCACAGGAGACTTCTACTTCGATATTAGACCAACAGGCTCTGAAAGTATTCCAAAACTTTCATGTAGTGTAATGGCAGAATGAGGGCAAAGAGATATTAATAATTTACACAGTATAATCACCATCTCTCCACCTGGCTTAGAATGAGCATAAAATGTTGTGCCCTCATGGGTATATAAATATGACAAGTGGAGTAAGTAGGCACATCTGCAAATACAGCATGTCAGGCACTGAGGAAATCTTTTTTAATCAAAATAACATTGCTACCCTGAAAGTGGGAGAGATCATACAGCTATTTGCAGATTGGACATGTACCGCTGGATACATATATCGTAGTGCAGACACAAAGTGATCCAGCCAATAAAAGTAAAGCAACTACTTTTCATTGTGTAATGTTGCCATTTACCTCTTTGTGCATTAGAAATCACACACCATAAGGAGCTGCCGAGGCTGTGGGTATCACCACACTCTCTGGATGGCATCTGGCTTGTGAACACCACTCAGCAGCAGGGCCTGTCCCAGGAAGGCTGAGTACAGTATGTCACAGCCTCAGCTGCTCACAGGCACAGCTATTCATTCCCCTTCTGCTCCGAGAAATCTCATACACAGAATAGCTGAGAGTTATTTTCAATTTAATATTGGACTCCAATCTAAATATGTGACATTTACACTTTCCCTGCAGAAAGAGTAGACTATAATCCACGACACAGCAGTAAAAACGGGTTAAACAATATGAGCATACACTGCACGTAGAGACAATATACTGAGCCAGAATCCCCACCTGCTTTGTCAGTTACAGCAAATATATTCAAAAGGGGTGGCAGGTCATAGGTCTTCAAAGCATGTGACTTTGCTCCTTAGTCTCCTGCAGACAGACTAGTGTCTGAGCCTGCTTTCCCTGTGCATATGAAATAGTAGAGCTTATATTCATCCTCTGTGGGTGCTGTGTGCACCAGTTTTTCCCTATGGATACAAAGAACCTGCTTGATATGTCAGCGTATCAAGGACGAGTCTTCATTAGTGGGAGAAGTTCCCTTAGCCCAGAATGTCAATCATGAATGGCCTGTGTATTATCAGAGAGTGAGAGTAAGAGACTGAAGTCCACGGTACGGAGGGAAGAACTGCCCTGAAATGCTGTAAATTAAGAAAAATGATCCCAGATTGCCACTCATGTGAATCATTGCATATGTTTCATACCACAACACTGTTAATGTTAATTCTTTACTCTGTAATAGTAGGTCATTGCTATGGTTACTCTACAATGGTGCAACACTTTTCTTTCCCTTCAGCTATTCGCTCAGTCCTGGTAACCACATTTGTTGCTTAGCAACAGTTTTGTGACAGTATCACAATCTGGGAGAACAACAATGAAGACGTTTTTGCAGCTGAGCGAGGTGGAAATGGGAAAAAATGAGGCCAAAACACACAAGACAACACAATTGGAGGGTTCGCAAATGTAAGTGGGCTGGTCATGGTCCACACGAGACAGATAAAGCACGATAAAATAGAGTTCAGAACATGTGCTTAGGGATACTAATGGATATAATTAATACACCTACCAGAATGTTACCAATGATGTCATGTATTATATATTATATATATATATATATATATATATATATATATATATATATATATATATATATAATGTATATATTTACACACATATATACTATAAAATATCCCAAGTGGTAGTTTTTTTCCATTGCTACTGAAACTTGCATCATTAATGTTTTTTTTTTCTTTTTTAGTTTAAGGATTTTTTCTTTTTTAGTTTAAGGATTTTTGAGAAATAAAAACTATACACCATGAAATCCAAATAAAACAAATCAAGAAGACAAACTCCAACATTTGTTTACTGTTGAATTAATCTATTTTGTGTATTTCCAATCAATAATATTAACAAATGTTGTTGGAATCTTACCAACGAAATAAATATTGTTTATGGCTGACTACAGACAGACAGCTGTTAACATTGATCAACCACCTATGGCTGCCTTGGACAACACATTTTAATATTTGTGTGTGGTAAATAAATGTGTTACTGTCCTCTAGTAAAAAGGAAGTGATAATAAAGTGTGAAGTGGGGTTGCCCAGCCTCACAGTAATAGTATAAAAACAATTAGAAGTGACTATAACTTGATAAAACACTTCAGCAGTGTAAAGATCATTCCATACATTTCAGATATAAAAATCCAATGAATAGTGCAAATACTAATTGTATATTAAGTACATTGTCCCATGATGAAGTAACGTAACGTGACGCAACACGTAGGGACCCTGTGACCGGAAGTGATGTGAGATGCCATGCTTTGCTCAGTATACAGACTATTGTATGCACTGTCTGATTGTTTAAAATGTAAGAGTCTAATACAATAAAGTGTTGTCATATACAATTTTACACTATGGGAGGCATTGTATGCTTTATTCTAACATGTTTCTAAGCGGATGCAGCGGAGGTTTAAAGGAACCAGCGCCATATTACCCTAGATATCGATCTACTGAAAGCGGAGAGCACTGGAGTAACTTGGAAGCTTTTTAAAAGGCCTGCATTAGTTCTTAATGAGGTGAGAGTTCTGTGAGCATGGAGGTGGAAGAGCACTGTTTTAATAATCTAGGAACACATGTCAGGTTTGAAGATTGGATTTGGTTCAGCTGATTTTTATGAACTCACTTAACATACTATTAGTATTTGTCCTATTCATTTACTTTTTATAAATGGAATTTACGGAATGCTTTTTACACTACCGAATTGTTTTATCAAGTTATACTCACTTATAATTGTTTTGATTCTATTACTGTTAGTCTGCACAACCCCACATCACACTGATCTATTTTCAAATAAACGCATAGGTTCACACCATTCATTTAGGAAAAAGAAAGGCTCGACTGCAAAGATTTCAGCAGGTTATTTTCTTAAATTAAAAAAAAATGACCATATTGCTTACAAACATTCATTGTGTGTTATTATTTAGCCCCTACACATGAGATCCCCAAACTTTAAAGAAATTAAAAAGGGACTGTGAGCAATGATACATCTTTAAGATGTTACATTTTTATTAAATATCATGTAAAATTGGTAACTTTTTTTTGGCTTTATGCTTACAAGGGGAAACTTCCAAGAAGGATGCCTTCTGTTGATAACAATGTCAATTTGTTTTTTTTTACTCTTAAAGTGGCATAGAGGGGCAGATATTGGTTTATCCTTGCAAGGATCAACCATATTCTAGGGTTTTCCATGATTCTTACAATGCAAATGGTTCTTTTGATCCTCCGACAGGGAGATTCAACGGAAAACTCTATATAGAATAACCCCTGAATGCCTGAGATATTGTTAAGTAGGTGGGTACCTAGATGGCATTGGTTGCAAGCAATGCTCAAAATTAGGATTATTGGTTGTAATTATCAGGTTTTCTACAGCCACCTCAAAAGCTAAATAGGAACGATCTTCAAAGCAGGCTCAATTGCTAGTGAATATCAGGCAGTGTATGCCCAACAATACCACCAACTTGAGAACAAGACTGAATGTGAGAATCAAAAGGTCAAAACTGGAGAACAAAAGGCAAGTGGAAGCTTTGTGACACTTGCATATACTGTAGGCTCACTGACCAATGACTGCATTTTAACAGGTTTGTACAACAGTGAGGTAGTGTATGATGGGTTAAATAACCACAGTAGGTAGTCTGGGGCATCACTATCAGGAGTAATCCAAATATATCAAGTCTGAATTTTTCAAGGGCATTTGTTATGTTCTAAAGTCTTACTGCACAGTTAGGGGCAGGATACGTTTTAACACATACTATAACTGTGTAGAAATGCAGAAATGCTTTTCAACAGCCAATTGGTTTCCTACTTGATCACTTCCATCCATTGGATAAACAATTTAGTAGTTCTGATCTCCCATTACACTAATGTAAAATATTAAAGTGTAAAAAAAAAAAAAAAAAAAAACACAACATATTACGCAATATGAATTTAATATGCTATATACATCCACCTTACTACATTTGTTTCCCCACAGAGCTTTTCTAAATTAGCCTTTCATTAGCCTTTACTTGAATTTTATATTCACACTTTCAACATACACATTTCATATGCATACCATTAGAAAGGCAAATACAATACAATTACATACTTTACACTAATTTAACTCTGATCACCCTATTATAATTACATACAATGAGATA
This sequence comes from Pelophylax lessonae, assembly GCF_965119305.1. Taxonomy (NCBI): domain Eukaryota; kingdom Metazoa; phylum Chordata; class Amphibia; order Anura; family Ranidae; genus Pelophylax; species Pelophylax lessonae. Next base: position 158,705,998 of record NC_138768.1, read on the forward strand.
TACATTCACTCTAATCAGCTAGGTTACTTCTCTGCCTTTTCACATGTAAGACAGACAAGGAGTCTTAAGAATGCGCAGTTCTGCTGTTGGGTGAACTGATTTTTTAACACAATTAAAGGAACTTTTGCAAGCCCACATTAAGTTGATTCACTAAAGGCAAATATACTGTGCACTAGAAGTACAGTTGCTCTAGATCTAAGGGGAAGCTCTGCTGATTTCTATCATCCAATTAATCATGTGTAAGCAAAAATGCAGTCTATTATTTTCCTTGCATGTCCCTCTCAGATCTAGAGCAACTGCACTTGCAGTGCACTTGAAGGGTACTTGTGGGTGCACTTGCAGTGCACTTGCAGTGCACAGACTATTTTGCTTTAGTAAATCAACCCCCATTGCCTTTTACAACAGTATAAAAGAACTTGCAAGTATAGAACAGTTTTTGGTAACATGATCAAATTGTACCCAGCATTAACAAGCATTCACAAACATGGCACAACACTTGTATATTAATATAAAATGTGCTTGCCTGCACATACGTTTTATAATGGCTTAGACATAGGTGATGTTGTTGAGAGGTATGATTACTTACCAAATATAAATCTGCCCCAAACTCTATTGACAGAAACTCACCGGACATTGTTAATGGTGCACTTTTCTTTACTTGTCTGTCTAAGTTTGCACTCTACCTACATCCTGCTCATCACATCGGTTCTTCCCACTCCAGGAGCCAGCCATGGCAAAGAAAGGTTATGCTTGTTTGAGTCCAGTCTGACATGTGCGGATTCCCCTATCTCAAGGCCAGACTCAAACTCCCAAGACAGGCAATGAAGTTCTGCAAAGCAGGCAATGCAATGGGGCACTACTGAACACCAATGAATTTCATTTTTATTACAAATATTTCAAATTCTGTTAACCACATTTATAGAATCACAATCAAGTCTTTCATTCTTCAATTTATTCAATAAAACTCATCAAACAGCTCTAAATTTAAAACAGCTTGATATACTACAAATTACAATAAAACTAGCATATTTTTTGAGGGAAAGAGAAGCAAAAGCCATAAAATACTACCTTAGAATTACATACATATACAATCTGCTGCAACTAGGCAGGTGTCAGTTAATTTTTTGTAATTAGCACTAGAAAAATTATAACTGGACACCTGATTAGGAAACTGACCCTCAGGGTGAAAATGTCTATTATGCAAAGAAAAAACAAATCTGGTTCTTCATGTCAACTTTTCATTCAGTCAAATGACAGCTGAAAATGGATTGTTTTCTTTAATGTTTTGTTCCAAGTTTTAGAAATCCGTTAGTTTTAGAGGATGAGTATATAGTATTTTTACTGAACACATATCTTTGCAGAGGGGATATGTAAGCACAGCCACATGTTGATGTAATTATCAAAGGAATTTTTTTTTATATACTGTATTTTCTGGCGTATAAGACTACTTTTGAACCTCAAAAAAATCCCCCAAAAATGGGGGTCGTCTTATACGCCAAGTATAATATCTCCAAGGTAACCTAAGTATAAGTATTAAAGGTAGATGTAATCTCTCAAGACGCTGGCTGTGTGGAAATCCTGTAACAGTATACCGTATGTACCGTAGCTTCCACTACATACAGTGTACCGTGCTGAGCCAATCAGGGAGAGCGATGTATTCTATTATTGAATGCAAAGCCTGCTCGGATTGGCGGAGTAACATCAGCCCGCCTCTCCGACTCTGCCAATCCGAGCAGTCTTTGCATTCAATAATAGAATAAATCGCTCTCCCTGATTGGCTCAGCGCGGTATACTGTATGTAACCGAAGCTACGGTACATACGGTATACCGGTACAGGATTCCCACACAACCAGCGTCTTGAGAATACATCTACTGGTAATACTTATACTTAGGGTATCTTGGAGATATTATGAGAGATTACATGTATTACAGTACTTGGGGTACCTTGGAGATCTATGAGAAATCTGATGTTTTTCAATGGTGTTGCCTTGCTTCGGAAGGGGGGTAGTCTTATACGGCGAGTATAGCCCAAAACCTATGTTTTAACTTGAAAATTAGGGGGGTCGGCTTATACCCCCAGTCGTCTTATACGCCGTAAAATACGGTATTTATAAATCTCCAGCTTTCATTAAAATAGCACTTGGTGATCTTGCAAAGATCAGTGTAAAGACACTTTTTGTTATATGGTCACAATTCTCTGTCTGTGTCTGCCATCTATGTTGTTTGCCTGGGTTCCGATAGGGACTACAGGTGAATGTTTCAACACATTACACATTTTTCAGACAAGGGTTACTCCAAAATGCTGAAACCTGCTCTGAGAAAAGCTATCCACTACTGATATGAAACAAAGGATGAAAAAAAAAAAAGGCTATAAAATATATTTCCTCAAAAATTGACAATTGTTTATGATACAAATTGGCTTAGTAAACTAAATATCATATAGTTCGTGTTTGCAACTACTTTAAAACAATTTTGGATATGACTATAAAATTTATTATATCAGCCAATAGAGCTCTGTATCTCTCAGTAATTGTAAAGCCACACGGCTTAATAACTGCTAAGCTATCAGCCTCAGAGTGCTTTGTGTTCAGTAGGTGAGGAAACCCATTGATTTGCATAGCAGGGCATGAGTGTGTAATGAGCAAATATAACTTACACCATGTACATATATAAAAATGTATATTCCTGCCTATATAGTTATTGTTGTTTATATTAAAATAGGTAATGACACACCTATGTAACATGCCTGAAAATGAATCATGTATAACACCAATAAGCAATTACATAATTATGCCGTTATTAAGCTTTTATTAAACTTTTGTGTATCAGTACTGCTTGGCCCATAGAATAAGGGGGTAGATTCCTGAAAGATTGTCCTAAAAATAAACTTTTATTGCAAAGAAAAAAGCAGCAGGAACAGTACTCAACTGTGACGTTATCGAGCAAAATTTAATCAGTAGACTTTTTGCATACACTAATCTGCATTATTGTGAACTGGGTAAAACAAAAGGCACACACAGGTCCATTAATTAGAAGTTGGCAAAAAATAAAAGAAGATAAAATGAATTAAAAAAAAAAATAGATAAAAACTATTGTTTATTTTAAGACAAAAGCTCTGGAGCATTTTTGTCTTTTTCCCCTATATTTTTAAGCAATTGGTCTTACAAAACTTCCCTTCTTCAAAAAGTTCCAAAACTCTATTAAAAGATATATTTGCAAACCAAGGAATTTAAAATGCACATAATCAACTGCCAACTGTATTTTATTCATTATCAGATTACTGTCTAAGTACTGCTGGCTGTATTCTTAATAAATTATAAATAAAGATTATATAAAATAATACACATATTGCTAGAATGAGACAAATACTTGAATGTTCAGAATGTCAGCGTTAAAAGCTGTATTCCACAGATTACCCAAATATTGTCTGGCAGCCGTTCCCTGGAGAGACTGCTCTAAAAGGTGAGAAGGTACTTCACTCTTAATGTTCATTATCCACAGCCTCTAAAGCCTCCAATTGCGATGATGGTTTCTGGATGTGGTGATCTGGGAATAGCACTGAGAAGACCAACCGCTCTCTTAAGGGTCACCAAACGGCTTTAAAATGCTAATGATTTTTAGTCACTCCTGCCGAGAGCCAGATTTAAACCTCTGACCTAAGGGTGAGAGGCTATGTATCTCAATGCCAGTCTCCAGATCAAGCCATCTATCCTTCAAGACTAGACTAGCTGGGATAGTAGTGTATTTAACAAGCAATGACATGACAATGCACACATACTCATTTAACACTAATGCATTTCTTAACCTTGCTGTGCATTTACAGTACTAGTGCTTTGAACCCACACCTAACTGAATTTACGTCTCTTTGCTGAATTGATAAATACTTATATACAGCACATAGGGTGAATATTACAAGGAATAGTGCAATATGCAATAGCTTCGAGCAACCAAGAAGAGCCTATCTTTCACCAACAATTTGGGTTCACTAAACAACAGATATTTTAAATTTTGATGCCAAGGGTTACTATAAATCATTAGTATTTGAACTATATGAATACATTATGATAATTTTTAGCACAACATACAGACTAAAGCAATAGAAAAAAGTCACCAGTCAATTGCACCTATTTCTATGTAAACCAATATCAACTGAATGCTGCATTACCCCCAGCCTGGCATATGCTATCAGATGTATAGCATTTAATATGATTTTACAACTTACATAATGGTAAAAAAAAAAAACATGCTGTAATTTCACAAATGAAAGCTATTTGTAAGTTTTAAACTACATTTAAACTACATTTTTCTCCCTGTTCTAGAGTTTAGTAAATTATAAAAGGTTTGAAATAAGATTTGTTGTCTAAAACAATCTAGGAGCATCCTGTAATGTCACTAGACCAATTTATCACATTCTTTCTTTCTAATGCTGTCACTCATTCAGTCACTCTACAATTCGGATACAAAAAAGACATTGGTTCTCCACACTGAATTTACATTGATGTGGCATTTAGTGACCCTGGGTTTATTAGAGTGACCTCACTGTGGTTTGCACTGATGCACACTGCTGAAAAAGGCAGACAAGAGAGACATGTTATTTTATGGACACGGCTCACTGCTGTGGGTCAAGTATACCAGTTGTGCAATCATCAAGTTAATAACCTTCAAACAGACATCTGTATTCACTGATGCCCCAGAAGTAATGCTCTCTCTTCCACGTCAGGAAATGTTATTTATAATTTACAGCCAATCTTGTCTAAAGTTACTCCCAACATGGGGAAAGTGGAAATATACATCACCTTTCTGCCTCTTGAAATATGACTAATTATATGACTGCATTTATATCCTGTAAGGGTAACTTTTGATGGTCTAATTTTTGTTGAGATTCTAAAAATTCAGTTTGACTTAATCTGCACTGTGATAAATATGGAGGTTACTAGCTACCGAAAATGCTAGCTATTTGGCTATCCTGCTATGGCTTCCGCACTTTTTGAACTGCTCACACCAATTTTATTATGACTTAATTTGGAAAAACTGAAGAATTATGCAACACTAGCTTTAATGGTACCTAGTCCCTGAAATAGTTAATAAATTGTATCCATTATTCTCATCTACATGTCCATTATATGTTCATAAGAAGTTTTTTTTTTTTTAGTAGGCATACACGTTTTTTGGTAAACAAAATAAACTTTTGCTTGAAGCTGAAGTCCAGACAAGCAATTAAATACACAATTGAAAAGACATATATGTAGATTGCATTACCTGCCTTGTAATCCATACACAGGTCCTGGACCTCCCTACAGAGTGTACTGATGTTAAATAATACATTATGGTATAGCACCCATCCTAGCCACTGTTTGGGCAATGAAGGAGCTCCAGCAATCTGATACCCCTCTTCTCTCCCTTCCTTTAACTATGTTCAGCTTTGAGTTTAGGTTTTCAAAACAGTTTTTATTTCTTTTGCAGTACAGCTTTTAATATTGCACTGAATTAGTAGTTGGCACAGTGGCGCACACATTTTCACAACACATAATGACCATAGTTTTGCTGTGGTATTTGTTTTTATACACATATACAGAGGGGAACAAAATAACAAAATGGCTAAAAATAACAGTGAACTTGTATTTTTTTCCATTCAGGGAAAGGCCATAGGTTTGTTTTATAAGGCTAATAATTTTAACCCAACTAATCTCGGTTATTGGAGAAGAGCTGATTATTCAACTTTGAAAGGACACCTAGCCAGTCTCTCTTTACAGGTTTTTTTTTCATTCATTTTTATTGTGCCAGCTTTAAACTGCCGAAGCTATCAGAATCAGAGTGCATTACTTAAAGTATAAGGCTTTGCTTTATAAATGTGTGCTTTTTTAAGTAGTGATACCACTGCTTTATAAGTGTACTATGGTAAGAGTTTGACAGAAAGCCATACATCTATTTTAATTCATTTTTTTATAAATAAATTTATAAAAGACAGAAAACATTCAATTTTTATATATCATATATAGGATTTCCTATTTCACTGCATAATTGATCTTGATTAGTGGCTTAAAAGGTTCTGAAGCCAGAGGAGAAGCATTGCAGCCTGGTGACTATTATTTAGATTGTAAGCTCTAACGAGCAGGGCCCTCTGATTCCTTTTGTTCCAAATTGTAGTGTAACTGTAATGTCTGCCCTCATTTTGTTAAGCGCTGCGCAAACTGTTGGCGCTATATAAATCCTGTATAATAATAATAATAAAAAATGGTCCATCAAGATATTTATTTCCTTTGGTGGCTGGCTCTGCAAACCATTTAAGTTATTTTTTTTTTTTTTTAGAATGTCCCCTCATTTCTGTAAATAATGCCAGTGCTATAAGGGAAGCCTGCAACTTTTTTTTATATTATTACTCTGCAATAAAATTGCTATTTTTGTCTGTCCCTGATTTCTTGTGGGGATAAGAAAAACACAAAAGAAAAACAAAAACATGAAATTCTCTCAGGCCAGAGCGCCTTTCCAGTTTATTAGCCATCTCAGTGTTCAACATTCAAGATGCCATTTTAGCTGTCTCTAGGAAGTCATAATATGAGATGACACAGATACTAGCCTGGCAGAAGGAACAAAAGCAACTTGATATTAAATTAATCTGTAATCTTGTCTTGGCTCCAGACATAGATTGTTCTGTGTTCACCTAAAAAGAATTGTTTTAAAATTGTAAATTCTGTAAATTAATGTAACCGCTAAAAAGTAAATAAAAGCAAAGTAGTACAGTGATTCAAGCCTGGGAAAAGAAAATATCATGTATATCATGGCCATAACAGCCATTCAGATTCCAACATTTTCCATTAGGGGTTACTAAATGCTTAACGTGATTGTAAACGATCACCTTGTAGAAAAAACTATTCAGTTAAAAAAAAAAAAAAAAAAAAAAATTATACATACACGTCTTTTTTCAACCTCACTAACTATGTAACTATAGTTTCAAAAAACTATTAGATGGGAACCTTAAAGACCACAACATACAGGGGTATACAATGTACGGTTAACAGAAAACACACACACATCATAGGTTGAACTGGATGGACTGATGTCTTTTTTCAACCGCACTAACTGTGTAACACATATATACACACACACACACACATATATATATATATATATATATATATATACATACACACACACACATACATACATATATATATACATACACAGTATCTCACAAAAGTGAGTACACCCGTCACATTTTTGTAAATATTTTATTATCTTTTTATGTGACAACACTGAAGAAATTACACTTTGCTACAATGTAAAGTAGTGAGTGTACAGCTTGTATAACAGTGTAAATTTGCTGTCCCCTCAAAATAACTCAACACACAGCCATTAATGTCTAAACCGCAGGCAACAAAAGTGAGTACACCCCTAAGTGATAATGTCCAAATTGGGCCAAAGTGTCAACAATTTGTGTGGTCACCCTGTTTTTCCAGCACTGCCTTTATTACTCTTGGGCATGGAGTTCACCAGAGCTTTACAGGCTGCCGCTGGAGTCCTCTTACTCTCCTGCATGACGACATCATGGAGCTGGTGGATGTTAGAGACCTTGAGATCCCCCACCTTTGTTTGAGGATGCCCCACAGATGCTCAATAGGGTTTAGGTCTGGAGACATGCTTGGCCAGTCCATCACCTTTATCCTAAGCTTCTTTAGAAAGACAGTGGTCTCCAGGAGATGTGTTTGGGGTCATTATGTTGGAATAGTGCCCTGCAGCCCAGTCTCTGAATGGAGGAGATCATGCTCTGCTTCAGTATGTCACAGGTACATGTTGGCATTCATGGTTCCCTTAATGAACTGTAGCTCCCCAGTGCTGGTGTCATGTCGGATAATGCCTTCCATCGGACGGACTGACATCACTCCAGCTGACTGCTCAGATCAACTGTGCTGGCGGTGACGACACTGACATGCGCATTTTGTCGGATGCACTATCCGACGGTAGATAGAGAGCAGAGGAGGGGAGAGAATCTATTGTCAGATTCTGCCTCGCTCTCTGCACATCTATCGGGACGGATCGGATTACAGTGCAGTGTATTCTTATGTGAGAAATGGGGGGAATATTGTCTGATAGAGAACACAAACACAGCTCTTGACAATATTCCCGCCATTTCTCACATAAGAATACACTGCACTGTAATCCGATCCGTCCCGAAAGATGTGCAGAGAGCGAGGCAGAATCTGACATTAGATTCTCTCCCCTCCTCCGCTCTCTATGGGCGCGCATGCGCAGATCGAGACGATTCTTCCAGCAGCCTTCCGCCGAAGAGTACATCCGACGGACTGCGCATGCGCAATAATGACGTCAACCTCAGCTGAGCGGAGCAGTCCGCTGGAGTGACGTAATTTACCGCGCATGCACAGTCCGTCGGATGCACTATCCGACAGAAGGCATTATCCGACGTGACACCGGCAGCATTCATGCAGCCCCAGACCATGACACTCCCACCACCATGTTTGACTGTAGGCAAGACACATTTGTCTTTGTACTCCTCATCTGGGTTCTGCCACACATTGCTTGACACCATCTGAACCAAATAAGTTTATCTTGGTCTCATCAGACCACAGGACATGGCAACCCATGTCCTTAGTCTGCTTGTCTTCAGCAAACTGTTTGTGGGCATTCTTGTGCATCATCTTTAGAAGAGGCTTCCTTCTGGGATGACAGCCATGCAGACCAATTTGATGCAGTGTGCAAGGTATGGTCTGAGCACTGACAGGCTGACCCCCCCCCCCCCTAACCTCTTCAGCAATGCTAGCAGCACTCATACGTCTATTTCCCAAAGAAAACCTCTGGATATGACGCTGAGCATGTGCACTCAACTCCCTTGGTCGATCATGGCGAGGCCTATTCTGAGTGGAACCTGTCCTGTTAAACTGCTGTATGGTCTTGGCAACTGTGCTGCAGCTCAGTTTCAGGGTCTTGGCAATCTTCTTATAGCCTCGGCCATCTTTATGTAGAGCAACAATTCTTTTTTTCAGATTCTCAGAGAGTTCTTTGCCACGAGGTGCCATGTTGAACTTCCAGTGACCAGTATGCGAGCGATAACACCAGATTTAACATACCTGCTCCCCAATCACACCTGAGACCTTGTAACACTAATGAGTGACATAAAACTGGGGAGAGAAAATAGCTAATTTGGCCTGATTTGGACATTTTCACTTAGGGGTGTACTCACTTTTGTTGCTAGTGGGTTTAGACAAATAATGGCTGCGTGTTGAGTTGTTTTGAGGGGACAGCAACTTGACACTGTTATACAAGCTGTACACTCACTACTTTACATTGTAGCAAAGTGTCATTTCTTCAGTGTTGTCACATGAAAAGATATAATAAAATATTTACAAAAATGAGAGGGGTGTACTCACTTTTGTGAGATACTGTATATATATATATATATATATATATATATATATACATACATACATACACACACACACACTGCTCAAAAAAATTAATGGAACACTTTTTATTCAGAGTATAGCATCAAGTCAATTAAACTCCTGGGATATTGATCGTTAAGTAGCAGAGGAGGCTGGCCTTTTCACCCTTACTCATCTTTTCTGACTGTTTTTCACCAGTTTTGCATTTGTCTAGGGTCAGTGTCACTACTGGTAGCATGAGGCGATACCTGGACCCTATAGAGGTTGCACAGGCAGTCCAACTCCCCTAGGATGGCACATCAATACGTGCCATTGCCAGAAGGTTTGCTTTGGCTCCCAGCAAGAGACAAACCATGTCTCAAGAGCATAAAGGAGATTCCAGGAGACCGGCAGTTACTCTAAGAGAGCTGGACAGGGCGGTAGAAGATCCCTATCAGCCATCACCCATCAGCAGGACCAGTATCTACCCCTTTGTGCAAGAAAGAACAGGATGAGCACAGGCAGAGCCCTACAAAATGACCTCCAGCAGGCCACTGGTGTAAATGTCTTTGACCAAACAATCAGAAACAGTCTTCTTGAGGGTGGCCTGAAGGCCCGATGTCCTCTAGTGGGCCCTGTGCTCAGTGCCTGGCACCGTGGAGCTCTATTGGCATTTGCCATTGAACATGTCTGCCACTGGTGCCCTGTGCTTTTCACAGATGAGAGCAGGTTCACCCTAAGCAGGTGTGACAGAAGTGAAAGGGTCTGGAGAAGCTGTGGAGAATATTATGCTGCCTGTAACATTGTTCAGTATGACCAGTTTTGTGGTGGGTCAGTGATGGTCAGGGGAGGCATATCCATGGAGGGACACACAGACCTCTACAGGCTAGGCAATGGCACTCTGACTTCCTTTAGGTGTCGGGATTAAATCCTGGGAGACCCTACGCTGGTGCTGTGGGTCCTGGGTTCTTCCTGGTGCACAACAATGCCCAGCCTCATGTAGCAAGAGTATGCAGCCTGTTCCTGAAGGATGAAGGACTTGATACCATTGAATGGCCCCCATCCTCACATGACCTAAATCCAATAGAACCCCTCTGTGACATTATGTTTTGGTCCATCCGACACTGCCAGGTTGCACCTTAGTCTGTTCAGGAGCTCAGTGATGCCCTGGTCAAGATCTGGGAATAAATACCCTAAAATGAACTCTTGCACAGATAGTGGAAAAAAAACGCCCCGTTACAGTTTTGGTCTGTGGGGAAAAAAAACACCTTCATTGGTGGTCAGTTAGAAGAAATTCTACTTTCATTGGTGGTCAATGAAAAAGATTTACACATACTGACAGCTAGAAAGCTCATTGTAGTCGGTTGTTTAACCACTTAAGCCCCGGAAGACTTTACCCCCTTCCTGACCAGGGGGTTTTTTGCGATTTTTTACTGCGTGACTTTGACGGACAATTGCGCGGTCGTGCGACGCTGTACCTAAACGAATTTCACGTCCTTTTTTTCCCACAGAGCTTTCTTTTGGTGGTATTTGATCACCTGTGCAATTTTTTGATCATGCGCTATAAACAAAAAAAAGAGCATAATTTTTGCAAAAATAACAATATTTTTCACTTTTTTTTATATAAAATTCCCCCCCAAAAAATGTAAAAATCAAAATTTTTTAACATTTTCGGCCAAATTGTTTTATGCTACATATGTTTGGTAAAAAAAATTGCAAAAAGCGTATTTTGATTAGTTTGCGCAAAAGTTATCGCGTTTACTAACAAAGGGAAAGATTTTTGTCATTTTTGGTGTTTTTTTTTTAACGAGTAATGGCGGCGATCTGCGATTTTTTTGCGGTACTGCGACATTGCGGCGGACAGATCGGACCCTTGACTGACATTTTTGACACTTTTGGGGGTACCAGTGACATTACTGCAGTAATCAGTGCTATATATATATGCACTGTTACTGCAAAAATGACACTGGCAGGGAAGGGGTTAACTGTATTGGACAGGGAGGGGTTAAGTGTGTCCTAGGGGCGTGATTCTAACTGTAGGGGGACAGGTCTCCTAGTGTAAAAACAAAGATCAATGGTTCTACATAGTAGAACCGTCTGATCTTCATTTTTACACAGGGGAGAATGACAGGCGGCTTGTTTACATAAGCCGCTCTGTCTTTCTCCCGCTGTACCGGTGATCGTAGTGTGACCGGCGGACATCGGGTCCGCCGGTCACACGCCCGCACTCCTTTGTGAACGAGCCGAGGCGGGTGCGCACCTCGGCGGGCGCGCGCTTGCCCGCTATTGGCTCTAAAAGGAGTGACAGTCGAGCGATGTAGACCTACGTCACTCTGCCTGGCCGGGGCTGACTGCCGCAGTAAATATACTGTGAGCAGTCGGCAACCGGTTAACAGAGAGAAGCGAGTGAAAAGATTGCAGGAGATAAATCTGCTTAAACAGTCTGCACAATGAACCCCCTTATTACTTATACCCAAGGTAGACTGCTTTGGGCATTTTGCAGATTTACATTTAAGAGAAAATTAAAGCAAACAAGCTGTTCACTTTTGACAACAGCTCTTTTTACCTCTTTTTTTCTCCTAATATTTTTGTCCAGTTACCATTTTAGTGAATAATCACTAAGACCACACATTGTATGGTTGTATTTATACAGTATCAGTCTTCTGAACAGTCAGATTGTTTGCCATTTGCTGCCTTTGACCAGCAATAAACTAGCCATAGGCATGAGATGCCATTGGCTTGATCTAGTCATTTTCTTCAGATTAGGAAAAAATGTAATTCTCAAACCACTCTGTTCCTGGGGAAACAATCAATTGGGAACGTTGGAAAACTTCTGTTTATTTATAGACCTCTCTAAAGATATTCAGAACAAAGAGACATTTAATTCAAAACCTTTTATTTCGTTTCACTCTACTTGACTCATAACACAACCAAAAAGAGCATGTAAAACAATATCTATATCTGTGTGCACATAGGTGTATATTAATGAACACTTCTAGGAAAAGCACAGAAGCGAATATAAAGAAAAAGATAATTCATCTTATTCAACATGTAGGAATCGCAGCAGATTACAATCATATGGCCCAGCCCACTCAATGCCATATTGCTTGCACTCAAATCATTCTCCAACATTATATGATGCCAAGATTCACAAACTTTGTTTACACATTAAATAACAATAGGGAAGATGTATCAATTTATAACACATTACTATTTGAGCCCAAATAACCTGACAAAGAAGATGAAGCTTATGAAACATTATGAAATGTATTTCAGTTAACAGTTTATAACACTGTATTCTGTACCTATATAAAATATTTTATTAAGGAAAAAATAAAGTAAAAGAAATTATATTCATGAATAACTCAAAGATTGATTTACATTTCATTTTAGGTGGCTTCTGTACTTATAACACAGAGAGAACAGAACACACTTGGCCATGCCATATGCACACGGATCAAGCCACTGAAAGCAGCAGAAGGAAGCGGAACCGTGCAGAATTGATACAGGAAGCAGAATGCCAGGAGACAAGGCTTTGCAACTTGTGTGCGACTGCCAGCCTTCATAAAGATGTACTTTAATGGTCTGAAATTAATGACAGCAGTATCGTGTATTATTAACTCTTTCAGAAAGTAAAAGATTGCTGCAAAAACATATGTACTTTATTGGATACAGTAATGAGGGGACTGGGCTCCCTTGTCAGGTCTGTGTTGGTGTCTATACCCGTGTTAGATAGATTTACCTCTCTATTTTTCCTGGTGACTAAAATCTGGTGCGCAAAATTTGGCACAGCTCTGCATAGAAACCAATCAGCTTTCAGTTTTTTTTTTTTTTGTCAAAACTTAATTGAATCATACAGCTGCACCAGATTTTGCACTCTCCAGTTTTAGTAAATCAATCTTAAAGTGGCAGTAAATCCAAATTTGTGAAGTCTCCACCAGAGCAAAAAGTGAAAGAAAATCCTTCAATTGGGAAACATTTATATGACAACTCTCTGAGATGGGATTACTGTTCACTAGAGAAATTTCTCATTCTCTGTTGTCTCTCCAAGACAGGAAGTTAAGGTAAGTTTCTCAGCAGGATACAGCCAGACAAATAAATCAATAAATAAAACATGTGCTGGCTATAAAAGTGTACAGTAAATGTGAATAATAATATTACTAACAGGGTAAACAAGTGTAATACATCCAGAGTAACAACTACAGGATGAGGATGTAAAAACATAAATACAAAAGTCCACGCTAAAAAACAAAAAAAGGCCAAGAAACAATAAATCAGCAGTGTGTTTTTATATCATCATCCTATGATTTATTATTACTCAGGACATTTTGTGCTTGTTTGCATGTGTTAGTAATATTAATATTCACATTTATAGAGCAGCACATTTTTTATTTATTTATTTGATTTTCAGTATCTATACAACTTTGTGTGTGCAGCTTAGTTTGAGAGCAAGTGTGTAAATTCTTTTTTAGTTCATTTTGCATTTTGGGAGACAAAAATATAACCCAATCAATTTTTTTGATATTATTTTGTTATTTTTAATTGGTACTTTGTATGCATTTTCCAAGTTCTGATCTGAATTGTAAATTCTTCTTCATGCTGCTTTTTGTCCTATGTTCGGGTTCCACATAATTTTAGTTTAAGTGTGCATTCATTTTTATGATGGCACTGTTCGTTGGTGCTGTTTATTGGATTTTTTTTAGCCATTTTCTGTTGCTGTTATTGGGCAACCTGTATCCAGGCAACTCTTATCTTTTGCCATGCTCTTCTGAATTGGGGAGCATGCGCACTCACTTCCTACCTAATCCTGGCCATTATAAATACATTTGGTGGGTGACACTGCCACTTGGCCACTCCCCCTGGTGACATCCGTTGTGACAAAATGAGTCCAGCGGGCGAATAAAGGTGACATGATCATGCCAGCTGGAAAGTGGATGAATGGGCAGCACGAGGAGGAAGTTCCTATGCTTGTATTTATTTACATGATCGTGCTTATTTTACTTATGGCTTTTTGAGTATTTTTTTTTATCTTTTTACATTAAACTGGTCCTTTCACCTACTACACTATGAGAGTTTCTCTCTATTTTTTTTTTACATTTTTTAGAGGATATTTTTAAGCATTATGAGAGAGGTCTGTTGGAGCTCCAGCAATTTCCTTGCGGCAGTGATTACACACAGAGCATGTCTTGACCATCCGTTATAGGTGGTCTCATCATTCAGTAAGGTAGATTTATATACATGAGGGTTGCTTTGGTGGAGGCTTTTTCTGCTACCTCTCCTGTTAAAGGGGAACTCATCTCGATCAGAGGGTTCATCACTTTTTTGACATTTTATTTGTATCTCCACATATTGGTTGAGGTGGACTTTTCTACACAATTTTTACCTTGTTGATGGTCACTTTCTTTTGCCACATTATAGCATTTGAATATGTTGGTTTTCTATGTGTATGTTTTTCACGAGCGCTGCACTTATTCAATTTATAAAAATATAACCCAACACGGGTTTTACCCTTCCCTACAATATCTGAAATTAAAAAAAATGTTTTTGGCATTACATACAGTTAGTTACTGTCCTTGTTGACCCCCTTCTGAAACATTTAATTTACTGGCTGTTTCACTAGCTCACTAGGGTTGATTTACTAAAGACAAACAGGCTGTTTACTTTGAGAGGGAATTTTTATTTTTCCTTAAGCTTAGTAAATGTGATACAAATTCACTATGCAAAGAAATAATGATTCAAGGTGACAGTCAGGCAGCAAGAAGGGGAGATCAGTGGCAGTCTTTGTGTTTCTCCCAAGACAGGTTCTTTTAAAAAAGGATACTGTAATGAGTAAATTGTAAGCCAGCACCTCCGCTCATTATATCTGTACTTCTTGGTGTCAGTGTCTATCCCAGAATCGCCCCAGCTCTGCAGTCAACAGCAGAGCATGATGAACTCCAAATTACTATTCGATAGTCACTCCTGCTTGAAATAAATGTTGTGATGGAATCTTGGTTTTTTTTGGGGGTGTGGGGGGGGGGGGGGGGGAAGTGTGGCTGTTTATTTTTATTGTACCTAAAGCGCCTGATTTTTTTCAGGTTAACCTGATCTAGGTACAGTGATCTCCCTCACTGAGCTTTTGTGTTCTAACAGGGGCACGGCCCTCTGCCAGAACACTGCGATTGGGAGTCGCTCAGATGCTGGTTTTCCAGCACGCTCCTCCAACAGAAGGCCGGCTCCTGTCCGACTGAGTGCCCTAGACATGGCCCGAATGTCGGACTGTTTTTATTGAACCAGCCGATGTCGGCCAACATTCAGCCTGTGTGCAGGGGGCTTTAGACTGTGTTTGTTGACATACTAATTATTGAGGGATCAAATTAAAAAAAAAAAAAATAGAAGAAATCGATTTAACTGTTCTATATACCTGTGTACATTGTCCTTTCACAAATATTTTGTTGATTACAATATACTGTCTGATGTGAGAGAACCACCAAATTTTTTTCTACTCCTATCTTAAATAAAGAATTTCTAAAAAGAAAACCAGCATTTTTTTTAATTAACCAAGTATAACATGAATTATATATATTATATATATATATATATATATATATATATGTATGTATATACAGTATCTCACAAAAGTAAGTACACCCCTCACATTTTTGTAAATATTTTATTATATCTTTTCATGTTACAACACTGAAGAAATGACACTTTGCTACAATGTAAAGTAGTTGTAGAACAGCTTGTATAACAGTGTAAATTTGCTGTCCCCTCAAAATAACTCAACATATAGACATAAATGTGTAAAATGCTGGCAACAAAAGTGAGTACACCTCTAGGTTAAAATGTCCAAATTGGGCCCAATTCTACATTTTCACTCCCTGATGTAATGTGACTCGTTAGTGTTACAAAGTCTCAGGTGTGAATTGGGAGCAGGTGTGTTAAATTTGGTATTATCACTTTCACTCCCTCATACTGGTCACTGGAAGCTCCTCATGGCAAAGAACTCTGAGGATCTAAAAAAAAAAAAAAAAAAAACAATTGTTGCTCTACATAAAGATGGCCTAGGCTATAGGAAGATTGCCAAGACCCTGAAACTGAGCTGCAGCATGGTGGCCAAGACCATACAACAGTTTTCCAAGACAGGTTCCACTCAGAACAGGCCTCGCCATGGTTGACCAAATTAGTTGAGTGCAAGTGCTCAGTGTCATATCCAGAGTTTGTCTTTGGAAAAAATACGTATGAGTGCTGCCAGCATTGCTGCAGAGGTTGAAGGGGTGGGGGGGTCAGCCTGTCAGTGCTCAGACCATACCCCACACACTGCATCTAATTGATCTGCATGACTGTCATCCCAGATGAAAGCCTCTTCAAAAAAGATAATGCACAAGAAAGCCCGCAAACAGTTTGCTGAAGACAAGCAGACTAAGGACATGGATTATTGTGGTCTGATGAGACCAAGATAAACTTATTTGGTTCAGATGGTGTCAAGCTTGTGTGGCGGCAAACAGGTGAGGAGTACTAAGACAAGTGTGTCTTGCCTACAGTCAAGCATGGTGAAGGGAGTGTCATGGTCTGGGGCTGCATGAGTGCTGCCGACACTGGGAAGCTACAGTTCATTGAGGGAACCATGAATGCCAACATGTACTGTGACATACTGAAGCAGAGCATGATCCCCTTCCTTCGGAGACTACATAACAGGGCAGTATTCCAACATGAAAACGACCCCAAACACACCTCCAAGATGACCACTGCCTTGCTAAAGAAGCTGTGGGTAAAAGTGATGGACTGGTCAAGCATGTCTCCAGACCTAAACCCTATTGAGCATCTGTGGGGCATCCTCAAACAGAAGGTGGCGGAGCACAAGGTCTCTAACATCCACCAGCTCTGTGATATCATCATGGAGGAGTGGAAGAGGACTCCAGTGGCAACCTGTGAAGCCCTGGTGAAATCAATGCCCAAGGGGTTAAGGCAGTGCTAGAAAATAATGGTGGCCACACAAAATATTACCCATTTGGGCCCAATTTGTACATTTTCACCTAGGGGTGTACTCACTTTTGTTGCCAGTGGTTTAGACATTAATTGCATTATACAAGCTGTACACTCACTAATTTACAGTGTAGCAAAGTATAATTCCTTCAGTGTTGTCACATGAAAATATATAATAAAATATTTACAAAAATGTGAGGGGTGTACTCACCTTTGAGCTGATATCTAAAGTGACCAATAAGGTTCCATCTATTACTCTCCAGGCTAAATGAACCTAGAAATCTTATAGGTTACTATGTACAGTGGTTCTTCACTTCTCCAATGACAGACATCCAATGAGAGGTCTGATAACCCAACAATGAGGTAGCTGTGTTTCAAAAAACAAAATGACTAATAGGACTTGTACAAAACCTAGTCATCTTTTCTCTATGTCCTCAGAATCACATATCTGTGTAGGTATCAAAAGAGGGGTAGCGGCAGGAAAAGTTGCCCCTGTGGCCACATGCATCTGAATTAGGGACATTCTGAATGGCCATTGCTTAGCATTTACACCATGCCTTCTACAACAATAAAATGTGTTTTGTTTGTAATGGAAGTTAGGTAATGAAATGTTTTACAGTGCATTTAAACTACTGTTTTTTTTTCTAACTTCTTTGGAATGAGAAAATGCGTCAACTGTCAAATCAGGACCAGCTATCCTCACACCCTATGCGCATGTTTCCCCCAACATCATAAGTCATTGCAGGAGAACAGGGAAAGCTTCAACAAGAGAACTGATCTTTTTATTTATAAACTGGTTCAGATCAACTCAGCCCTTTATCCAGGAATAAATATTCACGTTTCTGCACAGGTAATTGATAATTACATGCGTTTTAATCCCAAAAAACTATAGGTATTCTCTAAAACAGGGAACTATAGGTATTCTGTAAAACAGGGATCCTCAAACTACGGCCCTCCAGCTGTTGCAGAACCACACGTCCCATTGTAAAACTCTGACATTCACAGACATGACTAGGCATGATGGGATTTGTAGTTCCTGAACAACAGGGCCACTGTTTGAAGACTGCTCTAAAATAAAATGAGCTTGTGTTATGTAAGATCAGAATAGTGTTCAGTGAAGTTTTTGCTTTACTTTTTACACTTTGACCAAGCTAGCAGCTCACAAAACAGGTGCATTATGCACAAATTTAGAATTTTAAAAGGTAAACTCCAGGTAAAACGCAACGGACAGTGAAAGAGAAGCAGCAGACTGATGAGGTTATCCATCTGCTCACTCTGCTCTCTACTCCAATTTGTATGTTTGGCAGCACATTTTCTGCAGCATGAATAACTGGCTCCCTCGGTTTTAATTATTTAGTAATAAACAGAGCTGCATTATTTTGTGTCCTTTTTATCTACAAAAATGTTAGCTGTAAACTTTGTACAGACATAACAAAAAAGATAGAGCAGAATGAGCACTGTTAAATCCAAACAGAAAAACACCAGCTCACAAAGTCTTACTTACATGTTTTGTATTTTTTCAGGATTTGATAGTTTGCTACACAAACTAATATTATACAAGAAACAGGATACGTGCTAATGGGGGACAACATGCGAAATAGCAGGGTAAATAGAACTCTCGATCAAGATTGTTTATCCTCCTTGATAAAGGAATCAAACTTAAAACTGACAATTAACTGTTTAGACAAAACATAAAATTACACCTAGGAGTTAAACCATTCGGTAAGATGGTTGGTGCCAGCATTGCTTGGAATTCTGGCTAATAGTTTGGAATGTTAAGTTTGCTTTTTATAAAACACTTCAAAAAGAACTTGCTTACAGCATCAAATTTCTAATCAAATTCATTCAACCATTTTACAAGTCTAACAAAGGGAAGCAAGCAAATCAACACTTTACTATACACATGAATTTCCACTTGCACTTTAAGTATTTAGCTTCTGCCATTATGAACATACCACATCAATAACTTTTTAGGAGGCTTTTTTTATTCAACATTTGTTTTTCTATCTTGTATACAAGTGATGTTATTCTGCTCCATTACATACAAAAGGAGGATGCGGCATAGCCACAGGCTAGTGAATATCAAACAAAAGCGGGAAAGTGCCAAATAATAAATGCATATTATCTGCACATTTCTAGTGAACGTAGAGCTGTCAGGGTAGGTTTGTAATCTCCGTCTTCACAGGTAATTTTAGAATTAGCTGGTGCTTATAATGCATTGTGTAACAAACTCTGCTTTCCTCCTATGGTCACCTTGGATGTCATATGGCAGCTTCCAGCTGATGGACTTAAAGGGGTTTTAACTGTAGATTTATTCAATCCTCTCTTGAACCTACTGTTAAACAATAAAGTTTCTACATTTTCATACTACATCTTCAATCTTAATAAGTAGGACTGCAGTGTCTCTTCTACCGTCATTTATTTTATTAACAGGAGAAAGACCTGCTCAACTTCATGTTAAATTTTAAGTGTATAAACCCAAGAACAAACATCTTTTTTATTGCAGTTTACCAGGCCTTATGTGTGGTGGCTGCATTTGTTTTTATTTTTGAGGCAAAGCACATTTTATGCAAATCTATAGAACATACCCCCTATGTAATGGAGATGAGGAGAAGGGAGGTCTTTGAAGTCTAAATCAAAAGAAACAAATAAAACAAATGTGACTATCACATTTAAGGTCTGCTCATTATCTTACATTATTGTCTTACAATTTAGATACACTAGGGCTGGCCATAGACGGAGCGAATTTCTATCGTGCAAGCACTATCCTGCAAGCAGCAATTCCCCAATCAACACAAACAATGTGGACAGGGGGAATCCCTCCGCCAAGCTATTGTTTTCTTCCGGCAGGGGGGCGGGGGAAGCTGTCCCCACAGGGAGAAGAGTGGTTATTGCTAGTGATAACTGCATGCATAATCTGGCAGGCTGGCTGTACACCCAAGTTGATTGATTAATCAACTTGGGTACATTCAGCCTGTCCATACATGGTTCAAATCTTGGGGCGGTTCCTGGTGAACTGGCTTTGAACTGTCTATGGCCGGCTTAACTCAGTTGCAATCAAAAAAAGCCAGACTTTTCAGGAGTGAGTAAATGGCAAATGCCAGTGCAGCAGCCATTGTCTCTGATCAATAGTCACAGCAGTACAATGTCACCAGTGGCACTGCACTGCTCAGGTGACCGTGATTGCATAACATTTTTTATATATTATTTTACATACTGCCACCAGAGCAAGTGCAGTGCTCCTATGACGACATTGTACTGCTGTGGCGGTAATCATGTATACATGAAAAAAATATATATATATATATATATATATATATATATATATATATATATATATATATATATATCTATATACACACACACATAGTTGCACAGTTGGGTCCATATATATTTGGACACAGGTACAATTGTAGACTTTTTCAGGTATTTGCAAAAACATATTAAAGCTATAGTTATATAATGGATATGGGCTGAAGGTGCACACTCTCAGGTTTAATTTGAGAGTATGTACATCCAAATTAGAGAAAGGGTTTTGGAATTACAGCTCTTAAGAATAGCCACCCCCCTTTTTTCAAGGGACCCAAAGTAATTGGACAATTAAATCAAAAGCAGTTTCATGGCCAGGTGTGGGCTACCCCTTAGTTAGTTCTTCATCAATTAAGCAGGAAAAGTTCTGGAGTTAAATCTAAGTGTGGCATTTGCATTTGGAATCTATTGCAGTGAACCTACATCATGCATTCAAAGGAGTTGTCCATGCAAGTGAAACAGGGCATTGTAAGGCTTCAAAAACAAAACAAATCCATCAGAGAGAGATAGCAGAAACATTTGGAGTGGCCAAATCAACAGTTTGGTCAATTTTGAGGAAAGAAGAATGCACTGGTGAGCTCAGCAGCATTAAAAGGCCTGGAGGTCCACGGAAGAGAACAGTAATGGATTAATGTGGGATCCTCTCTATGGTAAAGAAAAACCCATTCACAACATCCAGACAAGTGAAAGACATTCTGCAGGAGGTGGGCGTATCATTGTCAAAGTCTACAATCAAGAGAAGACTTCACAAGAGCAAATACAGAGGGTTTACCACAAGGTCCAAACAATTCACAAGCCTGAAGAATAGAAAAGCCAGATTAGACTTTGCCATAAAACATCTAAAAAAGCCAGACCAGTTCTGGAAAAGTATTCGGATGAAACTAAGATTAATCTGTACCAGAATGATGGGAAGAAAAAAGTGTGGAGAAGGCTTGAAACAGTTCATGATCCCAAGCACACAATATTATCTGTAAAACATGGTGGAGGCGGTGTGATAGCATGGGCATGCATGGCTTCCAGTGGCACTGGGTCATTATTGTTTATTGATGATGTTGCAGAAGACAGAATCAGGCGGATTAATTCTGCAGTCTTTAGAGATTTACTGTCAGCCCAGATTCAGCCAAATGCAGCAAAGGTGATTGGACAGCGCTTCACAGTACAGATGAACAACGATCCAAAACACACTGTAAAAGCAATCCAGGAGCTTTTGAAGGAAAAGAATTTGAATATTCTGCAATGGCTGAGTCAATCACCTTATCTCAACATTTTATTTATGATTATATTAATTCGTCCAATTACTGTCGGGCCCCTGTAAATTGGGGAAATGTGTATAAAAATGGTTGCAGTTCCTTTAATTTGTACTTGATATTTATGTTGAACCCCTTGAATTAAATCTGAAAGTATGCACTTCAAATTCATTGGATTGTTTAGTTTTAATTTTATTCTAGTGGCATACAGAGCTAAAAGTATGACAATTGTGTCTGTCTCCAAATATATATGGACCAATCATATATATTTTTCCTTACATACTGTCACTTGAGCAAGGGCAGTGCCACTATGGAGACATAGTGCTGCTGTGGCAGTGACTAAGTACAATGACTGACTGCTTTGATATCACGGTATGTCAGTAGCACCAGCCATTGTTATTCATCACTGCCACACCAGTACAATGTCACCATAGTGGCACTGTCGTGGCACTGTCCTTGCTCCAGTGACAGTATGCAAAAAAAAAAAAAAAAACCTATTCATTTAGTGCTCTAAGATCCCTACCATGCATGCATGAGCCAGTCACCAAATATTTCTCCTGAATGATCGCTGTGCAAACATCCAAGGACTTTTCCTACTTTGTTCAAACACTCTTTAGGCATGTCCTCATGGTGTCTCTTCCAACCTCCACTATCACCCTCCTAGAATACTGGAAATATGGAGGTTTATTTATCCAAAGGAGTTGAGAATTTACACTCAAATTGTGTACATTTTATGTCTATTATGTGAAAAGAAAATTCTTGTTCACTTTGAATACTCAGATTTGTTTTTTACATGAATAGATAAATGATATTCACACAATCTATTAAGTAAAGATTCCCAACCTTACTAAATCAGCCTCTCCATAAAGTGTCAAGCTTATGCGTAAAAGAAGAGGGAAGGAAAAAGAGGGTGATGGGAGACCGGACAGATAAATAATTAGCAAGGATGAAATTGACAGAAAGAAAAGGAAGGAAGGGAATCAAAGCTTGGACAAAGGGATGTAAAAGTAGTATTGCCAGGTATTGGTTGGAAATTGTGAAAGCAAACATATATACATATACTGTATATATTATTTCTTAGTAAATTTTCCATGAAAAGTTGCCGACATTTTTCTAGAATGAGTGATTTTATTATACCGGTCATAGAACATTCTGATGACCTAATATTTTTTAATGTTTAAATATTCTAATACACAGGTATTTGTTTGTTACCATGATGTACGTAATTCACTCTTATCATTATGAATTAAATTCACTAGAATTTTCATGCACAAATCAAGCCATTATTTCAAATCTCTATGTGTATGTACATAGATACACTATAAGCAGTATACATATTTTCTGTAGCCTTCAAGATTTCTTTTCACCAAATGCATTAAAATGAAGAGACATCATAGTATGCCTGATAATCTTTGACAACAATTCTAACACTGTCATTGTGGCCACTGGAGAAACAAGCGCACACTAAGCCCTGACCCACCAAGCTTTTTATCTCAATGTGTACTCTCCACAGGCCAAGCAAATAAAGGGCAACTGATCATTTACACATGAATCGGCCTTCTCTGCAGAGCAGACACTGGAGACGGCTCTTTTTTCTCTGGTACACAGTAAAAGGAAGCCAGCTCTCGGCTTGTCTCACTAGAAATCATACAAGTGAAACAGTGATATGTAAAAATGGCAGATCAGCAAAAGCTGTTATGAATTCCTGATAAAATGGCAGCCACAAAGGACTAGATGAATCTATGGCTTCAAATAGTCCTGACAGCGAGAATGAGACTTGATCTTATTCAACAGAGAGAATGTCATACAAACTTAAAGGAAGATACCAATCCTGATAGAAGATAGCTCCAGATAGCTCTATAGTGTGCACTAAAAAAAGGATAGCTACAGATTTTACAGAAATCAATTATTGACCATCATTAAAATTTAATTTATTCCTGAACATTTAAAATCCTTATATTGTATAACTGATGAAACAGCAACATCATTTTGGACCCACCCACCTCATTAATATGTAAATTAAGTGACCTCTAGAAGTTAACTGATGAGAGAAGGTCTCCAGCATGCAGATGGCCTAATTAACCAGTGATATCTGGCCTCACTTCCCACAATCAAATGCAAAAGAGATGGAATCGCCATGCCTCGGGTGAGACTAGGAGATTGTCTTCACAACAAACTGAATGTGCAGGCATAAGAACCCCAAATGCAAACAGGATTCCGGTAGGCCTTGTCCATGACAGAACCAAAATTTAACCAAACAAGACTGGGGAACCTTATCTGCCTCTTTTAAAAATATGACTTACTGTGAAGGATAATTTACAGCACGTTACTTTAAGTCCTTGATTTTCTAGCATATAAAAAAAGGACAGCTAGTATGTGATTGATGTTAGCAAGGCTCCTAGTTTTTTGTTAAGTACTTTTTATACATGAAAGCCTGTGCAACTGGATGCCATCCTAATGGCCCGTACACACGATCCGAAAATCGGACGAAAATTAACGCTTGTGAAAGGATCGGACGATAATCGGATCGTTAGTACACAGCTTACGAGAGGCGATCACGACAGTTCACCCGATATTATCCGGTCGTGCAAGCATAAAAATTTTGATCGTATTATAACACATCGTACGATAATCGTATTATCAGTATGTTGTTCGTCCGAAAAAAATGGTGAGCAGTAGACAGCGCATGAGCAGTAGACATCATTTTCCCCTCACACGCTACAGCGTGGTTACGCATACCGGAAGCTAAGAATTATCGTCCGAGAAAATTCGTATCATGAGTAACCTCTCCCTTTAAGCGAATATTATTGAGAGCTGCTAGAATACGATAAATAACGGATGGAACGTCGCCCGATTTTCGGATCGTGTGTACTGGGCATTAGTCAATTGTTCCAATTGTCTAGCAGTGTGTGGTCCCCATAAGAAGCAGCTGGTCATCTGATGTGAATGACTCATTAATAAACCACTACAAATATTTTCAGAAATGAGAAATAGCCACAGCCATGGCAAGAGGAAAAAGCTGGTAAATCACCATGGCCACTACCCCTGTGTTTTCTTTCCCTATCATTTCTAGTTACTGTAAGCATACTGAATACTATTAGGACCATTGTAACAGGCAACTTATCATTGACCACTGCTCCCAGGCCTTACATAACAGGCATTCCTTTGATCTCATTCATAAAGGCTGTATACAAATATAAAAATCTGGTGAACAGCTGGACTTTCTGTCTTCTACATACATTTATTTGGGCATAAGTTGTAACCCTGCAAACACAATGATCCCCGTACTGTGTAGCCCTACTTTTCCTTTCTCCTCAATAGGTATACACGCGTGTCTGGCTGACCCGAAGGTGCATGTTTGTGGAGAGATCTTTTGTGCAAAAGGTCTTTTGGCAGTTTAACCATACTTGTTTAGCTGTCCTCTCATGTCTGTAGGTAGGTATACTTGTAATCAAATTCCTTTGATTACATTTTCTGTGTTTAAAAACAATAGAATTTAGTGTAAACGAGATAAAAAAAGATTTAAGCATGTTAAAAGTGGACAGTACCTTTAACCACTTGCCGACCAGCCGCTGTAGTTTTATTGGCGGCAGGTCGGCTCTGTCAGACGAAACTACTTACCCGTACGTCACTTTGTGGGACCGCTGGTGGAGGGAGCCAAGCAGCGGTTCCCGCGGCCGTGATGTCCACCAGGCACCCTGATCGCTCCCCGTGGAGACAGAACGGCAGACCGCTGTTCTGTCAGTAATGAACACAGGAATCCTGTGTTCCTCTTACTTAGGAACACAGTCTCTGTGTTCATGCAGCAATCCCAACCCCCACAGAGTTAGAAAGCACTCCCTAGGGACACATTTAACCCTTTGATCGTCCCTGGTGTTAACCCCTTCCCTGCCAGTGTCATTAGTACAGTAACAGTGCATATTTTTAGCACTGATTACTGTAGTAATGTCACTGGTCTCCTCAAAAGTGTAAAAAATGTCAGTTAGGTGTCCGATCTGTCCGCTGCAATATCGCATTCCTGCTAAAAAAAACCTGCTTATTGCCGCCATTACTAGTAAAAAAATAAATAAATGTGACATATCTTTTTTAATATGGAACAGAATACATATTAGCCTAAAATGATGAAAAAATTTGATTTTTAAATTTTTAATATTGGGAATGTTATATAGCAGAAAGTAAAAAATATTTTTTTTTTCCAGAATTGTTCCTTTTTTGTGTATAGCGCAAAAAATAAAAATCCCACCAAAAGAAAGCTCTATTTGTGAGGAAAAAAAGGACATCTATTTTATTTGGGTATAGCGTTGCATGACCGCACAATTGTCAGTTAAATAAACGCAGTGCCATATCGCAAAAAATGGCCTG
The DNA here is from genome assembly GCF_965119305.1 of Pelophylax lessonae. Classification (NCBI taxonomy): domain Eukaryota; kingdom Metazoa; phylum Chordata; class Amphibia; order Anura; family Ranidae; genus Pelophylax; species Pelophylax lessonae. The sequence goes on from NC_138768.1 coordinate 158,732,261, forward strand.
GTCATTAAGGGGGTAAAACCTTCCGGTCCAGAAGTGGTTAAACGTAGTGCTCAAATAAAAAATATCATTAGTGATCTGCAAAACTGTAACGCCATTGCTTAAATAACCTCTAAAATGTCTGTGTCGAGTATAATGGTTCCAGCAGCTGTGCTGTATTCTCAATGCAATCTCCAAATGACCTCAACTCCTGGCCATGGACCAAGAAACTGTCACAAAGCATATAACTTAACACATTTGAAAGTACAACAATGTGGGGGTATGCATACGTGCATTCCATTTAAATTTAAACAAACTATATTAATAAAAACCATAAAAAAACTCATCACTTTCCAGAGACACTTTATAATCCTAACCTGATGTTGACAGTCAGCACCTTTTTCACTCTGATTCAAAAGGGGTCAAAGTCTAAGAATTTCAGCAGAGCAGCAGCATGTGGTTGTCATACTCATACATGGTGTAGTGCACAAAAAAACGGCCTCATTTTGAAAAGTGTTTGTGTTGCTCTGACCAATGCCAGTTTGAATCTGAATTCTCAAAAAAACAAATTAGATTCTAAGCATTACATTTAGGGCTTGTGTATGAAAAATGTGCAGAGAAGAGTTGAAAGTAAAGTAAGAACTTCAAATGGTTGCTAAAATATACTATTGTTAGCTTATTTTGCACACATATGCCTCTTAAAAATTCCACATAATTGTAAAAATTCAGTGGCAGAGGAACAGGGGTAACAGCAATTGCAAAAATGATTAGGTCTATAGAGAGACAAAAGGGGCCAGTACTGCAGGCCAGTGCCCCGATTCAGCAAGTCAATCTCTTCCCATCTTCACTATCATACAATAATGGGAGTCAAGCCAAAAGAATCTCTATTGAAATGAATGAAAAACACAAATAATCACCCTCAGTTGCGTTTTTTTTGGAGTCACGTGTCCTTTTTTCACAGGTGCAAAGTGCACAGGCAACACAGCAAAAACAGGGTAAAAATGCATGTGTGTGTTTACTGCGTTTTTGCAATAGAGCAGTGTGAAAGCAGCCTAATGCTAAGATAAGAGGGTTTTAGGGATGAGGTGGGCAAGTCTAGTTTTGCTGTGCAGTTGTAAGATCAGATCAACGATATTTGGACTACATTTTATACCTGGTCAGATCAGGTCTCGTGAGGATGACTGTCCCTGTTCTATCTACTTTGTACATATGGAAGATGTGCTAGGCATATACTGTATTTCCCCCCAAAAATCCACAGGAACACAGAAAAGGTTCAGGATTGTAATCCAGTTGTGTTCAAGTATTAAACACAATGCTAATGCACAATGAAGGCATCGTGCATAGCACTCAGCTATGTTTGGGCCTAGAGAAGTCATGTGGGCTTGAAGAGAAGGACATAGAAGGCTATTTGAAAGGGTGTTATTAAATTACTGAATTTCCTGAGGAGCTGGATTATTTTGGGTTAAATGATGCTACTGCTGTGGATAGCATCTAGCAAATGCCTTTGCATGGGTCTCTAAAAACATTGGAGTAACCAGATTATGTGGGTCTGCAAGGAGAAAAACTGTGTGGAGGCAGCCTTGTAGGTAAAACACTCATGTTTTGTGAAGTTAGACATGAGGTTCAACTCCTTGGTTAAGAGGTTCTTGACGGTGTGCTGGACAAGCTTGTATTTTTTTGTTTTGGATGGTGAAAACACTATATATGGTAATTTAATGCTGGAACCACAATAAAGCAGCCAATTAAAACTTGAATTGCTACAGTATGTGGACTCTCACTGCCTATACAAAAACTATCTAGGCTACCTCAAGATACAGTGAAAACAAAGCAATGATCATAACAGCTTCTAAGGTGACAATAACTCTTTAAGAGGTTCATGATGCCAGGAGGTGGGGGATTAAGATCATGGCTGTCACGGTGGTCCCGTGGTTCGAAACTCCCGATCGCAACGAGCGATCAAGAGGTTTCAGTTAGGCGACGGTAACGGGAGTGCACAGCATGCAGGCTCTCAGCACAGGTGTATAGGCAGTAGTTCACACAAGTATACGGCCCCTTGGCGCTAAGGACCAGGTGCCGAGAGGCCACATATTTGCGTATGGCCGGAGCCAAAGGGTTAAAGATTAAATAAACCCACAAATTTAATGATTTCCCAAAACAATTACATTCAAAGTATAATACAGCCGTGGCCAACAGTTTTGAGAATGACACAAATATTGATTTTCACAAAGTCTGCTGCTTCAGTGTTTTTAGATCTTTTTTTCAGAGGCTATTATGGTATATTGAAGTAAAATTACAAGCATTTCATAAGTGTCAAAGGCTTTTATTGACAATTATATTAAGTTTATGCAAAGAGTCAAAATTTTGTTGACCCTTCTTTTCAAGACCTCTGCAATTCCCCCTGGCATGCTTTCAATCAACATTTAGGCTACATCCTGACTGATGGCAGCCCCTTCTTGCATAATCAATGCTTGGAGATGGTCAGAATTTTTTTTTTGCTCATCCGCCTCTTGAGGATTGACCACCAGTTCTCAATGAGAAAAGGGTATGGGGAGTTTCCTGGCCGGCCATGGACCCAAAATTTCGATGTTTTGTTCCCCAAGACACTTAGTTAATAATTTTGCTTTATGGCAAGGTGCTTCATCATGCTGGAAAAGGCATTGTTCGCCACCGTACTTGTTCTTGGATAGTTGGGAGAAGTTGCTCTTGGAGGATGTTTTTGTACCATTCTATATTCATGCCTGTGTTTTTTAGGCAAAAATGTGAGTGAGCCCACTTCCTTGGCTGGGAAGCAACCCCACACATGAATGGTCTCAGGCTGCTTTACTGTTGGCTTGACACAGAAAGGATGGTAGCACTCACCTTTTCTTCTCTGGACAAGGTTTTTCCCATATACTCCAAACAATCAGAAAGAGGATTCATCAGAGGAAATTACTTTACCCCAGTCCTCAGCAGTCCAATCCCTGTTTCTTTTGAAGAATATCAGTCCATCCCTGATGTTTTTTGTGGAGAGAAGATGCTTCTTTGCTGCCCTTCTTGACACTAGGCCATCTTCCAAAAGTCTTCACCTTACTGTGTGTACAGATGCACTCACGCCTACCTGCTGCTATTCCTGAGCAAGCTCTGCACTGGTGGTGACCCAATCCAGCAGCTCAATCAACTGTAGAGACGGTCCTAGCGCTTGCTGGACTTTCTTGGGCGCCCTGAAGCCTTCTTCACAAATGCAGTGGAAATGTTTTTTATGGGAATAAGTTCATTTTCATGCAATTAATTGCAATTCATCTGATCACTCTTCATAACATTCTGGAGTATATGCAAAATGCCATCATAAAAACTGAGGCAGCAGACTTCGTGAAAATTAATATTTGTGTCAGTCTCAAAACTTTTGGCCATCTCAACTGAACGGTCAAGCCGTCAAATGTCTAGTGTCATAGCTTATCACATGTACAGCATCATGGCATCTTCAGATCAAACAGAGGATAAGATGGCAGCTTCCTTGGCTGTAAAGGATAGGGTTTAGTTCCACTTTAAGAGTATATCTTTAAACTTACAATACATTGTAAATGTCGCCAATTTCTTAAGCATGAAGTGCTTTAAAATGGTTCAAAAATTCCCTTCCTTTACATTTATATCTAATGTTTTTACCTGACTAAATGACTGAGCATCCATTAATGCTACATGATAAGCATCAAGTTAAAGCGGAGTTCCGGGCACAGATCTCATTTTTTGCTGAACATACCCCCGGGACAGTCAGGGCTAGCACATTCCACAATGGCTAGCCTCTGATCTGTCCCGGTTCGCACTTACCTGCAAGAAGAAATACTTACTTTGAAAATTTCTTCCACAGCGTTTCCATCTCTCTTGTGGGCAGCTGAAGCCGGCGCGGTCCTCTTCGGTGTCTTCTTCCGCATCTTCTTCTCCCAGAATGCGCCGCACCGGCCCCTCTCGTCACTTCCGGTGCGGCGCCGCATTCCTAAACAGCTTCTGGGCATGCCCAGAAGCTGTTTAGCAGGGGAATGCGGCGTCGCCCGGAAGTGACGTGCGGGGCCGGTGCCGTCGCATTGATTCCTGGGAGCGATGACGTTCAGCTCCCAGGAATCATCGCGAGGCAGGAAGTGACGGGGTGAGCCGCGGCGCTGGAGGAGGAAGTACCCTGAGGTGAGTATTTACGATCTTCGATTACAAGGTGAGTGTACAAAAAAAAAAAATAACTATCCAATTCCTTTTCAGGTTATGTGTAGCTAGCGGAGGGGCACAAAAAAAAAATACCGATTTTGTGCCCGGAACTCCGCTTTAATGCCAAAAGAGCATGACCTCACCAGCAGGACAATTAAATAATCTGGGCAATCATGCTGAGGCACTTACATCTTGTGACAACATAAGTATATACTATGCCTGAATTTAATAAGTTCCAATGAATGTCCATGTCAAAAAAACATGCATTGTTTTGAGATGTTCTAGAAAAAGTGTTCTCAAACACTGTAATAAAGGGCCTGATTTGCATGTCCAAATATTAGGTTCTACATTCTCACACATTATGTCACGAGTAGCAAACACTGAGAAATAAATTTTATTTATGACGGTAGAACAATGTATAAATCAATAGTACATATTACAGTGTACTGTTGTTTTTTTATGGTACACAACAACCACGGTGTAGTTTAAACTAGCCATGGGAATCTGACTGTTCATGCAAACCTTGGCATTTACTTTTTGATTTCTTCAGACTGAGTATGGATCATCTGGAGTATAGGTTTACAGGTATCTTTCCAAGCATGCAGTAAATGAGCATGTAGGGGAGAAAACAATGATCTGAATATTTTATTGTTGCCTATGCTACCTCATCGGTAGCTGTTGCCTTTATTATAGCAACATTTCATTTACTATTGGTAGCTGCATCATTTTATTTTGGAGCTCACTGCTGGTGCTTATTCCATCTTATTTAAGGACATACAAACCATACAAATATATATATTTTTTTGGAATTCTAAAAAAAAAAACCCCAAAAAACAAAAAAACTTGCTATGTCCATATCGAATTGTACTATAAATACAGATTATCACCATATCTATATACATGTTGCATATCCAGGGGTACTAAGCACATTTGTAATCCTAAGGTCTCTTATTTATTGTATACTCGTTTCTTCCTTGTATTTTGAGCACTCTCATCACAAGGCAAAAAGTGCAGTAGTGTAAACATTGCTCTGTCTAAATGAAGCAGTCAATGACGAATACTGTGCTACAATGCACTTCTATGATCACTGAAGGACACAAACTGTTAGCATGCATGATTTTAGCTACAGTGTAGAGAGAACATGTCTAAGTGCCTGTACACACGATAGGAAAATCGGAAGTAAAAATTTCGTCTGATGACCGATCTGCTGACTTTTGGATCGTTAGTACAGTGCTTTAAGGATAGTTTACAGATGGGTATGGTGCCAGCTGATTGGAAAAAAGCCAACGTGGTACCAATATTTAAAAAGGGGCCGAGGTGTATCCCGGGTAACTATAGGCCGGTCAGCCTAACATCAGTAGTCTGCAAGATTTTGGAGGGGATGTTAAGGGACCAAATACAAGACTTTAGTAATGAAAACTGTATTATTAGTAGTAGTAAGCATGGATTTATGATTTCTTGCCAAACCAATCTATTAACCTTCTACGATGAAGTGAGCTGCCACCTAGATAAAGGAAAGCCTGTGGATGTGGTGTATCTGGACTTTGCAAAGGCCTTTGACACCGTTCCCCACAAACGCTTACTGTACAAACTAAGGAAGGTAGGTATGGACCATAAGGTGAGTACCTGGATAGAGAACTGGCTCCAGGGGAGAGTCCAGAGGGCTATGATTAATGGGGAGTACTCGGATTGGGCGGGTGTGGAAAGTGGGGTCCCCCAGGGTTCTGTCCTGGGACCAATCCTATTTAATTTATTCATAAATGATCTAGAGGAGGGGATATCTAGTACAATCTCAGTATTTGCAGATGATACTAAACTAGGCATGCCAATATCTTCTATGCGGGATGTGGAAACCTTACAAGCGGACCTGAACAAAATAATGGGGTGGGCAACTACATGGCAGATGAGGTTTAATGTTGAAAAATGTAAAGTAATGCACTTGGGGGCCAGAAACCAGAAAGCAAGCTACTCACTAGGGGGGGAACCTCTGGGTGAGTCTAGGATGGAAAAAGACTTGGGGGTACTGGTAGACAACAGGCTTGGCAGTGGCATGCAATGCCAAGCCGCTGCAAGTAAAGCCAACAGAATACTGGGATGTATAAAAAAGGGGATTCACTCCAGAAATAGAGAAATTATTCTCCCGCTCTACAAGACTCTGGTCCGGCCACATCTGGAGTATGCTGTCCAGTTCTGGGCACCGGTCCTCAGGAAGGATGTGCTGGAACTGGAAAGAGTCCAGAGAAGGGCAACAAAAATAATTAGGGGAATGGAGGACATCAGCTATGAGGAAAGACTACAAGCACTGAACCTATTCTCTCTGGAGAAGAGACGATTGAGGGGGGATATGATATCAATGTACAAATACTGTACTGGGGACCCTAGCATAAGGAACAAACTATTCAGAGTAAGGGAATACAATAAGACACGTGGCCACTCACTAAAACTAGAGGAAAGGCGGTTTAACCTTAAAATGCGTAAGGGGATCTTCACTGTAAGAGCTGTAAGGATGTGGAATTCTCTTCCACAAGCAGTCGTATCAGCAGGGAGCATTGATAGTTTCAAAAAACTATTAGATGGGCATCTTAGAGACCACAACATACAGGGGTATACAATGTACGGTTAAAAGCAAACACACACACACACATCATAGGTTGAACTGGATGGACTGATGTCTTTTTTCAGCCTCACTAACTATGTAACTATGTGCTTTCGACAGCCGAATACGAATTTTTGGACGACAAAAACTAGATGTGCAGGCTATATATATCATTTTTCATACATAAACACAACGTCCGATTTTTGTTTAATTAGTACAGTTTTCGTCCAGAAAAAATCATAAGAGCAAGACTAGGCATGCTCGGAAACTAAAGAATACATACAAAACAATTCAACACATGACATCACTTCTGAAGTTGAATTCTGTCGAACGAGAATTTTTGTATGAAAGTAACTTCTTCACTTTCCATATGAGACTAGCATGCAACAAAAAACAAAAGAAAATTAGTCCGATAATCTGATCGTGTGTACAAGGCTTAAAGAGGTTGTAAACTCGTTAAAAGTTTTTTTTTTTCTTTTGCAACCTGCAAGAGAAAGACATAATGAGCTAGTATGCATCGCATACTAGCTCATTATGAAATACTTACCTTAGAACGAGCCCCCGCCGTGCCGCTCTCTTACCTGTATGACGAGCGACATGTTCAGTCGCCCGTCTTCCGGGATCGCGGCATCCGGCCATCTGATTGGCCGGAGCCGCGGTGACGTCACTCCTGCGCACGCGCGCGGGAGCCGACGGTCACGGCACGGGGCTCTGAAGGAACGGCACGATCAGCCGTTCCTTCAGAGCGCATGCGCCAGTGACGTCACTGGCTGCATTAAAGGTAAATATCTCCTAAACCGTACATGTTTAGGAGATATTTACAGTACCTATAGGTAAGCCTTATCATAGGCTTACCTATAGGTACAACTTCCTGAGGAGGGTTTACTTCCTCTTTAAAGCTTGGAACTATAGATGTGCATTCTGTCTTAAAATACCATGTCTCTAGAATCAAATGCAATAAGAGGATGGACAGAGCTAAACTGTTCACAGTCACTGCTGGCCTCTAGCAATTTGGTATCTCCTGAGTGGATTGTAATATATAGCTCATCATTTACATCCTAAAAAAAAAATTAAGTAAATGCAGATTTTGGGAGGCACTAAGCAATCATTCTATATGTTCAAAATCCCTGTCCCAAAGTGAAAAACAAAAGAAATTACATAAAAATATAATCAAGGTAAAGTTCATATAAAGTCCCATCATTTACATCACCTGGCTTTATACTCATTAGTTCAAACCGAACAAATTTTCAGATTCCTTTCTTGTTCCCACTCTTTGCACTAACAGTGCAGAGGCAAACAAGCGTGAAAATAACAGTAGAAATATTAGCCTGTCATGGGCCTTTATTAGCTGCACAAGGAAGTACGCAGAGGTAGGAGGCTATATTTGCAAAGTTGTTTGGCAGTTCAGCAATTCCTTAAAGCACAGCTACAGCCAAAGCCATTTTTGGACTCAATGAGGGAAGCTTAGAACTTCTATCAAGTTTATTTGCCGTTTCTGTAGCCATGTGAGAGTGAGATCTTTCCTTACTTCTTGCCTTCTCATCAAGACAGGAAGTAAACAAAATCTCTCCAACAGAGGCACAGGGGTTCATTTAAAAAATGTAAGTAGAATGTGCAAGGATGAGAATCTCTAGATTTTAGGGCCAGCAATGTCTCTGTTGGGGAGATCCCACCACTTGCACTTTAATTATCAGGAAAGAAATTGTAAAATCTCCCCAACAAGGAAATGATGCCAATAAAAACCTGCTAGAGGTTATATGCCTTAATTACTCTAACCAAAGTCTGGAGTTGGATTACGAACATATGCACTTGAAGCAGAAAAAATGAATCGCTGATCTTTACATTTTTTAAAAGCAAGAAAACAAAACATAACATTTTATCATAATCGTAAACCACCTTTTGTATGAACATTGTATTAAAAACATAAAGAACATTCTGGTTCACTGTGAAATAGGATACACAGTATACCTTCTATATAAACATATATTCTAAAGAATTAGTGGAGTATGAAATATTTGCAAAACTTTCTCATATTTTTCTTTTCCATATGATGGTAGAAATGCGTCTACAAAGCAATTAACAGTTTTTTTCCAAAGACCTCACAGAATCGCAGCACACTACGCAAGCTTGAAATGTGCTAAGCAAAACAGAAGGAATAATGAGGACAACTGTGTAACTCAAGAGAACCAGCACAACTTTACAGACCTCAATATGCTCATTTCCATTTGGTATTGGTATAAAGGGAGTAGATGCCAGAGATTATAGAACAATCTCATGTTCTGAAGAAGCCAAATAAGCCCTAAGAAATAAACGGATACCACAATCTCTAGTGTCACACCAACTGTTAATCCTTTTGTTGCTCGGAAATATATTGCTATGAGCTACAATCACTACAAAGGCTGTGTTTTTTTTTTTTAATCAGCTAACAAAATGTACATGAATAATCATTAATAGCAGCTCAAAGTTGCAAATTATTCCATTTGAGACCTTTACTGAAGTCATTATGGAGCTTCGCAAGCAAGAGAAACAAGTCTCATGAAGGGACAATTTCTTTGTATTCTGACTAGAAGGAAGGTAGATGAAGCTATAAGCAAGGTAAATCAAATGTAAGGTAAAAATGAACACAAGAGGAACATGTTAGACAAAAAATATATATGTGCATTCATAATTACTGGTTAAATAGAACAAAAAAACCAATTTGTTAACAGTACACTGGCCCTGATGTGCTTTAAAACTTGATGAAATAAATTAGAGGCCTGCTGTACATAAGACTGCATTTAGCTAGAAGTTAGTATCCAGAAGGGAAGTTGATACTCTTGTTTCAGTGCCCCTTCTTGTACTACATACGAAGACGTATCTACAACTATCTGAATGGTGGCTTTAGGCAAGACATTATACTTCGAACAACCCTAACTTTATGACCAGCCACCTAATATTGAGTAGGTCCCATTTTTACTGCCAAAAAAGCCCTGACCAGTTAATGCATGGATAAATTCCACTAGACATCTGAAGGTATGCTGTGGGATCTAGCACCAAGTCCTCAGTAGCATGTCCTTTAGGTCCTGTAGGTTGCAACGTGGGGCCTTCATGAATCAAGCTTGTTTTTCAGCACTTCCCACAGATTCTTGGTTAGATTGAGACCTGGAGAATTTGGAGGCCAAGTGAACACCTCAAACTAGTTGTGGAGTTCCTTAAACCATTCTTGAACATTTTTTTTTTTTTTTTAGCAGGGCCCCTTATCCTGCTAAAAGAGACCAGTGCCATGAGGGAATACCATTTCCATAAAGGGGTGTACTTGGTCAGCAACAATGTTTAGGTAGGTGATACCTGTCAAGTAAGATCCACATGAATGGCAGGACCCAAGGTTTCCCAGCAGAACACTGCACAAAATATCACACTGCCTCTTGTTAGCTTGCCTTCTTCCCATACTGAATCCTGGTGCCATCTCTTCCCCAGGTAAGTGACGCACATGCATCCGACCATCCCATGTGATGTAAAAGAAAACGTAATTCATCAGACCAGGCCACCTTCTTCTATTGCTCTGTGGTCCAGATCTCATGTTCACGTGCCCATTGTACAGTAGGTACTTTTTGTCGTAGACATGGGTCAGCATGGGCACAATGCCTGGCCTGCGGCTACACAGCTCAATACACAACAAACTGAAATGGCCATTTTTTTTGGCTGTCAACACATCAACTTTAGGGACAACATGTTCACTTGCTGCCAAATATATCCCACCGACTTTCAGATGCTATTGTAACAAGATAATCAATGTTTTTCACTTAACCTGCAACGGTCAAAGTTATAGCTGATTGGCCACATTCCTACTGGAGAAGTGACCACTAGTACATTTGATCCACAAATGTAATGGTGGTTTACAGTTTTGTACCAGATGATGGTGGGGTATTGTTTAGAAGCTTTGTGGCACAGTGGACTGTGCACACAAATGGTGCCTAATGTTTTCAAATGTGTTAAGAAGCCATTGACTCTCTTAAAGAGAACCTTTCACATTTTAATTTGAAGAAAAACAAAAAAGATACTTGCATTCCTATTTTGTTTTTTATTCCATGCTTAATTTAGTTATAAACACTGCAAAGATGATAACTATTTGACTCTTTTGGGAGATCAGATTCTACTATCTGCCACCTCTCTCCTCTATGTCAGTCCTCCTGCTGATACTGAAAGCGTTGAGGCTCACAGTTGGATCTACCTGCAGATAGTTTGCGGCGATGAAAGGCCTGTCATCATACAGGGGGTGGAAGTAGAGAGATAATTGACACTTACAAAGCAAGGATTAAAAAATAGGTGGGGGCACATTTTATTTTGGTATTAACAAAAAAAAAAAAAAATCATTCAAATTAAAAGTCCCCTGGTGACTGAGTTTCTTTAACCACTTTACCACCGGAGGATTTTGCTGTCTTACGTCCAGGCCACTTTTTGCGATTCGGCACTGTGCGAATTTAACTGACAATTGCGCGGTCGTGCGACGCCGTACCCAAACGAAATTTACGTCCTTTTTTCCCCACAAACAGAGCTTTCTTTTGGTGGTATTTGATCACCTGTGCGATTTTTACTTTTTGCGTTATAAACAAAAAAAGAGCGTAAATTTTGAAAAAATAACAATATTTTTCACATTTTTTTATAAATGGAAATTCCCCCTCAAAAAATGTAAAAATCTAAATTTTTTTAAATTTTTGGCCAATTTGTTTTCTGCTACCTATGTTTGGTAAAAAAAATCACAATAAGCGTATTTTGATTAGTTTGCGCAAAAGTTATTGCGTTTACTAACTAAGGGAAAGATTTCTGTCATTTTTGGTGTTTTTTTTTAACGAGTAATGGCGGCGATCTGCGATTTTCTTTGCGGGACTACGACATTGCGGCGGACAGATCGGACCCTTGACTAACATTTTTGACACTTTTGGGGGTACCAGTGACATTACTACAGTAATCAGTGCTATAAATATGCACTGTTACTGTAAAAATGACACTGGCAGGGAAGGGGTTAATTTTATTGGAGAGGGAGGGGTTAATGTATGCCTGGTGCTTACTGACATGTGTGGGGGGAGGTGACTGAGTGACACAAGGACAGATTGCAGGTTCAGCTATGGACTCCTCCAAAGCGGACGGATCTCCAAACTTGATTCCCCGACGATCGGGGAAGAGCAGCGGCGATCGCCGCCGCTCCTCCCCTGGCCCGACTCTCGCTGTGAATGAATACAGCGGGGGCGAGCCTCCGGCGGCGCGCGTGCGCCGCCCACAAGGGGAGGAGTCCAGCGACGTAGGTCTACGTCGCTGGACGATAACTAACCACTTTGCCGCAGTAGAGCTCGAGTGAGTGGTTAACCACTTCAAGTGGTTAACCACTTCAATACAGGGCACTTTTACCCCCTTCATGTCCAGGCCAATTTTCAGCTTTCAGTGCTGTTGCACTTTGAATGACAATTGCGTGATCACGTGACACTGTTAAATTTTACATATTACATATTTCATCTTTTTTCCCCACAAGTAGAGCTTTCCTTTGGTGGTATTTGATCATCACTGGCTTGTTTATTTTCTGTGCTACAAATAAAAAAAGAACGAAATTACAAAAAAACTAAACAAAAGAGAAAAACGTTTTCCATTGTTATAAATTTTTTTTAAATAAGTGAGTTTTCTCCTTCACTGATGGGCACTGATGAGGCGGAACAGATTTGGTGGCACTGATTGGCACTGATGAGGAGGCACTCATATGCAGCACTAGTGGGCACGGATAAGTGGCACTAATATGTAGCACTGATAGGGGGCACTGATAGAGGACACTGATTGGTAGCACTGATGAGGAGGCACTGACAGGCATTACTGATGGGCACTGATTGGCATCCTTTATGGGCACTGGTTGGCATAAAATTTGGGTACAGGTGGGCACTGATTGGTATCACATGAGTACAGGTGGGCATCACTGGTGGGGCACTGAGATCAATGCGCTAATTATCAGTGCAGACCCCCCCTGTCAGGACAGCCGCTGATCTGCTCTCCTCTAACCATGCCTTGTCAGCGCGAATGGAGGGAATCCGATAAACTGCACTTCCTGGTTATCATGTGATCAGCTGTGATTGGACACAGCTGATCACATGGTAAAGAGCCTACATCATAGGCTCTTTACCTAGATCGGAGATGCGGCATGTCGGATCGACACAAAGCATCACAGATCGGCACGCATAAGCGGCTTATCCTGCTGCTCATATGATGCCCAGTCAGGAAAACAGAACCACCTTGTAAGATAATAAAGCCTTAAAGTGGGCCCAGCATCAGATACATTTTCTATGTTTTCACAGTACACCCTTGAACAGTGCCTTTGTGTCCTTTCTAAAAGGTATAGAGTCATCTTTGTTTAGGCAACTACTGAACAAAAAAACAAAAAACAGGTAAGTGTGCTGGAAAAAGTTTCTCTGTTTGTGATGTGCATTGCCCTTCTTTGTGCACCTTACTGCAAAGGTTAGTTAGAAATTGGGTTGATTGCCATGACTTTATAACTGCGCTGGATTTGGCGTGGGGACACACTGGATGCCTTCAGCTGCCATAATACTTTTTCTGGGCGTCCAGTGCGTTCTTGTGCCTTTAGGAAGAGTAAGCTCCCTCTAGGCAACGTATAGTTCATATTCCTATCGCACACCTTCCTGGTTTGTAGGCTCGTGTGTACTGGGTGCTGAAGCGATCACCAGTTGGCAACTGGATTAGTTACAAGTAAATACATATTCGCCAGCACACCAAGGATCTTGCAAAAGCAGTCCAAAAAACTTAATCTCAAGATACGATCACATCAAAAAATAGTGCAACGTTTCGGAGCCGCACAGGACCCCTTCGTCAGGCATGTCACATGCCTGACGAAGGGGTCCTGTGCGGCTCCGAAACGTTGCACTATTTTTCGATGTAATCGTATCTTGAAATAAAGTTTTTTGGACTGCTTTTGCAAGATCCTTGGTGTGCTGGCGAATATGTATTTACTCCCTCTAGGCAAGCCTGCCCTTAACTGTCCACTGTTATATATTCTCCACTTTGGAGACTCTAAAAAAAATAGCACTAGGACCACAGTATAGGCGGTTCCTGGATTATAAACATCCGACTTACAAATGACTCCTACTTACAAAGAGAGACAACAGGAAGTCAGGAGAACTCTAGCCCTAGGAGGGGAAATTCACTCCTGTAAGAGTTATCATGGGAGAAAGGTGTCTCCACTGAAGCTTTATCTCTAATCCCTGTTTCCACAATAACCCAAAATTTTCAAAATCCAGTTGAGGTGAAATCTTCTGAACAGGGGTAGAGACAGAAGAACAAACATTACAGGGGTGTTAACCCTTCCCTATGCTATCCAAAAAACCTAATTATTCTTTTGGCTGGAGCTACACTTAAAAAATTTACCTGTTCCAACTTACAAACAAATCCGACTTAAGAACAAACCTACAGTCCCTATCTTGTTTGTAACACGGGGACCACCTGTATACAGGGGAGCCTTGACGCAGGTACTTCGGCTTCCACATACAGTATATTTGCAAACGTGTGCAACTAATACTCTGTTTTTACATAAATTGTTAGACAGGGTCAATGTCGTTTTTTTGTAACTGTGTTTGGAAATTTACGTCTGTTTGCAATGTACTTTGTGTTCTATGTGCACTTTTCTACAAAGGCTAGTTATAAATTGGGGTGGTTGCCATATTTTTATGTAAACCTTGGTCTGTAGATAGTTGATGGCTGGTCATAAAGCTCTAAACCTGGCCATAGATGGTTCAGAACGCGGCCAGTTAAGCAGGAACCAGCCGAGATTCGAACCATGTATGGACAGGCTGATTGTACTCAAGTCGATCCATCCCTGCATCCCCCAGCTGGTAGCACACAAAAGCTCTGCGGGGGGCGGGGTGGTCATTGCATCATCTATGGTCAGCTTAACACAGATACAATTCCTGCTGAAGCCTCCCCTCATATTGCATGCTACCTAGGGCCCTTTTACACTGATGTGCTCTTGATGTTTTCCCATTGATTTACAACTCAAGGTGCACTTTTGGTGTGCCTTTGAAAAACTGCACCAAAGATGCAGCATGCGGGACTTTTCAAAGCACAGTGCACCAACAGGATTTGATGGGGAATAGTTTTCATGGACTTTCGACCTGGAAGAGTGCTTCAAAAGCACAACTGTGTTAAAGGGGACTAAGGTACAATGTTGCAGTATTATCAGTGGAACAAGGAAGATTGAGGAAATGCTTTCTCCTTCCTGCAGCAGACTGATAACTTCTTTACAGCTTAGGCAAGCTTTACTGCACTAGAGTTCAAAAACTGCATTCGAACAATAAAAGGGTATGGCTTCTTTAAAAAATGATATTGTTGTATATTATGACATGACCGATTGATGGGATGATGGAATTGATTTACTAAAACTGGAGAGTGCAAAATCTGGTGCAGCTGTGCATGGTAGCCAATCAGCTTCTAACTTCAGCTTGTTCAAATAAGCTGTGACAATAAAACCTGGAAGCGGATTGGTTTCTATGCAGAGGTGCACCAGATTTTGCACTCTCCATTTATAGTAAATCAACCCCAAAATATTAATGCAGGCTTGTGAAGTAATTAAGAAAGTACACTTAAACAAGAAATGGAAAGAACTGTAAGCCTGGAACCAGCTTTGGGGTAGGATTTTGAAAAATATAACTGATCTTAGACATGCATCAAAGAATTCTATATTTTTTCCAGTATGGTCAGATATTAGAACTTCCTTCATTTACATAATACTAAAGTTTCTTTAAACACATACTCAACATGTTTTCCATTTAATTTTCTTTCATAATAATAGGAAAAATATAAAAAGACATTTATAGGTAAAAGATAGATGACTAAAATAGGCTAAAGAGATTTGTTTTAAAGCAGAACTCTGGGAATTTTTTTCCCCATGCAGTGAGGCTGTGCCTACACAACATGGGTTAAAGCGGTTGTAATCCTAAAAACAAAAAAAAATAAAGATCCTGTCCCTTCTTTAAATCACAAAAATCAAAAGCAATAAAAAAAGTAGTTTTTTTAAATTATAAAGTTAAATACCCTAATTTCACAGAGCTGCGGTTTGGTCAGGTGACCTCCCGACTGATGTCAGAATGTCATAAGTATCGGAGCCCCCCCGATGTGATCATTAGTATGGGGAATGAGAGCGGTGGGAGGTCACGTAACTGCACAGCGGCGCTGTGACAAAGTATTTAGCTACATCATTTTTAAAAAACACACACACACTGCACAGTAAAGCTTGCTATAAGAGGGGATTTCAGTAATTGTACTCAGTGACTTTACAACTTTAGCTGCTTGTTTTGTCCAGGGGAAAACAGAAAGGCTAGACTTACAAGATCCTTCGATCCTCCGGAAAACAGCGCTCCCCCACGTCCAGCAGGAGACTGTTCCTGCTGTTCTCAAATCCAGAGTCAGTCTGTGGGCGTGATGACGTCGGGGGGGGGGGGGGCAGGAGCGGCAGGGACCGATCTTGCACTTGGAGGATTAGGGAAGGAGAATTAGATAAATATATCTCCACTCTCCTCACCCTTAGACAGAAACAAGCAGTTACCCTATGCAGTGGGTGCATAGCCCCACCGCATGGGAAAAAACTGGAATTCTTCTTCACACAGTAAAAATAATTGGATTGGATACAGATTTGATGTGATATATGTTTATTTCAGCTATAGTGAATACATTTTTTTTTATTCTTACCTGCTCATTCTTAAAAGCAGCAGTTCATAGTATTCACTTTACAGATATCAGAGCAGTACAAAATATTATTAGCTCACTATTGATTAAAGTCTAATTAGCAAACTGCTGCAAGCCCAAACTCTACATTTTCAGCGACCAATTTCCTAAAAACAATCTTAAAGTTCTGCCTAAAGCAGAGTTACCCAGAAACAGGTTGTATGGGAAGAGAAGTGTTACCCCAGAGAGAAGAAATGTATTATTCAGGTAAATGAAATGATAAGCAAGTCGTGTCATTTGTGCCTTCTTGCCCTCAGGACAAACTTCCGTTTGTTATGAAAGTACTACCTAAACATAATTTTTGTGTTTCTGCTTCCATGGCACAGCAGTGTTTGCACCCAACATCTTAAGAAATGAGTGTACTATCTATTTCACTGCAACATAGAGATATAGTCCATTCATCTCTATTGTGTTCATTTCTACATGCCTAGTAGATCTAAGCTTGCACTCGCACCTGAGCAGGGGATAAGCAGAGCATTTTCTTAGAGATGTTTAAGCATTTTTTCAGGTGTTTTGCATGTGTAATAACCTTCAGGAGTCTGCTTCCTGAGCTGGAAAATGGGGGAGAGCAGTTCTTAATAAGAGAAAGCAGTATGAAACCCAAAAACAAACATTTATTATATTGCAGCTTACTACATTATTTAGATGTGATGGCTGTATTAGCTTCAATTTTAAGGGTTTCTTCTATTTTATTTGATGATCCAGCCAGTAGGTCTGTTTTTCAACAGAACAAGCTCTCTTGCATTCACAAGGATCAAACAAACCATTTACCACTGATAGGGATTGCTTAAATCTATCAGCTTTTATTTATTTGTGGAAAAGGAAACAAAACATTTTGCTGTAACTGATTATAAAGGAGTTTGGCTTCAAACTGTTACTGTATGAAAATCTGATTGTACATTTAACACTCCCCTTTTCCCCAGACTGACAATGCTGCTGTTCAACGGTGCCCCCTGTGCACCTTTATCAAGAAGGAGGGGCTACCCAATACAGGAGGTGTGTTACTTGCCAGATGAAAATGATTAGTAAGCTGCTATATATTAAATGTTTGGTTTTGGGTTTAACACAGCTAGAAGCTCTTTAGGCTTAAAAATGCTTATTCATGTGAATATGGCACGTGCCACTGAAGTCTATGGCAGTGTTTCTCAACTCCGGTTCTCAGGACACACTAACAGGCCAGATTTTAACTATTACCTTGGGGAGATGCAGACTAGAATACTGCAATCACTGAGCAGCAAATCATATCACCTGTGATGAG
The DNA here is from genome assembly GCF_965119305.1 of Pelophylax lessonae. NCBI lineage: Eukaryota > Metazoa > Chordata > Amphibia > Anura > Ranidae > Pelophylax > Pelophylax lessonae. Next base: position 158,750,014 of record NC_138768.1, read on the forward strand.
TTTCAGTTTTCTTGCAAACCTGGCCTGTTAGTGTGCCCTGAGGACCGGAGTTGAGAAACACTCGTCTATGGGACCAAAAACACCTAAATATCCTAAAAAGAAAGCTCATGCCCTTTTTTTTCGGGGGTTACAAGTGTGAACAGGAACAATTAGAATGAATGGGATTCTGCATGTTGATCATAGTCATAGGTAGGGGAAAGAGCGGAAAACGGCTCAAGTTTGAATGGGGGCTGAGGTGTGAATGGGGGCTGAGGTGTCCATAACAATTTATACTGGGCTATGGGCAGGTGCAGTAGAGGGCACAAATAAGGCAAGTACTTCTTTAGGGAAATTTGTTCAGAGGGTCAAGAGTGCACAAATGGTGGCTAGGTTATTCTATGCTACACTATTTCACTCGTGAAGAGAAATGAAAACATGTGCATCTTGATCCGTCAATGTGCATTTCTGTACATGTATTTTTGCATGCACAGATTAGTTCCATATAGACCCTTAGAAAAAATGTATGACCCTTTTTCTAATGTGCCACCAACCAGGTGTCTATAGGTTTATGCACTGCAGTGCATTATAGTCATGTGCATTTTATGGGCCATGGATGTTGAGAGTCAATCAGAATTGAATGGCCACACCACCAAAAAGGTTGCTTAATACCTAAAAGTAACATTCATGGATAGGTGTGAATGGAACCCAAATGTTTGTGTTCAGGGTCAGATCAGAAACCACTGAGGCTAGACAACTTTACTCAAGCAGACTTGTGGAAAATGACACGGGACACAGCAAAATGCCAAATACAGTAAACCTACCAGAGCTTTTTCAGAAACAGAAATTGCACACAACCATGTTTTTCTAAAATAGAAAATATTCTGCTTCTAATACTCTTCCTGATCCCACACCATTGTTTGCACAACGCCAGCAAGACACAACGTAAGGCTGCCTACTGGGCTTGCAAGCATTAAACTGACAATTATGTGGCAGGATTTTCATTTAGGATAAGTGAAGCTGCAGTTGTGTCTTAGCTTGTGATGTTAAATAGAATTAGAGTACAGATGTAGAGGCATTCAATAAATTAGGAGTTCCAAAGTAGTTCAATAATTATTTAATTCCTATTGTCTCGTTTTATCTATTTGACTAATGATGACAGCATAATTATTTGCAGTAAAATGGGTAGAAGTAGCAGAGGATAATAAAGTGCCTGTGTATGAAAGATTACAAATAGTCTTATCACTGAAGGGATTAAGTAATGAGTGTGAAGCTACTCCAGAGTATGGGCTTACTCTCAAATATATATATATATATATAGAGTAAATTAGGAAGAAAATCTTGAATGTATTGTTATTTGTGTATCTCTATGAAGTCACAGACATTTAATGGGACAACAATAAACAATTCATAGAAATACAATTAACTAGATCAACTGTTTTTTTTTATATACCAATACTAATCTCTGATCAACAACACTCCTCAAAATTCAGTAAAGAAGGAAATCCCACTAAGTCTCCTGTGTTCTCTCCATCAATTACCATATATAGATTTGGTCCTCCTGATGCTTCCTAGTTTAATAAACTAAACAGTAAGCTATGAGAGTTCAGCTGCAGCACTTCCTGCTGGTGGACATGAGATTACAGTTTACCCATTAAGATATAGTGGTGTGGACAAATACTTACAAACAATGGGAGTTAAGAGGTATTAAAGCGGCGACCCCACTGTTACAGTGTTATAGCATGGATGAAGTATATAAGGAGACTGCACAGCAGCCATGCTATGAGAATGCATTAGCAAACACATTAATAAACCCTCTATTAACAATTTTCACACTGTGGAAAGTGGTGAATCCATAAGCTATTTAACCCTTTGACTGTCAAGCAGGGCCGCTGATAGGGGGGGACCACCAGCCCTCTTGTAGGGGGCCCGAGCACACAGGGGGGCCCACACAGAGAGGGGGGATTAGTGATGGACAACAAATACAGAAATTTTCCTCCAGCACCTGAGTCTGATCTGTCCCTCCCCCTGCTATCAGCTTTTATCTGCTGAGAAAGAGACAGTCCTCCCTTCACTAATCCCCCTCCCTTGTGTGGGCCCCCCTCCCAGCACTGGCTCTAATGTTATCTCTGCTCAGGAGTATATTTGTAAATTGTAACTTTGTTTCTCTCTCTGTCTCTCTGATCACTGAGCTCCAACTGCCCAGCCTGTATATTTTTCTCATCTCATCTTCTTTTTTATTTAACATAGTTTTTTTTTAGATTTAGAAGGAATTATGCGAGTTATGTTATATTTGTGTCTGATAATAGTGATTTTGTTGTAACTTTAGCTAAATATATCTTTAATATTTTCTTGGGGGGGGGCCCTGCCAGGTAGTCTGTACGGGGCCCCGCGATTTCTAACAGCAGCCCTGCTGTCAAGGATGAGTCTTCATGATTGTTCCTCCCCTAGACAGCCAATGACATGTAGGTAATGAGAGCTGTGAGCTTGGGTAAATTGGAGTAACCAGGGCGGCTTTCCAGCAACCCTGACCACTTCCACAACATCAGCAAGGTGCTCCACTCAACTTCAGCTACGAATTCCTTGTTAGTGAGACCGGCATCCTTGTGCTGTTGCCAACTCTGTCATTGTCAGATTGTTTATTCGGGATGCTGAGCGGTGAGATGGTGGAACAAGTTCTACAACTTTGAAGTGCTCAGTTCTGAGCAATTCCAGGTTCATGCTAAGTGTAGTGCCTGAAATTGGGGGGGGGGGGGAGGTTTGCAGACACCATGTTACCAGTCTTCTCCAGCATACACTGGAGACATATCTGTAAAGAGAGGACCTGGCATGCCTGTGTATACTGCCATTAGGGGGTTTCTTAGTTTATGAATCAATGTAATAAAGTTACAAGGTGACTCCACTTTCGTAGGGAAAAAAAAATAGCAAATAAAGAAAAAGTAATATAGCGTATACAATTGCAACACAAATCATATTGTAATTGAATGTTATTAAAAATTACCTTTCCTTTTCAATCTGCAGCTGTTGTAATTTTCTGAATTTGCAGTGCAATATGGCTACCTGGAGGTGTTCTGTACACAGAATGTGTACTGACCACACCCCAGAAACATCATTTCCTGCTTGTTGCGATTGGCTCCCCAATTTTCACAGAAGTCTGCACTAAGATACAAGTCAGATTTCTGGCATCCTTGCAACAAAAATGTCATTTTTGGTGCAATACTCCCAATAGATGCACGTCTAAAGGGATGCAGGCCCAACAGATTTTCTCATTAGAACCCTGCAGCTGCCACATCTGATAGATAATTATGAAACCACTCCCATTTGACCCACTCAGCACAGAGGAACAAATAATGATTTCTTCAGAATAACAAAAAGTAGGAATCTTCAACAAAGTTTGTTAAAATCCCTGCAATGTACAGAGATCACCTAGAGGGGAATGTTTTTTTCTCAACAAAAGTGGAGTTATGCTTTAAATAAAAGTAAATAAAATAAAAAAACAAAAAAGCCCTTACACATGCACTTTTAGGCCCTTCACACTAATGTTGTAGAAATATGCAGTTAAGCGTGTTTTTGCATTCCTCAGTGGAAAGCATGGCACACACACATTACAGGCTTAGTGCATATATACACTGATGCTTTGCAGTAATGCACATTTTACTTAGTGCATTGCATATTAATGCACATATCAAGTGCATTGTGGTGTAATTCACGCTGAACTGCACCCCAATGCACCTAGCTAGCAAATCACAATGTATGTGTGTTTTAGTGCACCACAACCAGCATGCTTTTAACCGATTGCCGACCGGTCAGCCCCGGCCAGGCAAAGTGACGTATATATACGTCACTAGCCTGTGACCGGTTTGTGAGCCAATAGCGGGCGCGCGCCCGCCCCGGCTCGTTCACGGAGGAGTCCGCGCGTGTGACCGGCGGACCCGATCACACTACGATCGTCAGTAGAGCGGGAGAAAGGCGGGCGGCTTATGTAAACAAGCCGCCTGTCATTCTCCCCTGTATAAAAATGGAGATCAGACGGTTCTACTATCTAGAACCGTTGATCTCTATTTTTACAATAGGAGACATGTCCCATCACAGTTAGAAACACGCCCCTAGGACACACTTAACCCCTCCCTCTCCAATACAGTTAACCCCTTCCCTGCCAGTGTCATTTTTACAGTAACAGTGCATATATATAGCACTGATTACTGCAGTAATGTCACTGGTAACCCCAAAAGTGTCAAAAATGTCAGTCAAGGGTCCGATCTGTCCGCCGCAATGTAGCAGTCCCGCAAAAAAAAAAAATCGCAGATCGCCGCCATTACTCGTTAAAAAAAACCCACCAAAAATGACAAAAAATCTTTCCCTTTGTTAGTAAACGCGATAACTTTTGCGCAAACCAATCAAAATACGCTTTTTGCGATTTTTTTTTTACCAAACATATGAAGCATAAAACAAATTGGCCGAAAATGTTAAAAAATTTTGATTTTTACATTTTTTTGGGGAATTTCATATAAAAAAATTTGAAAAATATTGTTATTTTTGCAAAATTTACGCTCTTTTTTGTTTATAGCGCATGATCAAATAAAATCGCACAGGTGATCAAATACCACTAAAAGAAAGCTCTGTGGGAAAAAAAAGAATGTGAAATTCGTTTAGGTACAGCGTCGCACGACCGCACAATTGTCCGTTAAAGTCACGCAGTAAAAAAAATCGCAAAAAACCCCCTGGTCAGGAAGGGGGTAAAATCTTCCGGGGCTTAAGTGGTTAAGTGCACCATAATGTAGAGCTGTAAAAAAGCTCTATTGAAAAAAAGGTATAGGTCTGTTAAATTGTGTGGCCAGCCTAATAATTCAGTAACACAACACACCTGAAGGCACTAAAATGCAGTGTGTCAATGAGCCCTTGGGCCAGCTTTACACTTTACTACAGCATGCATTTATTCTGAATGACACCCAATGCACAGGGCACCGCAACATACATACGGTAATACACTACTATGTGCTGTGCTGAAAAAAAAGGGCCAGGTTCAGTTTTTGGTGCGCTTGTATGATTATGTTGTACTGAGGTGCAACAATAATGATTTTTATAAAAAATATTACTTTAATAAACATTTGCACAAATATGGTAGGGAATATTAGGAATGAACAGAACAAGATTTCAAGTTGTATTATAGGATGCAAAATCATTGTGATGTAGAGAAGATGGAGTAATATAGATATTGCCTTTACATTTCAATTACATTGCCAAACAATCAACAGTAGAAACTAGAGCAGGCCAAGCACAATATTACATGCTGTGGACAACTTACAAAAGTGGACTGCAAACTTATTTTTTAGGGGTGATGGATGGAGCAAGACAAACACTGCTGACTACTCAGAATGGGGGGCTTTTGCAAATGGGCAAGCTTTCTAATATCAACTATTCCACCCCAGAGGGACCAAGACTGCTTACTTGGAGGCCTATGTATTGGACATATTCAGCCTATCCTCCTGTCATGTCTGTGAGTACCCTGGAACTCTCCTGACTGCTCTGTGCCTGGACACAATAGAACATTATTCCAAATAGTCGTGGCTATAATGGATTTAGGCCTCATGTACACTGCTGCTGATAAACTGACGTTTAGGAGCAGTTGGTATTATTTCAGCAGCCTCTAAACTCTCCTCTATGTTGTCTTATCTGTCCATGTACAGGGTGTCATTTATAGGCGTTTAGAGGCAGTTGAGTTTAGTGGCATTTTTTCAGCAGCCCCTAAACTCTCCTCTATGTTATCTTATCTGTCCATGTACACTGAGTCATTTATACCCATTTAGAGGCAGTTGAGATTAGTGGCATTTTTTGAAAGCAAAAAAAAATGGCAGTCAGACGGAAGTTTATTGGCATTTGAAACGCCAAATACTTGTAACAGCCAGCAAACGTGTCTAAACGCGGTAACTCGCATTTAGAAGTGTTTTGTTTATAGGTGTGTTTTCAATGGGGATACATTTCTGACCATTTTACAATGTAAAAACGCTTCTAAACGCAACCGCCGCTAAATGCGTATAAACGTGGCAAAACTGACATTGTTAACCGTCGGTTACTAGCTGTCAAGTTCTAGCATTCAGGAGAGGTTTTAAAACATCCCGTGCACATAAAGCCCTACCAGGATACTGACAGAATCATGTTATCTAATGAACTCTCGTATTTCCAGTTCCTTTTTTCTTTGTAACAAATTCACTTTTAAAGAAATGAAAAAAAAAAAAAAAAAACACTCTAGGCAGTGTTCTTTTTAAAAAGACTCATTTGTGCCATGCAGGCTTATTATAATCTCAGTAATAAGTGGTCACAAGTTACCTGTCCAATTAGGAAGTCCTCGGGAACATAAAATCTGAAGCTTTTTAATGATTTATATGGCTTTGCTATATTTCTGCCTGGAATACATCTGTGTATACTGCTAAGAGCATCTATCAACAAGGGATGCATTAAAGTGCATTATGTGTGAATTTACATGACAATATCCAGAATCCTTATGTGTGCAGCACAGGCCCTGTGTCTGATAGAATGCTGAATGCAATGTGTTTGAGAAGCAAGTGGATGGACTTCATGGGGTATTTAATTTCTGTGCTAATCATATGCCTGCCGTTATGAACGCTTTCTGTACAAAATGCAAGCTGTGGCGGCTTCAGAGAAAACAGCATCTAAGGCAACAAAATCTTCAATTTGAATTGTCTATACATTGCATTATCTGTACACATCCAAATCAGAGCTTGGCATGACAAATCTTTTTATCATCAAAAAGTGGTAACAACAAATACTATACCTTGCTGTTTTCAGGCAGCTAAACACTGTCCACAGGATTATGTCACCCCTCTTTTGCCTCCAAAGTCTGAAGGATACATAAACACTAGCAAGTTCCAGAATGCTCACAAACAATGGTATAATATGAGGTACAGTTTCACGCAAAAACTATTCAGTTGTGTATAAAGGGTAATAATAAAACCAAGAAAGTTATACTTCACTCCACAGCCACACCCCACAAGTCCGCCGCATTCATGTGGGCATGTGGCGCAGTTCTGTTCCCAGGGGACTCTCTTGACCCCTTGTATACTGGTAGAATTGAGCAGCTGCACACACTTTGCAGCACAGACACACTCATGTTTATTAATCAATGTAGTATATACAAAAAGGCAATGTTTCGAAGGGAAACCTTTGTGAAGCATGGCTGCTAAATGTGTGATGCATACTTATTTACAAAATACAAATCTGATGCAAAACCAGCAGTGCCCACTAGCGTCATGGACAGTCAGAAACCATGTCTACAATATAAAAGCATAGGTACTTCATGAGTATTCAATCCAAACAATAACACAGTACCATCCTCTTCTGGAACAACCAATCCCCCATTGCTTATGAATGTAGCAGACAACCCAACATATTATTCAAATGTAAACCATACACTAAATGACATAGGTTAACATGAAATAAAGCATACACTATAAATAAAAGCAGCAGCAGGTCCTAGAACAATACCAATCTAAAGATTATAATGCAAGATCTACTCTTTGACTTGAACATTGCTTCAGCCCAAAAATGCGCTCACTCAGATGGTTGCTGCATCATAATGTTATCAGGTTTTATCATCAGAAGGATCAATATTATTCCAATAATATACAATTAATTATGTAAATAAACCAGAAGTCACTCTATCACAGGTTTAATCAATCTTTTCACCTTGGAGGAGCCCTTGGCAAAAGTTTGAGAACCCGGGGAAACCGGAAAAAAAATCTTCCGATCTACAGCTCACCGAACATTGTATTTGATCAGTGAGCTGTAGATATAACAATTACTAAATAGCATTAAATAACAGAATAAATATTTTAAAAATATATCCTTAATATAAAGCTTGGGCTTGCTTTTTTTCTGCACAGATGCTCAATTGTGGGTCGAACTTGAAATAACACAGGGAGTTGCTTTCCGCCACAAGAAGAGCAGCACAGGGAAGCTGCTATTGTAATATGCCTTTTCCCCTTGGTCCACCCAACGTTGTTTTCAATATGCACTGAAAGAGCACAATAAAACCTAATACCTCCTCTGTAGTTGTGGGTCCTGTAAACTCAGAGGGCAGCACTGGAAGGAGTGCATGACGTGCGAACGCCTGGCTGGATCTGGAGGTGACATCTTGTGTATGGCAGTGGTGAATGCAGACTGCAGAGAGGGGAAGCAGACAGCAGGGGCACATGGCTGGATGAGAAATCATAATAACTTTATGTACAGTTATAGCACAGCATAAAGCTATTATGATCTCACCTCCTGCTACATTCAGTCTGATCAAGCTGTGTGCTTCCCCTTTCTGCAGTCTGCATCACCGCTGCCATACACAGGATGTCACCTTCTGCTACAGCCATGCGCTCCCCCGCCCCCGCTCAACCCTGAGTCTGTATTGACTGCTGCCTTGCACATACAGTGCTCTGGCTCTCCGCCTTCGCCTCCCCAACCACCCCCACCCCCCCGTACTCTGCATCACACCACTGCCATACAACAAAATCTAGCCATGGGCTCCCGCTCTGTGCTCCCTCACTCAGTCTATATTCAGTTATATTATTGGCCTTTACCTCCTCCTTCAGCTCCCGTTCTCTGCACTCCCTCTGGTGTGGCCCTCTGAGCTCATAGAAGCTGGAACTAGAGGAGGCATCGAGTATCAATGCACATTGACAACAGTACTGAATGTCATCACACTTTAAAAACAACACAGAAAACAATATTGAGTGGTATATATCAGCCACAATTTAGAATTTTTGGCGAAATCTGCAAAACTCGTTCGAGAAACTCTCTCTCTAGCATTTCTGTATGCTGGTTTAGACAAAAACTTGTATACTATAGTAAATCGTATAGATCATGTGAGTGCACACAAGCGACTTGTTCCCATCCACTGGCTACCCTGGAAACCATACACACTGCCATACGAATGCTGTGCTGTTTACTTATTTGAATTAAATAGAGATAGATAGAAACATAGAATGTGTCGGCAGATAAGAACCATTTGGCCCATCTAGTCTGCCCAATATATCTGAATCCTATGAATAGTCCCTGGCCCTATCTTATATGAAGGATAGCCTTATGCCTATCCCATGCATGCTTAAACTCCTTCACTGTATGGCAGACACAAGAATGCACAGATAACTTAAAGAGAACCTGTTGCTCACCATTTATTTTAACAAAAATCTTCCCATAAGATTATGCGTTGATTTATTATATTACATACATGTAATTTACCTATGAAAGCCACCCTTGTATAGGCATTCAAAAGCCTTAAGACTGCTGTTGAGCTCCACCATCTTGGATGTGAGGTCAGCATGTCCTATCTGACTCTGAGCTGTCACTAAAATGACACTCTATAATATTACCGCCCTTCTCCCCCAGCAGCTACATAATAGGTTATGCAGGGAGGTTAGGGGAGGGGCAGAGATTCTTGGTCAGCACAGACAATAATTAGACATTCCCAGAAGAGAGAATGTGACAAAATGTGAGACTTTACTATGCTAAGTAGAAATATGTTGTAATGTGAACCGAATTAAAATAAGCACCTATCACATGCTCCTGTCAAATTTACCGGTTGGTTCACACACTACTGCTGGGTCACTGGTAAGATCACATCAAGTCCGACAATATAGCCACAAATGTTTCCAAGGACTGCACACCAATAGATGATATACATTTTTTAAATGGGTGTTTATAATTTTTTTAAAAATATACATAAGCATGTACATAAGCATACAACCATCGGCACTACGACATACCAAATGGCATCTGGTTATGCAAACCCATATATAAGACACAGTACAGAGGGTTTAACACTTCCTTTTGGATATTCCTTATCCAAAACTTAAACCAAAAAAAAACCTTCAATACATCCTTCAGTTATCTCTTCAGTCATCACATACAATGCAGGACCAGCAATACTGGATTGTAAATAAGGACGTAAAGGGCTTGCGTACAATCTGGAGCACTGGAGGGAAGAGAACACTGTATAAAAGGTAAATAACAATGGGGATCCCCATGAGTAAGCTCCAGTGGGCAGAGTGAAACACGTTGGTGGGGATCCAGGCAGAGACTGCAATTCACTACCACACAGCAGGCTTTGAATTGATGTGCCGCTACCAGGATACCCATCACTTTCTACCATTGCCTGCAGCATAGACGAGCTCCCTTCCTGGCCAGCACTCACAGAGGGGGGCACATGACTTAATTCCCATATAGCCTGAGCAGCTCACACACATTTTGCTTTTTAATAGTACCATAGGCAAAAATGAGCAAATGAGCATTTACCCCTTGCAGTGCAGAGAGAATCAAGAAACCCACAGCAAGTTTTTTTTTTTATTTCCCCCGGAGTACAGCTTCAAGACTTAATTTAGATATTTAGCAAATATACCACATATATAGATGAATAAAACAATTGGTAGTATGTAGATATAGAGAACCTCACCCAATCAGCAGGGATAGGCAACATCTGGCACTTAAAGCATAAGTGCACTTATAAGGCTCCGTTCACATGTAGGCGTTTTGGGGCGTTTTTGGGGCGTTTTTCTGCTCTAGGATCAGCTCTCAAAACGCCCAACAAGACAAATCCTATTCATTTCAATGGCCCCTGTTCACATCTGAGCGTTTTGAAGCTGTATACAAAACGCCCAAAGCTCAAAAAAGTACATGAGCTTCTTTTTGGGCAGATTACAGGCGTTTTCCATTGATCTCTATTCAATCTAAAAACGCCTGCACAAAAATCGCGGTAAAAATCGCGGTAAAATCGCGGTAAAAAACGCCGCAAAAATCGCGGTAAAATCGCGGTAAAAAACGCGCGAAAAACGCTACGCTCAGGTGTGAATGTAGCCTTACACTTTGAAGGCTTAACAACTTAAATCATTTGCAGCTTATTTGTAAACATCTCAAAATACCACTTGCAGCAGGAAAGCTGATTTAGAAGCACAGAGCCTGCATCATTCAGAAGACTTGGATATCACTGTCTGGTCCTGTTCTTCTCCCCAGCCCCTAGCATGCAGTTACAGGACCGAGGGGACCAATGGTGTGCAAGTCTAGACACACACTCTGTCTTTACAAGTGCATTTAATCTTGAGGCTAATTGGTAAAAAAAAATGAAGAAAAGGAAAATATTATGGCATATCATCACTGCTCATATAATGCATCCTCCTTGCAGCCACTTCCTGTCTACATGCATGCTCTCCAAGAATAGATGAATGGCATGTATGGAAAGACATTCAATAGTAAAAAAAAACAACATACAGGGTCTTGCGAAAGTATTCGGCCCCCTTGAACTTTGCGACCTTTTGCCACATTTCAGGCTTCAAACATAAAGATATAAAACTGTAATTTTTTGTGAAGAATCAACAAGTGGGACACAATCATGAAGTGGAACAAAATGTATTGGATATTTCAAACTTTTTTAACAAATAAAATACTGAAAAATTGGGCGTGCAAAATTATTCAGCCCCCTTAAGTTAATACTTTGTAGCGCCACCTTTTGCTGCGATTACAGCTGTAAGTCGCTTGGGGTATGTCTCTATCAGTTTTGCACATCGAGAGACTGAAATTTTTGCCCATTCCTCCTTGCAAAACAGCTCAAGCTCAGTGAGCTTGGATGGAGAGCATTTATGAACAGCAGTTTTCAGTTCTTTCCACAGATTCTTGATTGGATTCAGGTCTGGACTTTGACTTGGCCATTTTAACACCTGGATATGTTTATTTGTGAACCATTCCATTGTAGATTTTGCTTTATGTTTTGGATCATTGTCTTGTTGGAAGACAAATCTCTGTCCCAGTCTCAGGTCTTTTGCAGACTCCATCGGGTTTTCTTCCAGAATGGTCCTGTATTTGGCTCCATCTATCTTCCCATCAATTTTAACCATCTTCCCTGTCCCTGCTGAAGAAAAGCAGGCCCAATCCATGATGCTGCCACCACCATGTTTGACAGTGGGGATGGTGTGTTCAGGGTGATGAGCTGTGTTCCTTTTACGCCAAACATAACGTTTTGCATTGTTGCCAAAAAGTTTGATTTTGGTTTCATCTGACCAGAGCACCTTCTTCCACATGTTTGGTGTGTCTCCCAGGTGGCTTGTGGCAAACTTTAAACAACACTTTTTATGGATATCTTTAAGAAATGGCTTTCTTCTTGCCACTCTTCCATAAAGGCCAGATTTGTGCAGTATACGACTGATTGTTGTCCTATGGACAGAGTCTCCCACCTCAGCTGTAGATCTCTGCAGTTCATCCAGAGTGATCATGGGCCTCTTGGCTGCATCTCTGATCAGTCTTCTCCTTGTATGAGCTGAAAGTTTAGAGGGACGGCCAGGTCTTCGTAGATTTGCAGTGGTCTGATACTCCTTCCATTTCAATATTATCGCTTGCACAGTCCTCCTTGGGATGTTTAAAGCTTGGTAAATCTTTTTGTATCCAAATCCGGCTTTAAACTTCTCCACAACAGTATCTTGGACCTGCCTGGTGTGTTCCTTGTTCTTCATGATGCTCTCTGTGCTTTAAACGGACCTCTGAGACTATCACAGTGCAGGTGCATTTATACGGAGACTTGATTACACACTGGTGGATTCTATTTATCATCATTAGTCATTTAGGTCAACATTGGATCATTCAGAGAGATCCTCACTGAACTTCTGGAGAGAGTTTGCTGCACTGAAAGTAAAGGGGCTGAATAATTTTGCACGCCCAATTTTTCAGTTTTTTAATTGTTAAAGTTTGAAGTATCAAATAAATTTCGTTCCACTTCATGATTGTGTCCCACTTGTTGATTCTTCACAAAAAATTACAGTTTTATATCTTTATGGTTGAAGCCTGAAATGTGGTAAAAGGTCGCAAAGTTCAAGGGGGCTGAATACTTTTGCAAGGCACTGTATAAGAATACAATATCTGAAAGGTGTATTACAGCACATTCTACAATGCAATGGATCGACGTGTTTCACCCACACTTAGGGCTTCTTCAGGATCCAGATGTGTAGCAGGCTCTCTCAAAAAGTATATATACACCCTTGATAAAAAATATACCAGAATATAATCTTTCGGCCATGCCACAAAGCCTATAATGGTGTACTCAACAGTGTGCAAAGCATATAAGCAGGAAAAGGGAGATCATAGGCCCCCAAACAAAGGTAAGTGCAATTCAACCATAAGTGCAAAGACCACAGGATTCAATAAAACATATACCGTAGCTACCAAATATAATTTGTGGTTTAAAGCTGGATGTCCAATAAGGAGAAAATATTCATGTCATTATAGGCAGGAGTCACATTGTGCAGCGTCCATACTGACAGCAGGCTGGCCGAGAGTCAGCCTCTCGGCCAGCCTGCTGTCAGTATGGGTGCTGCATAATTTGGTAGCTATATGATATTTTTATCATTTGTATTTTGTCTAACTGTTTTTGTCTAAACTGTATTTGTATTTTGTCTAAACTGTCTTTGGGCACATTAAAATCCCCATTATCCTCGTCTACAGGGTCCAACCTGTTACACTTGGTTTATTTTGGATAGTTGAATGGAAATTCTTAGGATAGTAACAGGTAATTGTGACAACAATGGACCATGCCTGCATAAAAAGTATTTAATTGGTCACTTGTAGCCTCTATTTTAAGCCATATCATAGGGTGACAACAAAGGAACACAACTGGTAGACAGGTCCAGAGCATTTTCACTTTATAACAGGCAGAGCCTGAACATAAGACCTTCAGAGCAGGATCACAAGGTATTATTTTATAGAAGCTGCAGGCTGCAGAATATTGAAAATGACTATTGATAATAAATGTTAAAGAATCAGATTTTAGTGATTGGGTGTACATATGCATAGTAGAAAGTACAAGCCACACCACCGCTTTTTTACTTTTCATTAAAGTTTTATTGTTCCTGAAGAGCCAGTGTCCAGTGGGATGTTTATGATCAGGGAACAACAAAGCTTAGCTAAAATGTAAACAGTCATGTCTTTCTCCCCGCAGTATGCAATACTGGGAGAAGAGATGATCCCAATTGGGCTTGAGCACACATGGCTGGTTTGACCACAGGTAGGGCCTCCGAGCAACGCTGTGGATTCTGTACAATTTGCTTTAGGTTGATGCATACTTTCATTTTTCAAAGAATATTAAGTGCTTGAACACTTTATATGGAAACCAGCCATGCACACACAAATGATCTTTCTATGCGATGATTGCATACAAAAAAACTGTGTTCAGTAGTGATCAGCTGGGAAAATCCATTCATACCATGGCTGTCATCTGAATACCTAACCAGTCTTGGTTTAGACCAGTCTGGACATTGAGTATGTTACCTTTCAGATTTGTCAATGTTTTCTAATGCCTGTAGGCACCTTTAGATCAGACAGGTACATAGTAGGGTCTCTGCATCAGTTCAAACCTAAAAACTCAAGGCAGTTTTTGTATACACAACACTCGCAGAAATGTAATTTCCTGCTTGTGTGATTGGATTACTGATTTTTCTAGGAGTCTGCACTAAGATAAAAGTCAGATTTTAGGCACCCCCTGCAATAGGAATGTGAGTGTTTGTGAGATACTACTCAAGAGTTAAATACTTTAACTTTTTTCACTGGAACACGAAGAGTTCACAGGGTGATTATAATGAACCAGACCCTCCTATTCAGAATCCACATTCAAAGGACATGAAGAAACAAATAGCTATTACTTCAGGAGACATGGTAGGAATCTGCTACACGGTTTGTTATGCGTCCACAATGGACTGTGGACAGATGGCCTGTGCAGGCAAAACAACGTACTGGTACGTCATTGCCTGCTTCCTGTGATTGTACAAAGTGGGAGGCTGTCAGCCGATCCTGGGCAATGATTCATGGCTCGGACCCGCTGATCGGCTGCATCCATTCACAGCCCAGAACTCTTTCTTGACAATCAGTTCAGGGTTCTGTACAGAGGGAACAATCTCTGTTTCTTATCCCACAAAGCAATCTTTAGTAAAAAGCAGCACACATTACTCATTGTTAGGCACACATTTAACCCCTTAATCACTCTAGATGTTAACTCTTTCCCAGCCAGTGTCATTAGTACAGTGACATTGGGATTTATTTACTAAAAGCAAATCCACTGTGCACTACAAGTGCACTCGAGAGTTCAGTCGCTGTAGATCTGAGTGGGACATGTAAGGGAAATAAAAAACAGCACTTTTGCTTGCACTTGATTGGATGATAGAAATCAGCAGAGCTTCCCCACAGATCTACAGCGACTGCACTTCCAAGTGTACTTGTGTAAGGATTTACCTTCAGTAAATCAACCCCAGTGTATAGTATTATCACTGATCACTATGTTAGTCTCACTAGTGATGTCTGTGGTAGTTAGTCCCCCACCACCCTGCGTCAGTTAGTGTCAGGTTGCCCACCACCCTATTGCAGTCCCATTATAAGTCGCTGATCAGTGCCATTAGTAGTGTAAAAAAATAAAGTAATAATTCCTATATATATATATATACATACACCTATATATATATATATATATATATATATATATATATATATATATATATATACATACACAGGTTTTTCTTTTTTTTACCAAAATATATGAGGAAATTAGATTTTTTTCATTTCTGTTTTGGATATGTTCTATAGCAACAAGTAAAAAAAAAGTAAAAAAAAATGTTTTTTCCAACATTTTCAGTATTTTTTAGTTTATAAAAAAATAAGAAATAAAAAACCCAGTCGTTAGCAATAACCACCAAAATAAAGCTCTATTTGTGTGAAAAAAATTATTATAATTTTGTTTGGGTACAGCGGAGAATGACTGAGTAATTACCAGTTAAATCAGCACAGTGCTGAATATCAAAAGCTGGCCTGGTCATGAAGGGGGGGTAAAAATTTTTGAAGCTCGAGTGGTTTAAATTCCTGCAATGTACATAGATCACACAGAGGGACTGTTCTTTTTTCTAAACAAAGGTGGAGCTACTCTTTAAACAGTTGCTCCTGAAAACACACTTAATTTGTGCTCTTTTTGTCCTACAGTTTTCATAAATCAGCAGAGTACAGCTGTTTACCTGAAAAGATGAGGCAAAAAAAAAATCAGACACTCTTGACCTGTCAAAGCCTGAGAATCAGGTGCAGGATCCAAAGCTCACCTAGATATTTAACTATTTTAATGCAGTACACGATCAGCTTAACACCAAGCATTGTATATCATTAAAACATTCCCTTCTATTAAAACAAATCTGTTGAGCATTAGACAAGGTAACTATCTTAAAAAGAATAGAACACTTAATTGTTGTTGTCATTGCAGAATATAAAGCATTTTTTTGGCCCCACAAGTTTTCTATTTTACCAGATTATTTTATCTGCTTATAATATGGATGCTGATAACAATACAAATAAGCCCCTGGATGGTGTTTTTTTTGTGTATTTAATAAAGTATACAGTATCTCACAAAAGTGAGTACACCCCTCACATTTTTGTAAATATTTTATCTTTTCATGTGACAACACTGAAGAAATGACACTTCGCTACAATGTAGTAGTGAGTGTGCAGCTTGTAAAACTGTGTAAATTTACTGTCCCCTCAAAATAACTCAACACACAGCCATTATTGTCTAAACGGCTGGCAACAAAAGTGAGTACACCCCTAAATGTAAATGTCCAAGTTGGGCCCAAAGTGTCACTATTTTGTGTGGCCACCATTATTTTCCAGCACTGCCTTAATCCTCTTGGGCATGGAGTTCACCAGAGCTTCACAGGTTGCCACCACTGGAGTCCTCTTCTACTCCTCCATGACGACATTACAGAGCTGGTGGATGTTAGAGACCTTGTGCTACTCCATCTTCTGTTTGAAGATGCCCCACATATGCTCAATAGGGTTTAGGTCTGGAGATATGCTTGGCCAATCCTACACCTTTACCCTCAGTTTCTTTAACAAGGCAGTGGTTGACTGCGGCCCAGTCTCCAAAGGGCAGGGATCACGCTCTGCTTCAGTATGTCACAGTGCATGCAGGCATTCATGGTCCCCTCAATGAATTGTAGCTCCTCAGTGCTGGCAGCACTCATGCAGCCCTAGACCATGACACTCCCACCACCATGCTTGACTGTGGGCAAGACATACTTGTCTTTGTACTCCTCACCTGGTTGCCGCCACACACTCTTGACACCATCTGAACTAAATAAGTTTATCTTAGTCTCATCAGACCACAGGACATGGTTCCAGTAATTCATGTCCTTAGTCTGCTTGTCTTCAGCAAACTGTTTGTGGACTTTCTTGTGCATCATTATTAGAAGAGGCTTCCTTCTGGGACGATAGCCATGCAGACCAATTTGATGCAGTGTGCGGCGTATGGTCTGAGGACTGATAGGCTGACCTCCCACCCCTTCAACCTCTGCAGCAATGCTGGCAGCACTCAAACGACTATTTCCCCAAAAAAACCTCTGGATGTGATGCTGAGCACGTGCACTCAACTCCTTTGGTTGACCATGGCGAGGCCTGTTCTAAATGGAACCTGTCCTGTTAAACAGCTGTATGGTCTTGGCCACCATGCTGCAGCTCAGTTTCAGGGTCTTGGCAATCTTCTAATAGCCTAGGCCATCTTTATGAAGAGCAACAATTCTTTTTTTCAGATCCTCAGGTAGTTCTTTGCCATGAGTTTCCATGTTGAACTTCAAGTGACCAGTACGAGAGAGTGAGAGTGATAACACCAAATTTAACACACCTGCTCCTCACTCACACCTGAGACCTTGTAACACTAATGAGTCACATAACACCAGGGTGGGAAAAATGGCTTATTGGGCCCAATGTGGACATTTTTACTTAGGGGTGTACTCACTTTTGTTGTCAGCAGTTTAGACATTAATGGCTGTGAGTTATTTTGAGGGGACAGCAAAATTGCACTGTTCTACAAGCTGTACACTCACTACTTTACATTGTAGCAAAGTGTAATTTCTTCATTGTTGTCACATGAAAAGATATAATAAAATATTTAAAAAAATGTGAGGGGAGTACTCACTTTTGTGAGATACTGTACATTCGTTCCTGCTGTAAAATAAACATGGTAGGAGTCAAGATTTTTACTTTAAATTTCAAATGGCTAGATGAGATTGTTCTGTACAAGACTGTGTCCCCACCAAACCTCACTAGGCTGCATTGGCATTCTTTTCAAGTCAAAGTCATAGTTATTGTAAATAACGAAGTTTCTTTCCCTGTGCAGCAGGAATAGTGCTTAGCAGCACCCACTAAGCCACAAAGTTTATAACTGAGGTTAATTTTCTTTGCTGGGTTTTCTCATAGATAATCAGACATGTGAGAATAGAAACAAAGATTCTGGGGGCAGGAGGCACAAGAGTTCAAATCCAAATGCTCTGTAGCACCCCACCACCTACAGTTCTACTCTGTAGCACCCCACATCTACAGGGTCTGTACAGCTGAATAGTATTAAAGAAGTATAGCCAAAGCTATTTTGGTTTTATTTCTCCTATAGGTCACAGGAGTGCAGTACATTCTGCACTCCTGCGACCTGTTTTCAGCCAACAGTGGGCTAAAGTCCACTGCTGGCTGGCATCACTCAGCTGGTCCAGGCTCGGGGAAAGATACCAACTATATGGTCCGGATCCAACCAAATGCCTGGTCCTGACCTGAGCCAGCCCCTCCTGTCCCCTCCACAGCCTAGCACTCCAGTGAGTGCTGGAGGGGCAGAGCAGAGAGCCGGTGACTGACAGTCACAGCTCTCTGCTCATTGCGGAGGGGGAGAACGGAGTGGTAAGTGGTGTTTCATTGCTCAGTTCTTACTGCAGAGCCAGCAGGAGACAGACCCAGCATCCGATTAATGCTGCATCATCTAGATGAGTATAAATGTTTGTTTTTAAATATAAGCCATATATAGTGTGCGGTCTCTAAAAACATATACATCGTTTTTGCAAATAACCATGAGATTAAGGCAAAGTCTGTACAAAAGTTTGCCATTACTCTCATATGCCTAGGGAAGCATGATATCGAAAAAAGCTCTACCCATGTGTTCTTGATAAGTATCATGCAAAGTGTGCCAGCATATGATTCAACCAACTTCAAAAAACATTGGGGTGGATTTACCTAAACTTGAGTGTGCAAAATTTGGTGCAGCTGTGCATAGTAGCCAATCCGCTTCTAACTTCAGCTTGTTGAATTGAAATTTGACAAATAGACTCGATTCACACCTATGGATGTTGCTTTTGAATGTTTCTGTAGTGCACTTTACTGTGCTTTCCGTGGGGTTTTTTTTACCGCAATTTTTCTGCGATTTTACCACAATTTGCGTTTTTTTATTCTTTTTGTTTTTTGGGAAAATTCGGTGTTGTGCAGATTTAAAAATGCAAATCGCAGCAAAAAACACGCTACATGCTTTTCTGCAGCTTCTCCATCGAAGTCTACTGAACCAAAAAAGCAAAAAAAAGAACCATTTTGTGTTTACAAAAGTCCCTGACCCTTCCCAAAACGGCAGAGGCACAAAAAATGCATTGATGTGAATGTGTTCCTTAGGAACCCATGTTAAAAAATTGTCCTGCATTTCTGCGAAAAGCATGAAAAAATGCGTTGGTGTGAATGGAGCCATAAAACTAGAAGCTGATTCGTTTTAATGCAGAGCTGTACACGATTTTGCACTCTCCAGCTTTATTATATTAATCCCATTGTTTTTAGGTGGAGATAGATAAAGGCCCCACTAAGCTATGTAATATACGTATACTATGACAATGTTGAGTAAAAATGTTACTAAGGAAATAAAAGACCTATGGTGATAATTTTGATTAACGGTCACAGTATGAGTGTACAATGCATTGGTATGCAACAAATGCATTCCCTAAAAGAACCACATACAAAATATATTGTGAGATAAACCTGTGTGTGGAGTGTAAAATGTTCAAGATCCTTCATTTCTCAGAGATGTGACAGAGTTCTTTTTTTTAACGTATATTTTTGCTACCATCGGGATATCTAATTAGTTGTGATGATTTATCTGCGGTAGTAAGAACTTCATCAGAACCGCCCCAAGAAACATGTGAAGATGATCAGGCAGAATGGAAGGGAGCAAAGGCATTTCTTTTGGGTGCATAACAAGAGCCCAAATCTGCAGAGAGTTTATTTATTTATGCCGTACCATATGACACAAGGTTTTGCCTTTAGCACTACAAAACAGAGACAGATTTTCTGTGTTCTGTAGGTACTATGCACTATACATGGCCTTATCACTGCCGTCTGTTCTGACAAACACCTAAGTGCTGTAATGAACTGCACTGGGCTTACATGCTAATACAAAGTATAAATAGATAAAGAGAAAAAAAAAAAAAAAAAAAGAGGTTTCTAAATTAAATAGAATTTGATGATCATATTCACAAATATGAGTGTTCCTCGCATCAGAAGAGTGGCAAGATAATGGGAATGGTGCTTTATAAAGTGTTGTGTTTTCAAGAAAGCAATTGTGTTGTACTACACAGGGGGGAACTCAATTTCCAGTATAAAATACTCAATGTTAACTTTTACAAATATAAATGAAGCACTGTAAAACCTCTCTTATAGTGTCCTTTGCAATGCTCTGCAAAATAAATACTAAATGGACGAGTACAACAGCTAACGCTGAACTTTAATTTGCTTTCTCTGGTTCCTCCTTTACCACCTCATCAACATGCTAATTAATTTTTTAAAGCAAACCTTTCCATTTTTTTTCATATTTCAGCTAAGATCCATTGACATCACTACTGATTTTTTGTGCTTTTCTATGTAATGCAGGCAGATCATGGCTGGTGGGAGGGCCATGCAAATATCAAAATGCCTTTGGGGGCAAATGTTGGGCTGGATTGTGGGAGGAGTCATGCAAATATCAAAAAGCCTTGATGGGCAGGTGCCTTTCTGGAGGAATGAGCATTCCTAGGCAGGCTGAATTTATATGCACACTGCCCTAGGTAACACCCACATGTGATGCGGAGCGTTCATTATTAAAAGGACTTAAATCCAATAACTGAAAGGGGTGGGCTAGGAGAGTACAGATGGGGAGGAAAGACATAGATTATGCTGGACATATTCCAACCAGGAATTTAGGCAAAGTATCTGACTTGCTGTATCTTCTGATCGTCTGACTGGCTCTAACTGCTGCCCCTAACTCTCCCAAGGTGAGTGTAAAGGAACTGCAACAAGGCCAACACCAAGGCAAATCCAGGGACTTATAAAAACATTTAAAGATTTAATATTGAACACAGCTGCATTCAATCTTTAGCATTCTTACTTTGAGGATGGGCATTTGTCTCATGGCCTATCATTTAAAAAAAAAAAAGACATTTGTCCATCTATTGCACCTTTAAACTCTGCATATGCAGTACACATTGGGTCAGATCTATGAAACTAGAGCAAAGGAAAACATATGTCTATAAAGTGTTTTCATTTTTCACTCTCCATCTTAAGCTTACTTGTTCAGTTCCTTTCCATTCAACCGGTAGGTTGAACTAAAAAAATGTACAGATCCCGCATCAGCACAAATGATGCTGATACAGGGATCTCACCAAGTTTTATTGTATTCTGACAGCAGGTAATCCCCCCCCCCCCCGTCCCATCCCGTCAAAATACATAGATCAGTGTTACATCCTTTGGCTGCAAGCGCTGATCGAATGCTGGGTTTCCAGCATTACCATTCGACAGAAGCCAGTCATTAGACTGGCTTCTGATGAATAGACAACAGTACGCACAGACAGAAATTCAGTCCATGTATATCATGTGTTACACTGGAAAGTAGAGGGATACGTAATATGTGCTTGGTGCATTAGTGGTAGGGGGGCAGCCAGGGTTGAAAAACTCCTCTAGCATCTGTCCCAACCACCAAAGCCACAAGTACTTCAGCAGTCTGCTTTTTACCAGACTGTTCAGACTGGGATTGTTAACAGTGACCAAAGAGATGCGACTGAGAAGGGTAATTGCTGCAGCTGTACACACTCCCCTTTAATGCAGTGCCTACAGCGCTCCCAGCCCCAAGCTAGTTTGAGTGTACTGTGTGGTGTGAGAGTCTGGCACCGTGAATCTTGAACAGGCCATCGCCCCTTTGAGATGCAATTGCACTTCACTGCACTTTAAGGTAAATGACAAATTCCTTGCTAACATCTTTCCCAGAACTGTTAAATACTGGTGGTTGAAGGAAGGAGTAACTAGACTTAGAGGATCTGTGGAAGTCTTCTGTCTGTATCAGGGGATCTGTGGAGGTCGTATGACTACATCAGGGGATCTGTGGAGGTCTTATGACTACATCAGGGGATCTGTGGAGGAGAACTGTGGAGGTCTTCTGTCTATATCAGGGGATCTGTGGAGGTCTGATGACTACATCAGGGGATCTGTGGAGGAGAACTGTGTAGGTCTTCTGTCTATATCAGGGGATCTGTGGAGTTCTGATGACTACATCAGGGGATCTGTGCAGGAGAACTGTTGAGGTCTTCTGTCTATATCAGGGGATCTGTGGAGGTCTGATGACTACATCAGGGGATCTGTGGAGGAGAACTGTGTAGGTCTTCTGTCTATATCAGGGGATCTGTGGAGTTCTGACTACATCAGGGGATCTGAGGTGGTTTTATGACTACATCAGGGGATTTGTGGAGGTCTTCTGTCTGCATCAGGGCATCTGTGGAGGTTTTTTTGCATGCAGCTTTCATTTATGTTTTTTCCCTGTGTATTTAGTGTTTGCCTAGAGTTCAGCTTTAAAAGAAGTGTAAATATGCTTAAATGATTTATAGTAAACTTTTATGGGCTGGGTTGTTTTCAGTCTTTAGCAGTAATACTTTTCATTCTTTGATTCCAACAATGAAATTGTTGCACACACATTCAACACTAGATTCAGAAACCCATCTCTCTGTGAGCTCTGTAACATCCCCTATGACCTTTTTGATCCTATCACTGCTATATATTCATGCAACGTACACTGCGTTTTCCTCAGCATTGCTTGTATTTCAAAATCAATAACACAATCTCTGCACTAGTCTGACACTCTCTACTTGAAAACAGTAAACCAAACACAAATTAATGAAGAACAAATAGGTATCTGTTTGTAAAGCAGTGTTGTTTTCCTTGGCTTTAGTGGTAATTTCCCTGTCTATAATGTTGTACTGTTGAATTTTCTCCTCTGCTGGATTGTCTTGTGATGTGACGATTGAGCTGGGTATGAAAGAGTTAGTTTGGAAAACTGATTTTATTAGGACAAGCTACAATAATTTGGAGCTCTGGTAGACATGTGAGCAAAGGAAAAACTCAACATTTATTGGTAATGCAGGCTACATGAGCTAGATTACTGGCAAAGTTACTTCATAAGGCAGTAAAACCATTCATTTTATGCCTAGGTACACAGTGGTTTCTTATCATTAGTGGTAACACAAGTTCGAGCTTCAATCAACAGCCAGCTAAACGGTTCCTTATACTGGTCTACAAATAGAATGGTAATTGGCTTGTTACACACATTTTTGTGTTTTTTTTTTTTTTGCGAAGAGTGAACATGCACACTTCTCTCCTATTAAGTTATGTTTTCCAGGGGACAATTCAAGAGAGATCATCGATTTCTACATAATGATGGAAACATGGAAAGGTAGGGGATCAGCACTGCAGTATCAGTGGGGTCCAATGCTTAAAGTAAACTTCTTGAAAACCTGGCCAACTCAAACTGAGAATATGACAAAAAACAGATGTCCCCTTTATGTTTAGCCACACGAGCAAATGATCAGTAGATCCAGAGACATGATTTAATGGACAGATTGGCTAAGAAACATTATACCTGAAAAGAGGACTTATCCATTCCACCCCCATGTACCCAATCTATAGTTTATTGTTAAAAACAAAAAAAAACTATACTTAATTTAATTCAATTTACTTAAAATTCCGGTCATGTGACCTGCTGGGTTTCAGGCCTTATTCCTTCTGCTCTGTACTATGTGAGGGTCAGGTCATTCGTACCCATGTCTCTTCCTGTTGTCCACTGGCTTCCACAAGTGGCTATCACTGGGTCCTCAAGCATTCTAGATATCAGAATGAGGGGTGGTCACAAGGCTGGTCTGCTCTGCAGTGGACAGCCAACTTCTTATCACAGATTTCTGTTCGCAAAAACAGTGCCGTAGAGGATCGAGTGAAACTGGATTCAGATGGGTTTCAGGGGTTTTTGTTAATAAAAAACAAAACATATATTGGGTGTGTGGAGTTGGAAAGAAATACACAATAGTTGCCAGAAAGGTTGGTGCTTGAAAAAACAAAAAGTTTTGCTTATCCAGCACTAACGTTTTGCCAAAACGTAAATTTGTACATTTCTTTTTCCGTATTGCCTATTCACTTCCTGAATTAATCTATTGCAACATTCAGTTGGTGGAAACTACTGTGTACTGGTTCCATCAGTGGTACTGCACCGACATAAAAGAGATGTGGCAATGCTAAGGAAAGTAGGCACATAGTAGAAGTAGCTTTCTTTTCCTTTTGGATAGCGTAAGGGAGGGTTATAACCCATATATGGTTTATTTTCACCATCTGCATCCCATTGGGGCCATTACCTTCACTTCATGTTCCACAGCCAAAACAGGAAGTGACAGAAAATCCCCCTAAAGCGAGGACATCCCTGGTTGTTACCAGGTTTCTCCAGAACTAGTGTCCCCATTGGAAGATATCCTTATTTTTCCTGTTTTGTTGTTAACCCAAAAATTGGGATTTTCTTTTCATTTTACTTGTGGGGATAATGGTAAACAAGACTAATAGAGATGGTGAATCTCCCTAATTGGGACACAAAAAGCAATAATAACCTGACAGTTGTTCTAATCCCTCTTCACTCCATCCAAAAGTAAACTAAAAAAGTTTTGCCTTTAGTTATACTTTAGTCATTACTATAGAAAGTGAACTAGTCATCACTATATTAGATCAAAGCTAACGAGCTAACTTCTGTGGAAAATATTGGTTACTCAGAACTTTAAACATATACATTTTAAAATATAATTTGTCGCTTAATAACTTGTTTAACCTGCCTGAAGATACAAGTGGCAAGGTCAGCCTTTTCAGTGAGCAAAACCTCTCCATTGCCTGTAGCGTGGCTGTTATCTTCCCCAGCAAGGGGAATAGTTTGGCGAAGCCTGAAGCTGTGGCATGAACCCTGGCCTGAGCTTAAGATATTTATCTGACAGCCTTAGCTGACACTCGACAAACACATTTGCTCTCTGTGACCCTGGGTGCATTTGTGATTAATCAAAAATGTATCTTGAGAACAAACTACAAGCAGCAATACAAAAAAAGTGGTATGCTCTTGATCTTGCTTATCGACTAGCAAGAAACAGAATAAAAATAGTAAATAGCCAAATCAATATATTCACACTTGTCAGCAGAAGCAAAAAAAAATCTTCCCCTGAAGCAGCAGATATTGATCATGTAAATGTTTTGGACTCTTGGTCAAACAAAGGACTTTAAAGAAGTAAATTATAAGAAGCAGTTGAGATCTCACACTTGGGCAGGAGATGGGGTAGCATATCAGCGTTTCACACTTAAAAGTAAACACTTTGAAATTCCTCCTATCTTTGTTGTTAGAAACTCAACTTAGATTTACACTACTCTAGGACAGAAATAAGATAAGAGGTAATTAGGTGATCTCAGAAGAAAAAGTGTTTTGTAAACTAACAAGGATACTGACAATTGCTACATCAAAGCTGACTGCATTGTTGTAAATACCTCTAGAAGAAGGATGATTGTCAGCTGTCCAGGCAATTTTAAGTGATGATTGCTATGTCTAAAGCTACATTCAGACACCCTTGGCTCAGAATAGTGAATCAGTCTGGCTGAATTTTTATGGTCAATTGCTGCTGATAAGGACTGTGCTGGTAGTGGCTACACAATGCTTGCCTAAAGTGATTGTAAAGCCTATTTTTTTTTTTTTTTTTGTCTAAAAAAAAACATATTATACTTACCTGCTCTAACAAGTGGCTTTTGCACAGAGCAGTAGTCACTCTTTAGTGCTCCTGACCCCTCCTCCCTGTTGAGTGCCCCCACAGCAAGCAGTTTGCTATAGAGACACCCAAGCCACAGCTCCGTGTCAGACATGGAGCCGTGGCCCGGCCCCACCCCCTTTTGCTCCTCATTGGCTGACTGTCTTTGACTGACAGCAGCGGGAGCTAATGGTGCTGCGCTGCTGTCTCAGCCAATGAGGAGGGGAGTCCCGGATGGCCAGGCACTCCTACAACATGGCTGGTTTGAGATGCGGCTCAGGTAAGTATTAGGGAGACTGCACACAGAAGGCTTTTTTCTTAATGCAATACTTTTAAAGTAACACCAAAATAAAAAAACAATTTTTAAGTATGTGTTGGTAACTCAGAAAAAAATCATCTGTTACTCCAAGCCTCCCCCAAACTATTTTTTTTTGCTACTGTGATCCAACTATTATTAGTTTTATACAGGATTTATAATGTATAGTGCCAACAGTTTGTGCAGTGCTTTACAGCATGAGTGCAAACAGTACAGTTATAATGGAATTTAATATAGGGGGAACCAGAGGGCCCTGCTCGTCAAAGCTTACAATATAGGAGGCTACATGTTAGAGGGTGGCAATGTTCATTCTCCATGGTCCAACTATATGAAGGAACGTAGACACCCTCTCTCTTGCTCATTCCAGAGATGGAGTAGGGTCTATGGGATTTGTAGTGCATAAAGCAGTGCCCATGACTACAACTAATGTAAACTGCTCATTTCAAACAAACTGAATTGAGAGGGAAAAGCAGAGATCCCGGAGCTCACAAGGGACATTACAAAGAGGCAGAGAAACACAGGAAAAAACAATTTAATGAAAAATAGATTATAGGGCCATTAAGCACTGGTTGTGTATGGATTATTTTAGGAGAATAAGGATATTGTTTAGTGTCACTTTAATACATGTGCAGTTGGATACTATGAGCACACATGTTCCTGCACTTACTTTTTGAAAAATCCAGTTTCTTTAAACTCTGGCTCCAATACCATTTAGCTTCAGTCATTCTTCAGTTTATGTTATTCTAGCAGCTTTGGGCAAGCTAGTCTATAAGAATATGGTGTCATCTCTGACGATGTGAAGAAAATAAAGTTGATATTAGAAACTAAGTACTAATCTGAAATAAAGTGTCTATGCAGATAAGAGAAGCTAAAACATGTATTTGTTTAAAGATGGTAAGATAAAGAGAGTACAGAGGCACTAATCTAGCTACATACTGATCTTATAAAAAGTCTCAGTGCGAGTCCTCATCTTCTAATTAGCAATTTCTGTTTTTGAAACTTTGTTCCGATATCACAGGTCTCCTATTACAATATGGTGTTTTTAAAAATGAGGAACGGAGGTCGCTTTTTGCCAGTGAAAACTTTAAGCACTAGAGATGCTTAGGAGACATAAGCCTCTATAGGACTAGGAACCAAACAAGTCTAAAGTAGTGCAAAATCCATTTAACCACTTAAGCCCCGGAAGATTTTACCCCCTTCCTGACCAGGGCCTATTTTACGATTCGGCACTGCGTGACTTTAACGGACAATTGCGCGGTCATGCGACGCTGTACCTAAACATCCTTTTTTTCCCACAAACAGAGCTTTCCCACAAACAGAGCTTTCTTTTGGTGGTATTTGATCAGCTGTGTGATTTTTTGATCATGCGATATAAACAAAAAAAGAGCGTCAATTTTGCAAAAATAACAATATTTTTCACATTTTTTTATATGAAATTCCCCAAAAAAATGTAAAAATTAAAATTTTTTAACATTTTAGGCCAATTTGTTTTATGCTACATATGTTTGGTAAAAAAAAAAATTGCAAAAAGCGTATTTTGATTGGTTTGCGCAAAAGTTTTTGGGTTTACTAACTAAGGGAAAGATTTTTGTCATTTTTGTTGTTTTTTTTTTAACGAGTAATGGCGGCGATCTGCGATTTTTTTTGCGGGACTGCGAAATTGCGGCGGACAGATCGGACCCTTGACTGACATTTTTGACACTTTTGGGGTTACCAGTGACATTACTACAGTAATCAGTGCTATGCATATGCACTGTTACTGTAAAAATGACACTGGCAGTGAAGAGGTTAACTTTTTTGAGAGGGAGGGGTTAAGTGTGTCCCTAGGGGAGTGCTTCTAACTGTTATTGGATGTGGCTACTGGTGTAAGAACAGAGATCAACGGTCCTACATAGCAGAACCGTATGATCTCCATTCTTACACAGGGAAGAATGACAGGTGGCTTTGTTTACATTAGCCGCCTACCTTTCTCCCAGTGTAACGGACAATCGCGAGTGCCCGGCGGACATCGGGTCCGCCGGGCACACACGCGGGGAGGGTCCGTGACAGAGCGGGAGCGCGCCTCCGGTGGCGCGCGCTTGCTCCCTAGAGCCTCACAGGCAAGCTTTGCCTGTGAGGGGCTGACTGCCGCAGTAAATAGTCGTGCGTCGGTCGGCAAGTGGTTAAAGCAGGTCACATACAGGTCAGGAGGAGGTCAGATGCACCTGTCAGAGAATTCTGATTACTCTTAGAAGTGTCTCAAATTGATGCAATCCACACAAGCCCAAAATGCATTGACATAGGCCCTATAGTGAATGTTGATATGGGCTGGGAAAGGTGGCTTACTGTAAGTCAGGGGGACCAGGCAGGAATGATAAAAGTGCAATTTAAGAAACTCTGGCATGAGGGAATAAAGGAGGCTGCCATTGCTTAATTCTTTCTGTGAACGCCAATTCCCTGGCTGTTATGCTGATCCTATTGTTTAAGTGTTGCCTGACTCGCTGGAACAGTGACTCTCAATTACAGCATGCTAGTTCCTGGTCTGACTCAAAAACACTTGTCAGATAAAGCCAGGCTAATAGCATTTTGAAAAAGAGGCCTCTAATGGCAGCCTTCATAATGCTCTCATAAGAGCAATGCCGTGACAAGGGGTGGGTAGGAAGGGTGGCTGCCCTGGGCACTGTGATGATATGTGAGGTGGGAGGGAAGCCTGAGGAGATTGGAGGGGATTTGTGGTGAAAGGGGAAATTGGGGGACAGCAAGCGGTAAGAATTGGTCTAAAAGGGGAAATTTTGGGCGGGTGCTAGGAGTGGTGATTTAAGGGGGATCTGTGTTGGGAGGAAGGAAGAGGATTTGTGCTAGGAGGGGGGAATCGGGGGTTTTGTGCTAGAAGGGGTGATACGGTGGGGGAATTTGTGCTAAGAGGGGGAATTTGGAGTGGGGGAGAGGATGTGTATTTGAAGGGGAAAAAAATTTTTCGTAGAGGATTTATGCTAGGACAGGTGATTTTTTTTTTTGGTAGGGGGGTTTGTGCATTTGTGCTGGGGAGGATTTGGAGAATGGGGCAGAGATTTGTTCTGGGAGGGGGGATTTTAGCTGGGGGGGCGAATTTGTACTTGGAGGGGAAATTTATGCTTCGAGGGTAACAATGCAGGCAGCACTGATGAGGAGGGCACTAACAGGCTCCCTGAGCACTGATTGGCATCCCTGGTGGCATGGGTGGGCATCCCTGGTGGCCATAGGTGGGCATCCCTGGTGGCCATGGGAGGGCAATCTCTGGTGGCTCTAGTGGCATCCCCCAAGGGTCTGTACTGGTAATCAATGCTCTGATTACCAGCACAGAACCCCCCCCCCCATGTCAGGAGAGCCGCCAAACTGCTCTCCTCTACTCGCACCTGTCAAGGGGCAAACTGAGGAAGGCCGATCAACGGCACTTCCTATTTACTATGTGACCTGCTGTGATTGGACACAGTTGGTCACATGGTAAAGAGCCTACGTCATAGGCTCTTTACTGGTATCCGAGAGTCAGAGTGACACACCGCACCACCGATCGCCGCTCTGCACGCCCCCGCCCTGTCAGGATAGAGCAACCACTTTGCGACCGTCATTTTGTTATATGACAGACAAGAAGTGGTTAAAAAAAAAGCTTTACAAACACTGCCAGGGCATATAGTCATTAAAAAAAAAAATACAAATTTGAATGTACTTATACACTGCAAAAGAAAACCTACCAAGTTTTATTTGCAAAAATAAAAAAAAAAAATAAAAAAACACATTTGCCTTTTTTTTGTTTTGTTTTTTTTATTACTTTTTAGCTTTTAAACATGTAATTTTGTTAAAATCTTTTCATCGTTATTTTTCTAAAAGGAAAGGAAATCTTAAATGAAGTTAAAGTAATTGGTAACAAAAGAGAATGAATATACAGAAGTACAGATGCTAATGATAGTGCTGTGTGGATAATGGAGAAGAATAGTGGATTTAAAGTGACTGACATAAATTATAGATTGTAAACAGTGTGTGTGGGGTATTTTATAAGTGAGCTTCATTTAAATTAAGACAGAGATTTTGCTCCTCGGCAGATTATGTGCCTTCATTAAGTTTTAAAATCGCCTTTAGAATATTTTATTAAATTCTTTTGACAACTTATTCATTGGGAATTTAAAAAATGAAGTCTGCAGTAGCACTAGGTACTATTATGCTGTCCAACTGTTGCATTAAGCTATGTCAGCTTTGCTTTCTAGCACAATCACTACATTTTGTGTGTTGATGAGAAACTGGAAGCAAATATTTTATATACATTTTTATATTTTGTATAAAAATTTTTAGGCTCCAGGGCCAGCCTGTACTAAAAGCCCCTATACAGAATCCCCATAGCCTACAGAAGCAGAGGAAACACAGTCCATTCAAACAAACCAGCACCATACTTCAAGCAAATGCCAAAATTTGCCAATAAACCATTCCAAGACACCGGGTGCCTAAAGGTGACACACTTTAAAAAACGAGTTCATTATGAGTCAAAGGGGTTGATTTACAAAAGCCAAATAGACTGTGCACTTTGCAAAGTGTGGTTGCACTCTGCAAGTGAAGTTGCTCCAGATTTTAGTAAATGAGGTGAAGATTCACTTTGCAAAGAATACCCAATCACTTGCAAGGACAATTAAAAAAAAAAAAAAAAACACAACATGTAGATGGTTGGATGGTGGAAGTTAGCAGAGCTCCCCCTCATTTACTAAGCCCTGAAGCAACTGCTCTTGCAGGGGTAAGCTTGGAGTACAGTGCATCAAACATGACTGGAAAGGGACAGTGGCTGAGATGCCTTCAAATTATCTCATAGCATACAGTAACATTAATGCTTACACAGCATGGATTGTGGAACTGTTACGTACATCAGCATGGGTCACGTGTGTACATCCGTGTGTGTGTGTGTGCGCATGTGTGTGTATTGAGAAGGTCATTACAAAAATGTAATGCAATCTGCAGATATTTTAGATATCGGACATGCAACAGGGTATTGGTAAAACCTTTTGTCAAGGCGGTTGAGTTTTTAAGGAGCTTTTTAACATGGTAAAGTTAAGTGTTACAGTATCCCAGAATTTGTAATGAAGTGGGAAGAGAGCATCTTTCAGAGAAAGGTCATTACACAAAAGCTTAAAAAAAAAAAATTATTACAACTATAATAGACTTTTAAAACTGACACATTAAATGACAATACTATTTACAGTAAGTGTTTTGTCATCCCCAAAATGATTCCCTTTAAAAGAGTGATTTTTTTGGGATTTACAGTAAGCCTTAGCAATAAAATGAATGGCGTGTGCTGTCAGACCTCAGGTCACATGATAAAAGGAAAAGCTGCCAGGTTGCATTTTACCTTCACCTTCTACTGCTACAAGGGCATAGAGCAAAGACGGCTACTTTCATGCCAGGGAGCCAAGTTAGAGTGACTGACAGTCAGCTGGTGTTATCAGAAGTTGTAGTGTTCAATAGGAACAAATGATCTCTTAAATGTGGTCAGATTACAAGGGGAATTCTAAGAAAGGGAAAATTTTTCTCTGTTATGGAAATGTTATTACTCTTCTAGAAGTGTCATGTACACATTGAACCTTTTTCTCTATTTCGGTTGTAAGAGGAACAGTATGATGATAAAACTGAAATAGATATTGGCTTGTTCTGTTCATCCTACTAAAAATATAGCAAGATTTGACTAGAATTACATTCAAGAAATAGGTAGAGTGTGTTTTGGATTCTTATAAATATTATTATTATTTATAATATATTAGACATTAAGCCCGTTAAATTAACGGGCGCTAGAACATATGGCTGACTGAGCGGGGCTGCGCGCATGGTACAGGGGAATGCGGGGCTGCGCGCATGGTACTGGGGAATGCGGGGCTGCGCGCATGATACTGGGGAATGCGGGGCTGCGCGCATGGTACAGGGGAATGCGGGGCTGCGCGCATGGTACAGGGGAATGCGGGGCTGCGCGCATGGTACAGGGGAATGCGGGGCTGCGCGCATGGTACAGGGGAATGTGGGGCTGCGCGCATGGTACAGGGGAATGCGGGGCTGCGCGCATGGTACAGGGGAATGCGGGGCTGCGCGCATGGTACAGGGGAATGCGGGGGCTGCGGGCATGGTACAGGGGAATGCGGGGGCTGCGGGCATGGTACAGGAGAATGCGGGGGCTGCGGGCATGGTACAGGAGAATGCGGGGCTGCGGCATGGTACAGGGGAATGCGGGGGCTGCGGGCATGGTACAGGGGAATGCGGGGGGCTGCGGGCATGGTACAGGGGAATGCGGGGGGCTGCGGGCATGGTACAGGGGAATGCGGGGGGCTGCGGGCATGGTACAGGGGAATGCGGGGGGCTGCGGGCATGGTACAGGGGAATGCGGGGGCTGCGGGCATGGTACAGGGGAATGCGGGGCTGCGGGCATGGTACAGGAGAATGCGGGGCTGCGGGCATGGTACAGGGGAATGCGGGGCTGCGGGCATGGTACAGGGGAATGCGGGGCTGCGGGCATGGTACAGGGGAATGCGGGGCTGCGGGCATGGTACAGGGGAATGCGGGGGCTGCGGGCATGGTACAGGGGAATGCGGGGCTGCGGGCATGGTACAGGGGAATGCGGGGGCTGCGGGCATGGTACAGGGGAATGCGGGGGCTGCGGGCATGGTACAGGGGAATGCGGGGGCTGCAGGCATGGTACAGGAGATGCAGTGCTGCAGACATGGTACAGGAGTACCATGCCTGCAGCACTGCATCTCTTGTAGTATGCCTGCAGCCCCCGCATAATGGCAGGCAGTGCAGCAGTGGAGGAGTCTAACTTACCTGTTCCTGATATGTGCTAGGGAGGATGGGGGAGCTCCTCGGTGTTGGAGGCCGGTTCCCGGGTGTTGGGGGTCACCCCCGATAATGGTGCGTTGTGAGGGCCATTCTGAATTCCTATGTGCTGGGGGCGGGCACTGACCTTTTTAGGCTGGGGGAGCTCCTCGGTGTCGGAGGCCGGGTATTGGGGGTCACCCCCGATGATGCTGCGGTGTGAGGGCCGTTGTACTGCCGATCGTTTCAGTAGCCACCGTCTGATCCGTATGTGCTGGGGAGGTGGGAGGCGGAGTTCCGATCAGTTGCCTTAGATTTAAAAATGGCGCCACCCGGCGCCACACGTCATTGCGTATACGCCGCTGCTCGGTAATTTCCGGGAATACCCAAACGTATCCGAGCTTTCCCGAGCGGCGGCGTATACTCAATGACGTGTGGCGCCGGGTGGCGCCATTTTTAAATCTAAGGCAGTGGATCAGAACTCCGCCTCCCGCCTCCCCAGCACATACGGATCAGACGGTGGCTACTGAAACGATCGGCCCTCACACCGCAGCACCGGCAGTACAACGGCCCTCACACCGCAGCATCATCGGGGGTGACCCCCAATACCCGGCCTCCGACACCGAGGAGCTCCCTCAGCCTAAAAAGGTCAGTGCCCGCCCCCATTCCCAATCCCATTGGCTGTCCGTGGTGCACATGCGCAGTAGCGCAATATCACGGACACACGGAATCTAGAGTGTGGACGCAGGGACAGTTGCATTTTATTAATATAGATTTTTTATTTATAGAGTTTAAGACCCCGTTCACACTGGGGCGACGCTACTTGCCGGGGCGACCTCACAGGTCACGGTGCGCAGCTCGCACCGCGACCTCGGAGCGGCCGGCACGGACTTCATAACATTGAAGTCAATGCAGGTCGCTCTGGGTCGCCCCAAAGAAGCTCTGGACCCTTTTTTTTAAGTCCGAGCGACCTGTGGTCGCTCCAGTGTGAACGGGGTCTGAGAGAATACAATAGGAATACGTCAACAGACATTTCAAATAGTTACAACAATTTGGAAGCAGGCACCCAGTCCTGCTGGTGGTGGAATTTAAAGGCACTTACATGGATACCATATATCATTTAAAAAAAATGTATTTATTAAACATATAAATACATAAAAGACATGATAGACATAATAGTAAATAAAACCATCAACACTATGGATTGTGTGGATTACATATAAAATAAGTGGCATATGCAAAACCTCTACATATAATATTCTCATGAGAGGTATTGATTGGGCGTAGTTGACGCGTTTTCGCTTCATGCTTCCTCAAGACCAGCAACAACAATGCCATATTTATCGAATTACAAGACAAATATATGTATTAATTTCACATTACAGAATTTCTATTGCATACACTTTTATTTTATGGTGTAATGTATATGGTATCCATGTAAGTGCCTTTAAAATCCACCACCAGCAGGACTGGGTGCCAGCTTCCGGGGTTTTTGTAAGAAATACCTGGATGTGGCACATGTCAAGGTCCTCTCTTCTTTTCTACATCTCAAATAGTATATCCATAATATATTGTAAATGTGTGTCTCATAATTTTCTATAATGTCAAAAAGTTTATTTTTCTATATTTCCTCATTTAGTCAAATCATAACAGGTCATCCTTACCACCAAGGTGTATCCACGGAAATTCCTTTCTTAGGGTGACTACACCTAAACCCCATACTCACGGGCAGAATGTTGGTAGATATTTGCCGGTTGACTCCCAATCAGCACTCTCAGCCTAGGCTTAAAAGTGTACTAAACTTACACGGGTTGATTTACTAAAGGCAAACAGTGTGTGCACTGCAAGTGCAGTTGGTCTAGATCTGAGGGGAACATGGAAATAAAATAAAAAAAACTGCACTTTTGCTTGCACATGATTGGATGATAGAAATCAGCCGAGCTTCCCCTCAGGTCTAGAAACAACTGCACTTCCAAGTGCACTTGCAGTGCCTTTTCAGTGCACAGTATATTTTTCTTTAGTAAATCAACCTAACACTGTTAAATGTATATTGTCCCTTTTATTTCTGGATATGGATGATGGCACTGTAATTATTTAAATAAATATTCTTTACGTCTAAGTACCGTTTTCCTAATGGATATACTGTCACATGACCCAGCTCTTTCCCAGCCTGTCTGCAGGGAAACAAACAGGAGGAGCTTTCTATTCCTCTACAGCTGGTCACATTTTCAAAAAGAAAGAAAAACAGCCTTTGGAATACAGAGTAAAAATAAAGAAAAACAGCCTTTGGAATACAGAGTAAAAATACATAATATTAATAAACTGTTTTAAATTGTCATACAAATATACAGTGGGTACGGAAAGTATTCAGACCCCCTTAAATTTTTTACTCTTTGTTATATTGCAGCCATTTGCTAAAATCATTTAGGTTCATTCTTCTTCCTCATGAATGTACACATAGCACCCCATACTGACAGAAAAACACAGAATTGTTGACATTGTTGCAGATTTATTAAAAAAGAAAAACTGAAATATCACATGGTCCTAAGTATTCAGACCCTTTGCTGTGACACTCATATATTTAACTCAGGTGCTTTCCATTTCTTCTGATCATCCTTGAGATGGTTCTACACCTTCATTTGAGTCCAGCTGTGTTTGATTATACTGATTGGACTTGATTAGGAAAGCCACACACCTGTCTATATAAGACCTTCCAGATCACAATGCATGTCAGAGCAAATGAGAATCATGAGGTCAAAGGAACTGCCTGAAGAGCTCAGAGACAGAATTGTGGCAAGGCACAGATCTGGCCAAGGTTACAAAAAGATTTCTGCTGCACTTAAGGTTCCTAAGAGCACAGTGGCCTCCATAATCCTCAAATGGAAGATGTTTGGGACGACCAGAACCCTTCCTAGAGCTGGCCGTCTGGCCAAACTGAGCTATCGGGGGAGAAGAGCCTTGGTGAGAGAGGTAAAGAAGAACCCAAAGATCACTGTGGCTGAGCTCCAGAGATGCAGTCAGGAGATGGGAGAAAGTTGTAGAAAGTCAACCATCACTGCAGCCCTCCACCAGTTGGGGCTTTATGGCAGAGTGGCCCGACGGAAGCCTCTCCTCAGTGTAAGACACATGAAAGCCCGCATGGAGTTTGCTAAAAAACACCTGAAGGACTCCAAGATGGTGAGAAATAAGATTCTCTGGTCTGATAAGACCAAAATAGAACTTTTTGGCCTTAATTCTAAGCGGTATGTGTGGAGAAAACCAGGCACTGCTCATCACCTGTCCAATACAGTCCCAACAGTGAAGCATGGTGGTGGCAGCATCATGCTGTGGGGGTGTTTTTCAGCTGCAGGGACAGGACAACTGATTGCAATCGAGGGAAAGATGAATGCGGCCAAGTACAGGGATATCCTGGACAAAAACCTTCTCCAGAGTGCTCTGGACCTCAGACTGGGCCGAAGGTTTACCTTCCAACAAGACAATGACCCTAAGCACACAGCTAAAATAACAAAGGAGTGGCTTCACAACAACTCCGTGACTGTTCTTGAATGGCCCAGCCAGAGCCCTGACTTATACCCAATTGAGCATCTCTGGAGAGACCTAAAAATGGCTGTCCACCAACGTTTACCATCCAACCTGACAGAACTGGAGAGGATCTGCAAGGAGGAATGGCAGAGGATCCCCAAATCCAGGTGTGAAAAACTTGTTGCATCTTTCCCAAAAAGACTCCTGGCTGTATTAGATCAAAAGGGGGCTTCTACTAAATACTGAGCAAAGGGTCTGAATACTTAGGACCATGTGATATTTCAGTTTTTCTTTTTTAATAAATCTGCAACAATGTCAACAATTCTGTGTTTTTCTGTCAGTATGGGGTGCTATGTGTACATTCATGAGGAAGAAGAATGAACCTAAATGATTTTAGCAAATGGCTGCAATATAACAAAGAGTGAAAAATTTAAGGGGGTCTGAATACTTTCCATACCCACTGTATATATTTGAAATAAAAAGTTTTTTTTATTTGTTGGCAATAACATGGTGTGGGCAGATTTCTGCCAGTCAAAGGCTGTGTCAGGCCCCATCCAGCCTGTCTTAGAATAACATAGTTCCTCCATCATTCTACATGCAATATCCTGCCCCTGTTGTGTTTAGCTGGTTAGTGGGCATAGAGGATGAGGGAGGGAGTGGGCTGTCATCTACCACTGTGTATACGCCCACATGTGTGACTCTATAGTCACATGGGCTGCTCAAATGTGATAGGAGGAAATGGTCAGTATAGAAACTCACTAAAAACTGAGCATTTCAGAGCTGCCACCACTGCTCTGCACAATCCCTAGCTGAATTGGGGACATGGACAGAAGAAGGAGATAGAAAGTAGCAGGATCAACCAGGTTTTTGCAGAATACAGAAAACTAATCCCACAGTGACTGAGTATGAACAGCATGTAATACACCGTGTATTAATAGTTTTTATGATGTGGGTTTAATGACACTTTAATCAGCTGTGGTGTTATCACTCTTTTCTGCATGCTGCTGAGTTGGACTGCCAGTGACAATGCCCAGTGCCAGATCATATTCTACTGCAGTCACAGCAGTAAAACTGTGATAGTCAGCCCCTGCTGGAGGACGCACACATCAAGAAGTTCATTCAAAGACTCTACAGGATGTGCAAAGCGTAAGGATAGAAAACATGAGCAAAGTAAAAGAAAAACTATTTCTTTCTT
Source organism: Pelophylax lessonae (assembly GCF_965119305.1). Taxonomy (NCBI): domain Eukaryota; kingdom Metazoa; phylum Chordata; class Amphibia; order Anura; family Ranidae; genus Pelophylax; species Pelophylax lessonae. The sequence goes on from NC_138768.1 coordinate 158,787,737, forward strand.
GTATAGTACAGGATACAGGCAAAGTCAGATGACTGGTAGCTGCATATATAACCCAGTCACCTATGACTATTCCTGTATCCTGTACTATACAAGAAAGAAATAGTTTTTCTTTTACTTTGCTCATAGGTGACTGGGTTATATATGCAGCTACCAGTATCCTGTACTGTACTCAAAGAAAGGAATTTTACTGGTAAAAAAACAAAAAAAAAAACAAAACAAAAGGAAATCGAATTATTATGCACTATTTCGCAATTACACTATTTTGTAATGCATGCATACACACACACAAAACATAATTGAAAAATACATAGACATGGTGTAGGTTTGCCCTACTGTGCAACATAAAAATTTATTGCAAAGTCACAGGTACACTTTAATGATTTTGTGATCATTAAGAACGTTTATATAGACTTGATCTGCGGCCTTTTTCTGCTGGCTCACCAAACTCACCTTACTTAATTCTGATGAACATGACTTGCAGAGTCTTGAAAAACCCACAGCTGTATGTTTTGACATCAGTAGTGAAAATGAGCAGAAAATCTTACTGTTCCATATCAAGAAGTATTTTTACTACTGCTAATGTGCCTTAAATACCTTGTTCCACAGATGAGTGGCCTGGCACCTGCTGCATGAGAAATAGCCAATTACTACTCAGTGTCTCTAATTTTCTGATTCAATTAGCATGCTTCAGAGCTTTCCAGTTTAATTGCAAACTACTTCACAGTTAGCTCTCTGATTAATCATTGCCCATCTGCAAGCCATCGGAAAACTTGGTGGAACAAATTTGTGTACTTTGGAATGCTGGGAGATTAGCAAATCAAACTTGTTTTGGTATATAAAGCCTTAATTTTGTTTGCCCTTTTCAGCTGCACTTGTAAGATGCTCTGTACTGATTATACAGGAAATCCGGACGGTAACATGCTACACTATGCATATAATTACTGTTAATACAACCGAGATTACAGAATGTTGTTCAGTCTGTGCACCAGTAGTAAAGTGAGAACAAGGGTCATGAAAAAACATTCAGATTCAGTTCTACACACTGTACTTGAAAAGACAACCAACTAGTTTAAATGTTTCCAAGAATATCAAGCCTAAAGCAAACAAGAACCTTCATTCCCCTTTTCTAATTAACAACAGTGAAGTTTCTATTAAGAATAATATAAAATAACATACACGTTATACTTCCCTGCTCTGTGCAATAGTATTGCATAGAGCAACCCTGATCCCCCTCTTCTTGGATCCTCTCGGCTCCTCCTTTTTTCTTGTGCCACCATAGGAAGCCACTTGTGATGGTGGCACACACGCTGGCTTGATCCTGAGCCAGGCTGTGTGCATCTATTGACACACACAGGATGGCTCGGTCCCGCTCCCTCATCACAGAATTTGATTGACAGCAGCACCCAACGGCTCCTGCTGCTGCCTCAGTCCCTGTGAGGTGAGGAGAGAGAGATTGAGAGCAGCAGCGCTGCTCTGACACATGCTAGAGCCAGATAGGACTCAAGTATTGGGGGGGGGGGGACTAAACATTAAAACATTAAACTGGTTTTAATGTTACTTCAGATAATGCATTAAGGTTAGAAAACATTAGCCTTTAGAATGAGTTTAAACAATAGTTTATGGTATTTATTTTACACATATGAACAACGAACACATTTCACTTCTATTATTCATTTAAAGCCCTCTGCTCCATGTTGGCAGAGCTGGGTAACAACCACATCCCTCAGCACAAATATTTCCCACAGACGTGTATTGTATTTAAAGGGCATGGTGTGTCTAACCAGCTCTGTGTGAATTACTGGGAGCACCAAGTCTTTTATGGTATCTATTTTACTGCACAGTATTTAGACCAGTGGTGGCCTGTGCATAGGGGGCGCAGGGGCGCCGCCCCCCCAAAAAAAAGGAAAGAGAAAAAAAGATTAAAAAAAGAAAAAAAAAAAATTCCAGGTCGCTGGACTAAGTGGTGGCTATGGGGGGGGGGGGGGTTTGACCCGGCAGAGGCGCCGATTGGCTGCCTTCTGGGGGCGTCACCTTGGCGCAGGTCATTGCGCTAGGACACTCCCACTTTCGTGATATCCTTGCTGTGATTGGTCCAGTCTCCAGCCTGGACCAATCATCATTCAGGACATCTGATTCCTGACCCTGCTGACGTCGAAATGGGGGCGGTGCCAGTGCGTGCGTCAGTCACGCACCGTCACCGCCCAATCTCCTTCCCGCCGGACGGATCTGAAGATCTGCCACTGCCAGAGAGCCCGCCGCCGTCAGAGAAGACAGAAGAGGACTCTCGAGGAGGAGAGGAGCAGCGCTGTGGACGGTCTCACTCACCGCCCGATCTCCGGACCGTCACCGTCCCACCGGACCGGTTCCCGGGAATCCTGCCGCCGTCAGAAGAAGAGGACTCGAGGAGAGGAGCAGCGCCGTGGATGTCTCGCAGGCAGCCCAGGAGAGCAGGTAAGTGATTGAAGCCACTGCAGCGTGATGCCATGACCTGTGACATGACCTGACCTGTGACATGACCTGTGACCTGACCTATGACATGACTGTGACATGACCTGTGACCTGACCTGTGACATGACCTGACCCGTGACATGACTGTGACATGACCTGTGACCTGACCTATGACATTACTGTGACCTGACCTGTGACCTGACCTGCGACATGCCTGTACCATCACCTGTGCCATAACCTTACCATGACCTGTGCCATGCCTGTACCATGACCTATGCCATGCCTGTACCATGACCTGTGACATGCCCCTACCATGACCTGTGCCATGCCTATACCATCATCTGTGCCATGCCTGTACCATCATCTGTGCCATGCCTGTACCATCACCAGTGCCATGCCTGTACCATCACCAGTGCCATGCCTGTACCATCACCCCAAAGTCACGCAATTTTTTACAGCGTTTTTTGCCGCGAAGCAATACATATTACATTTTTCTTTTTGTGCACCCCCCCCCCCCCAAAATTTTGAGCACCAGCCGCCACTGATTTAGACCCTACATAACTGCTGTAAAAAGAAAGCAAAGGGAAGACTATGAGAATTAAGTTGTTACACGTATGTACACTAACAGAGCAATTTATTCTAAACATCTATACACCTGCTTAATCATGCAATTTATCTACTCAGCCCATCATGCTGCAGCAGTGCAAAGTATAAAATCAAACAGATACAGGTCACAAGCTTCTGTTGATGTTCAAACTGAATACAAGAAATTGGAAAAATGTGACCTCATTGGTTTTGACTATGGCAGAATTGTTGGTGCCAGACAAGCTGGTTTGAGTAGGTCTATAACTTTTGATTTAGGAATTTACACACATCACAATCTCTATAATTTTCTCAGATTAATGCAACATTCAAACAACATCCAGTGAGCAACAGTCCTGCACAATAGATCACAATATGCAAAATAGGTCAATCCTATTGATCCTAAGTGAGGATTCGCTCCACTAAATTAGGTGCTAGAGAGACATTCGGAGCTTCTAAATTCTGCAAGTTTTTTTTACTATCACAAAGAGGGTAAAAGGTCTGGAGTTCTTGTAAGAGTGTGGGGAGTAATATAAGAGGTGAAATAAAGTAAAACAGTTGAAGACATCTACATACATCTGTAGGTTGTACTGGATGGACTTTTTTTTACATACACTATATTGTTAAAAGTATTGGCGACACCTGCCAATCTAAATACCATCTAAAGAGATCCTTCTTTGATGCCTGGCCTTCTGAAAGATTTCTTCTTTTATTATATAAAAATGCAATGATACAGGACATCTGAGATGATTAGGCAAAGAGTTATTCACTCATGCTGTACAGTGCACTCAATAAAAATCAGGGGGTTCCACGAGTGGCTCCTCCAGGACTTTATTGAAGATAGCTTTGACCATTGACTTGACGTCTCAGGAAAGCCATGAAGTTGCAAGTTGTTCTGACCATTTCAGTTCTCTGCATCTTCCATCTGAAGCTAGAGCTGTATGAACTAATGCTGGTAAGTGCTGCACAGGACTTTCAAGACATTTAAAAAGTTCTTCTCTGGTAGTTCCACCCTCAAGGATGGAAAGTTTGCAACCTAAATTACTGTATTTTTTCTTGACTGTCTATCTTGGCCTTGAAGCTGGTTTCAATTCTGCTGACCAGATTAACCAGCAGTGTTCTCATGGAGTGTGAAGGAAAGTGTGGGCATAAGTCAGCATCTGTTTGGGCCTGTGCGGCGACCGGTCTTCTAGTGAGCTCAAACTGGACGGTAAGCCAGTAAAGCAGGCAGATGGGGAGGAGGTTTTGTCACAGCTGCAGTGATGGAAAGAATTGCATTTGGCTGCTAAGTCCTTTGACCTGTCTGACACATCAGGTTTCACAGGTGATTACGCCATATTGGAGGGATACATTTCTGAATGTTTGTAAGTGAAGAAGCTTTGATTGTCTGAGGCTAAGTTAACCTGGTACTTACCACCCCCTGTCGTCCTCCCTCATCATTAGCAAGGGGTAGCTCTAAAGAGAGTTTTAGTGAAATTTTACACCTCATGATGCGGAGCTCTGAGAAATCATGCATTCGCTTTTCTATTGGCATGCCTCATCCCCTCAGAAAACTGCATTTAAAATAATAATTTGATCCATGTGAGATATGACAACCTTGAATTTTCCTTTACAAATATTCTTGGTTTCACCCAAAAGGACAATAAACAAAATATATCTGTAGCCAAAACTAAGAGTTAAAACCCTTTTCAGGTTTTACTGCTACTCTGGGCTCCATCACAAAGATTTTCCCTCACTTTCTCTTCTGATGACACCTTTTATTACCAAACTAGACGAGGGAAAATCTTCAACAGAGAAACAGAAAACAACAAGTTGTTCGGGATTATAGCATTTCCCTACCTAACTTAAAAAATAGGATTTTTTAACTCAATTTAAAATCCTTTTCTTGGAGTGCATCAAAAGGACACAGAAACAGCAGAATTCAGGAACCTTAGGTTTACTGACCGGCCAATTATAACCCCCCACAACTCAAAAGATTCTTCCGTTTTTAGAAAAACAGTATTAGGAGCAGATTCATAAATACAAAGTGGTGGACTCTGTGTCCCTTGATGAACTCCAAGTGAAGGTTTTTTTTTGGTGACCACAAAAATTCTATTTTCTTAATTGTTTTTAAGGGTCATGGTAATAGTAGAATTGAGGAACCCTGGGACATCCCAAAAGATTCCAACTGAAAGGAGGGCAACGGCTTAAACAGCTGCTTGCAGGACCTTGCATCCAAAGCCTGCATCTCAAGATGCCTGAACATCCCCCCTTGGTAGAATATAGTGAAAATGTGATCAGAAAACCAGGTAGTGGTCTCTGAAACAGAAGCTTGCTGCCTACGCTTTGAATGGAAAAACTGAGATCATATTCTTAAATTGGTAGGCTGAACAATAACTGGCCTAAGCAGTCAAAAAAAGGAGGAATGGGAGGCAGGTTGTCCCATGTGAGACCTTCTGGAATGACAAAGAGTGAGTTAGTTTTTCTTAGAGAGGACATAGCTGAGAAGTAGCCCGGAAAAAGGTTAAACCAAATCCAGGAAGATATCTAACCAAATTCATGGAGATATCTCTGTAGAATAAACCAGAGTAGAATTGAGAGATGAAGACTGTCTAGGTGGAAGAAAGGGACCACCTTGGGAAGAGTATTTGGGCCTCAAAACACTCTTGTCTTTGTGAAGAATTGTGAAGAATCAGAAAGGGGTATTTACAATATAAGGACACCTCCCCAATCTGTCAAGCTGGAAACGTTTGCGTGAATCTTCCAGGATTGTGCAAAAACGATTTGCAGGGCTGGACTGGTGGGTCTTTCAGTGACTTTACCTTATTCTACAGTGTGGAGTTAAACTGGGTAAATGGGACTGACTTGAAGGCTACCATCAGACCCAGGACTTTCAAGCAAAAACAGACATTTAGACAGTTCCTGGGCTGTAGGGTCTTGATCTGGGAGCAGAGAGATAAGTGTTTCTGTTGCAGAAATAAAACCCTGGACTGAGCCATATCTAGGATCAGATACAGACTTATCACAGTTGCAGATCTGGAAAGCGTCATGCGTCTAACATTTATAGTAAGCATATTTCAGACAATTATATAAAAGGAGCAAGAAAGAAACAATGTTCCTTATCCCACCCACTCAGCGCTCATGTATATGCAATACTTCTAGGATCTATACATGTATATCAAGCAATGCAGCAAGATATACAGGTATGCCTATATATCCAATAAAGCAGCTGCTATACTAAAGACATAACATAAAAAAGGGGGTGTTTATAAGAGCCTAAGCCCACATAGACACTAGCAGCGCTAGAAACAGCCCCTGACGAGGTTGATGGTATATAGCAAAAACAACCAGCCTAACAAGGTAGGGAATTGTTATAAAGCCTGATAGTTCATAAGTCCATAATATTCTCAGGGTGAAGTCACACGATAAAATGGGTGCATAGAAACTCCTAGTGCAGTGAAACACCAGACTTCTTTATCGATCACTCAGCAACCGTCATATCCTTCACCTCACCGCTGTGCTCCCCCCCTTGAGAGTGGACACGTACCCTTAACGCTAGGGTTTAGCGCTTTATTAAATCAATAATCCTCCACATCCGGATGGTAATCTCCTCAGGATTCAACTCCAAAGAGTAGGGATATAGGCAGCACCTCCTCCTCTCCTCTCACATAAAGGTGGAACAGATACCTCTTCCTCTCGTATCACATAAAAGGGGAACAGATACCCATAGCGTAATATGTACAAACAAGGCTTTATTAAAAGGTTAAAATCACACTCACATGGAATCGGATGAATTTATGCGAAAAACATATCCAAGGTGCAAAACCCGGTCCTCCCGCTACTGACGTTGTCCCCACTGAGCCACACGGTACGGGTGATCCAGCCACCCTATCGCAATGTTGCCTGGACTCACTGGCGTTAAGTGCTGGGGATCCTCTGGGATGTCCTTGGTATGGAATAGAATAGAATGACCGCGTGCTCACGCCCTGACGCGTTTCGTCGGCACTGGACTTCTACTGAGGGCGTGAGCACGCGGCCACATCACCTTCTCTTTATACCCTTATGGGGGAAGGGTGGGGGTATGCGTGGTGGCAAAAAAGAGGGCGGGGGCCTCCACCACGTGGGCGGCCGGAAGTCATCCCGCCGCCAATACGCATACAATCAGCACTGGCGGCAGGAAAAACACTCCGCCGCTGATCTTCAGGTCCGTACATCGGGACTCTGGAGACACCGGAAATGGCGCTTTTGGACTCCGCCCCTCACTATGTCCGCCTATCCGGACATCGGAGGGACCGGAAATGACGCTCCTCACTCGTCCCGCCCTGCTCTCAAGGCAGGGAATAGGAGAGGAATCAGAGGTGACGTTTACCAGCCCCGCCTCCCACTGAGTCCGCCTATCGGAACACAGAGAGGACCAGAAGTGATGTACCTCCATCGTCCCGCCCTGCCCACACGGCAGGAAACAGGAAGTGGAGCTAGCTGTCATCCACCTATCCAGACAGGAAGCCGGAAATGGAGCTCATAGTTAGCCTATCCCTCGTTCTAATACCCCGGAACGGCTTCACACCCCCCTATATGCATATGATGCGAATTCTTGGATAAAACAAGCCATATCCTGGTCCCACCCCCCTCCGCAATTATGCTAATCGCTAGAGCCGGCTTCATGACCGTCCCTGCGGACAGTGGGGACATCGCCTATATGCATTCCCTCATATATTCCTATACAATAATGCATCAGCACACTCTCAATGTATTGATATATTATCTCATAACGGAAATATAAAATCAAGGAACAAAGGTATAGTTGACACATGCCACAATTATGTGAAACAAATATCCTCAACTGATACGAACCAAACGAGAGAGAGAGAAACAAATGCCAAAACTGATTCTCATCATGGGCCCGCTATTGCCCGCCAGGCTTTATCCATCAGTGTTACATATAAATCAGTGTAAAAATGGTATAAACACTGATCGTTATACTCTCTCACTAAATACTCACAGTGGTTCTTAAATACTACTCATATAACAAGACCTAGAAAATATTCTAGTCTCTGTGATGGGGATATCGCTTCAGCTAAAACTTGGGTTACAAATACCATAGTGTTCCCCTACATTTCAGGTACCATCATAATAAGGACCCTTCGGGTTTGCGTTTTTGGGGAATCGAGAAGGTGGAACAGGTATGGAGGGGCTCCAACCGAGTCAGGGAGCTCTCCAAAAGAGAAACCTTCTGGATCTATCAAACCAACGCATTAGCCCCCAATGGTATGAACGTGGATTTGGATATCAACTGCTTCATTAGTGATTACTAGCCCAGAAGGATCAGTACTAGTCCTCTTGCAGTTGTAACCTTCTTTCCTCCCCCTTCCTTGGTTTTTTGGTTTTGGCTTTGGTTTTTCGTTGTGTTGAGTCTCGTATTCTTTCAAAGCATTATCAATACGTCCGTGAGATTTCCTTCCCCTGGATACTGGATCTGTAGGTCTACTAACCTATGGATACCGGTATGATAGATCTCATGAAGCTTCCACAGTGAACGGTATACGCCATCAGCGGATACCAATAGTTTCCTGTGAATACATATGGTTCAATCAGTTATTCAGGTACTTAGTTTTATTAGTGGTCAATTAGGCCATTTGCATGGCTAGCTTATTTATATATTTTGTTTTAAATTCACACACCGATAGTGTGTTACCATTTTGAGCACCCCAATTGAGAATGATAGGTGCAATACAGGACCTGGTTGGTCAGATCATTTACTGTAACTGTAACCAGAAAGCCCATTGTAGATAATAACACATGCAATGTCAAGTTATAGCTGAAGCGATATCCCCATCACAGAGACTAGAATATTTTCTAGGTCTTGTTATATGAGTAGTATTTAAGAACCACTGTGAGTATTTAGTGAGAGAGTATAACGATCAGTGTTTATACCATTTTTACACTGATTTATATGTAACACTGATGGATAAAGCCTGGCGGGCAATAGCGGGCCCATGATGAGAATCAGTTTTGGCATTTGTTTCTCTCTCTCTCTCGTTTGGTTCGTATCAGTTGAGGATATTTGTTTCACATAATTGTGGCATGTGTCAACTATACCTTTGTTCCTTGATTTTATATTTCCGTTATGAGATAATATATCAATACATTGAGAGTGTGCTGATGCATTATTGTATAGGAATATATGAGGGAATGCATATAGGCGATGTCCCCACTGTCCGCAGGGACGGTCATGAAGCCGGCTCTAGCGATTAGCATAATTGCGGAGGGGGGTGGGACCAGGATATGGCTTGTTTTATCCAAGAATTCGCTTAATATGCATATAGGGGGGTGTGAAGCCGTTCCGGGGTATTAGAACGAGGGATAGGCTGACTATGAGCTCCATTTCCGGCTTCCTGTCTGGATAGGTGGATGACAGCTAGCTCCACTTCCTGTTTCCTGCCGTGTGGGCAGGGCGGGACGATGGAGGTACATCACTTCCGGTCCTCTCTGTGTTCCGATAGGCGGACTCAGTGGGAGGCGGGGCTGGTAAACGTCACCTCTGATTCCTCTCCTATTCCCTGCCTTGAGAGCAGGGCGGGACGAGTGAGGAGCGTCATTTCCGGTCCCTCCGATGTCCGGATAGGCGGACATAGTGAGGGGCGGAGTCCAAAAGCGCCATTTCCGGTGTCTCCAGAGTCCCGATGTACGGACCTGAAGATCAGCGGCGGAGTGTTTTTCCTGCCGCCAGTGCTGATTGTATGCGTATTGGCGGCGGGATGACTTCCGGCCGCCCACGTGGTGGAGGCCCCCGCCCTCTTTTTTGCCACCACGCATACCCCCACCCTTCCCCCATAAGTGTATAAAGAGGAGGTGATGTGGCCGCGTGCTCACGCCCTCAGTAGAAGTCCAGTGCCGACGAAACGCGTCAGGGCGTGAGCACGCGGTCATTCTATTCTATTCCATACCAAGGACATCCCAGAGGATCCCCAGCACTTAACGCCAGTGAGTCCGGGCAACATTGCGATAGGGTGGCTGGATCACCCGTACCGTGTGGCTCAGTGGGGACAACGTCAGTAGCGGGAGGACCGGGTTTTGCACCTTGGATATGTTTTTCGCATAAATTCATCCGATTCCATGTGAGTGTGATTTTAACCTTTTAATAAAGCCTTGTTTGTACATATTACGCTATGGGTATCTGTTCCCCTTTTATGTGATACGAGAGGAAGAGGTATCTGTTCCACCTTTATGTGAGAGGAGAGGAGGAGGTGCTGCCTATATCCCTACTCTTTGGAGTTGAATCCTGAGGAGATTACCATCCGGATGTGGAGGATTATTGATTTAATAAAGCGCTAAACCCTAGCGTTAAGGGTACGTGTCCACTCTCAAGGGGGGGAGCACAGCGGTGAGGTGAAGGATATGACGGTTGCTGAGTGATCGATAAAGAAGTCTGGTGTTTCACTGCACTAGGAGTTTCTATGCACCCATTTTATCGTGTGACTTCACCCTGAGAATATTATGGACTTATGAACTATCAGGCTTTATAACAATTCCCTACCTTGTTAGGCTGGTTGTTTTTGCTATATACCATCAACCTCGTCAGGGGCTGTTTCTAGCGCTGCTAGTGTCTATGTGGGCTTAGGCTCTTATAAACACCCCCTTTTTTATATTTCAGACAATGTACAGTGGGCATAACCTCCTGGTGTCTTCAGGGATCATGTCATGGGCCTGGACCTCTAAACCACTCTGCGGCTAACATGCCATTACACTAGGTGTCTTGAGAGTGCCACAAGCAGAGACCTGTGGATGAAGGTCACAGAAGGCTACCATAGAATCTTCAGCTTAGTGGAGGCCAGTTACAGCCTCCAAGGCAATGCTGATGAACAGTGAATCTGGATGGGTGCATAACAAGTCCCAGCTTTCCATCCTGATTAAAGAAAATTTTAGAAAAAGTATTTTACTTTTGTCTGTGTCACTCTTGGAAAGCATTCCTTTTATTCCTTCAATTAAAACGGTGTTGCCAGAACAGGAACTAAGGGAAAATATCTCTAATTGAGCCCAGGATAGCAGAAAAACCTGGCAAAGGTTTTACTCCTTTACTACCTTTTCAGGGTGAACAAATACTAAAACTTACATTTAAAAAAGCACAAAAACCTACTCTTTTCATCCATCCTGTGTTCTAGTTGTAGTACTAGTTAAAAAAAATCTTGTGGTACAGTGGGAAAATTCAATGAACCAATAAAATTGTGTAGATTTTCTCTTATGCAATATGGCAGGTGGTAGTAGGGAAAAGGTAGATTGTGCTTAGATTATCACACTACTTTATAGTCCAGGTATGGATAAGTAATAGAGCAATAAATCACCATGAACAAAGTATCACCAACAACAAGAACTGAACGCATGCATTTTGCAGCAAGCTAAAAGATGCCTGCTGCTGAGTGTTCACTTCTCCCAGTTCCTTGGCATCATTGTTTAAAATGTTCAAGGCAAAATAGAACATATAGACTTCAGGATGCTTTCCAAGGATGGCCAGGTCTTACATCTTTTGCAACCAAAGACGGTATATAAAGAAGATCTGCCCATCTGTGACCAGTTTTTTATTGCTTCCAGAGTCACGGAAGATCTACAATTTAAGAACACTTAACATGGCAGCTCAAAATGTACAATAGAACTTGCCTCACAACAATAGACTGTAAATTCTTACAAAAAAAAAAAAAAATAATAGTGAGTACAGAGGTGGGTAAAAAAGGACTCCCTACGGAAACATGTGGAAATGAAAATGTAGAATCTTATATTTTATAGGAAAAGCATAAACATACAAAAGAGCCAGTAACTTCAAACAAAGTCCAAAATGGAGACAGCATCCCTTTCCCAGGAAAGAACGAAAAAGTACTAAAGAGTCTCATTGCTTACCCTTAAGAATACTATATTGCCTAATATGACTAGAGTATGCAAATTAGCCACAATGAAACAGAATATAAACTGTAAGGAAGCTGCATTATTGTTACCCTCTTGTACCATACATTTCCTTAATGCGTAAAAAAATATATATATACATAAAAATACATATATACGAGGAGCGTGGCAGATGCCCAATCCATAGGGAAATCATTTTCTCTGAATTAAAAAGCAGCATGGCAGTTTAGATACATTTGCTATGGGAACTGAAGAAAGCACTTGCAGTAAAGAAACAATTCAGCAGCTTGCATTATCCGAAGATTTCAATGGTGGATGTAGTCATGTGACACTACCCCCAGCCCGAGCCAGCGTAGGGAAGATGGCTTCATGAACAGCACTCAGATGGAGACAATGACAAATAGATTTTGTCCATAGAAGAGGTTTAATGAGTCCATGCCGTTTTCAAACTGATAAATCACACAAGCCGACATGCAGAAACATCAGACAAAGTGAGCTTTATCTAACCTATTAGGAGTTTTTCTACCATAAGGGTAATTAGAAGGTAGAATTAGTTTCCTGCAGAGTCACTACTGGCAGCTCCAATTAGTACTTATACATACTCACTGAGCAATGGGATTAGTTTATAAACAGACTTGGGGAGACTCAGACAAATTGGTGTGGAGTCAAGCACAGCCTCCATTATCATTTTGTGGGGTTAAAGAAAGAATTTCTAAGAAAAAGAAAAAAAGATTGAAAGCAGCTTGGATTTTATGTGTGCTGTTTTGTGATCATCTAAGACTGGCAGTCAGAAACAGCTTTACACTGAAGACTTTCTTGTTCAATAATTTTTAATAAGTTTCAAAAACAGGATTTAACTAAATACGCACATCTTAACGTATAGTAGTATTTTGTCATATTGGGTACAACATAGGGACAGAAATCTTTTTATCAAATTGAATACATGTTGTGTTGTTCAGGAGGCTAAAGACATGCATAAAGGACAAGGATTGGGGGTAGGGAGGATAGTAGGGGAGTGAGAGAGATGGAACCTTGAGGGTCCAGGGCAAAAGATGAGACTCCTCAGAAAGCGCTATGGCACTTTATGTTTCAGCAAATAGAAGTGGGTCATTATGGCACCAGGAGGGTGCTTTCAAAGCCTGACGGTAGATATTTGTTAACTCTCAGTTGTCATACCTTAACATATTTGGTGATTCCGTCTGCTAAGGTGGCTTCAATCTTTTCATGTATCATGGTTTGTGTAATCCTATTTTTACTTAGGACTCTTCTAAGCGTTTGTTATTATTTGTTTAGCTGCTGTAAGTAGCTGTAATTGGAGCTTGAACTGAGCATTGTTGATTTCTGGGTAACGTTTATTAAGGAGTGCTAAGTAGGGACATGGAGAAATTTCAGTGCTCAGAAGATATGGGACAATATGAAAATTTTTGAACCAATATGTATAGGCTTTTCTACATTTCCACCAGATATGTGCATAAAAGTTCAAAAGCAGTGAAAATGGTAGCCAAAGGAAAATCTTAAGCCAGTCATCATAGATTGAGATATTTTCTTTCCTGCAACCACAGATTTCAGGAAAGAAAATCCCTTGATTACCCATCAACACAGTTCGTGGTGATGGGGGAATCCCTCACGCGGAGCTATTGTGTTCTCCCAGGGTGGGCAGGGGTGTCATCTCGGCCAGAACACACAGTGATTATTGCAAGCCGATCTAGCAGCTGGCAATAATTGCATGACAAAATCTTACAGGCTGGTTGTACCCAAGTTGATCGATCAATCAGCCTGCCCATACATGGTTAGAAGTTCAGCTGGTCCCTACGGAGATTCTAACAGTCTATTAGTGGCTTTAGCGATCCTATTTAAAACTAGATACCAGTGGGAGAGAACTTTAAAGATTTTTCAGGGCTAATTTAGTAACATGAATAAAGAACAACAGGCTGATTAAATCTGGGGAGTTGGGGCCCTGCAAGTACTTCTGTTCATAGCAAGTGAGGGAGTGAGCTTTGACTGCTTGTGATAGGAACTGCTTCACTTGCAGATATCTAAACAATTGGTATTTAGGTCAAATTCATTCTGCAAGACCATTGGAGCCTATGAGTTTGTGTACCCTGAGTATGACAAGTTCACCCCATGCAGAAAAGGAAGAAGTGAATGTGTAGCCTGGGGGAAAAAGGAGTTATAACAACTCAAAAAATTTGGTGCAAAGCACCTATCTCCTGCGCTCAGAGTGGTGTGATCCTTGATCCACCTTAGCCACAGTCATGCAGCTGCTGGGAACTATCGACTCGGCATCACTGGATAACTTCGGCCTTGCAGCCCCTCACAAGACAGGGGTAGTCTAAGACCACTAAAAATGAAAAACAAACACAAGGGCGCACCGGCCTAGTGCATTATCCTCTAAAAAATGTTTTATTCAAATAAAAGGTATAAAAATACTCACAAACGAGTTCTTGATAAAAGCATATCAAATTGGTAAGTAGTCATCAGCATCAAGATCAAAGGCTGAACCTTCCCCTGAACCTGGGAAGGCTTACGCGTTTCAAGGCTTAGCCTCTTCCTCCGAGCCTCAAAAAAAAATGAGTTTGGAGTAGGAGAACAGCAGCACATGAGGAGAAAGCAAATCTATGGTATGCTTCGCAGTATCCCAAAATTTGAGTGGAGAGTGGTTCTTATTCAGGTTTTAGGAGAGTTTCCTGTCATTGGGATGTAGCTATAGTATATTATGCACAGATAGTGGATTGCAGGATACCACTTTAAGCCTTGGTGTTCTTTGTGTATTTTGCCTAGTTCTGTGCAGTGATGCAGTGTAAAACTTTGCCTCTGTGGAGGAGATCCTGTAATAAAGACTGATCACTCCTGGTGCAGGGTGAGGGGTTTGGTCTCTGCCCCCTCCAGTTTTCCTGTAGTGGGCTAAGCTTGCTGGACCCTGACCACAGTTCTGATCTCTGCACAGACTATGTACAGCACAGATGATACAAATGCCACTGTTACAAGGTATTATCTGGACTTGCAAAGACATTTGGTGCATACAAAATTGATTTATACCCTATGTGGTGATTGAGAAATATATGTAAATGAAAGTTTTTGTGCTCAGAGTTCACACTGCCCTAAATTGGGAATTCCCAGGCAACATGATATTTGGATAACACTGCTAGATTGGTCACTTGGTAGTACTTTTGAAATTTGGTAATTCAAGATCTTTAACTAAATACTTTCAAAGTGCAGCTCCAGTATAGCCAAAGAAAACATCACAGCCACTTTGTCAATTACACTGTAAATCTCATACAGTTATGAATTAAAAAGACTCTTATTGCAGAACTCTTAAGAATTTACATAAATTAAAATAGACAAATTATTTACGTTATTCTTTTATTTAAAAAGCACAAACATATAGGGAATTTGTACATGGTGTCTATGACAAACTTTGTCTCAATTGGAGTGCAGCCAATCAAAATTAAAATTTTTACTTTTTAAGACAATGATTACAGTTGAAACAGAATCTGCCTCAGACAATTTTTACTATTTCCCTCTATAGCCCATGGAGATGAACATAGAAAAACTGATAATCCAAGTCTATGCTAACGCCATGGTCAAGCACGAATTCCTGTGCAACCCCTTTCTTCAAAACACACACACAATATCACTCTATCACTAAAGCATAGATAATTGTGAATAACCAAAGAAATACTTGTAGCATTAATGTTAATATTTGGATTTCTACAGTTAGAGATGCTGATGGCCTCTTCCCCAGGAATGGCTTCAGGCACAGGGAGTGAGCATTAGGAAGTACTGGTTATGAGGGACTTAAATGTTCTCAAACCTCATGCCCTGGTGAAAATCTATGCAGTCGGTATAGCATGTCTCCTGCTAAGCTGTAGCTGAAATACCAACACATTGGGGTTGATTTACTAAAACTAGAGAGTGCAAAATTTGGTGCACTTCTGAAAATCGGCTTCCAGGTTTTTTTTTTTTTTTCATCAAAGCTTAATTGAACAAGCTGAAGTTAGAAGTGGACTTTGCACTTCCCAGTTTTAGTAAATCAACTCCAATGCCTAGCATTGCAGTTATGGGGTTTTGGCCAAAGATTTTTTCACTCTACCAGTCGATTCCGATAAGATCCAAATAAGTGCTATATGTACCAAGGTTACTGCTTTTGAGCTACAGTAATCATAATTTATGCTTTTTCAATGTTTTTACATGTGTTTCTGAATTTGCTAGCAGAACTCAAAGATACCTGTATTTAAAAAAAAAAAATCAGTCCCAGAAGTAAAGGTAATGAGTAGGATAGAAGCAGAATGGACTGGAAATTATGAAGAGGTAGGTTATGGCAGTCTGTTTAAGGCGTTTGTTCGAAAAAACAAAGAAACAAAACAGAATTATTTTCTCACATAGGGTACGTATAATGGTATTATGAGAGAGATATGACCAAGTTAGAAGAGAATTTTAAGATATGGGGCAGAAGTATGAAAATGGGATTTTTGACTTACCATAAAATCCATTTTTCTGATGTTCATTGATGGACGCAGCTCCTGCTATTCATAACCATTGGGTTATACTGCCCCCTACAAGAGTTGGACACTAGGCAGAAAATAATTCTCTAGGGGGCAGAACCCATGGGAAGTCCCAGGGGTTATACTCCCTCTCTCTACTATAGCCACTCAGTTTTGTTACAAGCAGCATCGGGAGAATATTAACTCCACAGAGGGGTGGGTGCTGTGTCCGTCAATGAACATCAGAGAAATGGATTTCACGATAAGTCAAAAATCCCCTTTTCTCCTTCGTTCAATGACGGACACAGCTCCTGGTAGTCATAACCATTGGGATGTCCCAAAGCAGTGTTAAACATGAGGGGTGGGAACTAAGGATGATCGAACTTTTGAAAAGTTTGGTTCGACCAGAACGCCCGAATTTCCTGAAAGTTCGGTTCGGATTCCAGAACCCCATTGAAATCAATGGGACCCGAACTTCTGGAATCAAAAAACACCATTTTGAAGCCCTAAAACCCAATAAATGCCCCTAAAAAGTGCCTAGGGTTCTGGGTCATGCCCCAGGGACTATTAATCACACAAAAAAAGTTCTTAAAAATTGTCATTTTTGATAGAGAGCCAATTATTGAAAAAATTATTGAAAAAAAAAAAGAGATTTCTTTGGATTTAGTGTCTGGGGGGTCTAAAATGTGTACATGTGAAGTTTCAGCTCTGTAGCATGTCCAGAACCAGAAAAAAAAGATGGTTTGTCTTAGAGTTAATATAGAACAGGGATATGGCTCCGCTATTTTCACACCTTGCCGGTTTTGTAGCAAGCGTTTTTTTGGGCATTTTTTGGGGGTCTTTGGAGGCAGGCATAACATCAGAACTTCTGTGTAGGGGTATATATACACACACACATGTATGTATATATATACATATATAGGTGTGAAAGTAGCAGAACACTATACTTGCGCTAATGAAATAATTAACACCCATATGGCTTCTCTGCTATAACACCTATATGTGTGTATGTATATAAATACATATAACCGTGTGTGTATATATACCCCTATACAGAAGTTGAGATGTTTTGCCTGCCTCCAAAGACCCCAAAAAAATGCCCAAAAAAAATGCCTGCTGCAAAAACACACCTGGGCGTTTTTGTAGCTGGCGTTTTTTTGGAGGCAGGCATAACATCAGAACTTCTGTGTATGGGTATATATACACACACACACACACACACATGTATGTATATATACACATACACATATATAGGAGTTAAAGTAGCAGAACACTATGCTTGCGCTAATGAAATAATTAACAGGCATATGTCTCCACTCCTATCACACCTATATGTGTGTATGTGTATAAATACATATAAGTGTGTGTGTATATATGGATGCACTTTGTCTTTCTTCCTGGGGACTGTAAACAGGTTTGAGTAAAAACCCTGAAAACATTCCAAAGTCAGAACCGGGACAATCTCTCCTTGAAGGAAACAGGCCCTGTAAGCGGTCTGGGGAAAGGCACAAGTTGGAATGAAAAAACCTTGGACAAGAGTGAAACTCAATCTTGTAGCCGGACTGAACCACTTGTCTTGCACCAAGAAGTCCACGGATCCGCAAACCAGCGAAGACATCCCCCCACCCCCGATACGTGTAAGAGCGAACCTTCATGCCGAAGAGCCTTATTCACTGGTCTGGAGAAGGCCGATCTTCGCTCGCCAGACCAGGCTCGTTTGGATCCTCCTAAAGAGGTCCTGAAAGGCTTCGAGCCCTTGTCAGTCGGGGGGTTTCTCCTCCAGGTCATGGCATAAGAGCTTAGCCCACTCGGTCAGAGTTTGCGACACTAGGGCAATAGTGAATACCAGCCTCAGTGTCGAACCAGCAAGAGTGTATATATTGTGGCCACAGCCTCCGCCTTCCGGTCAGCAGGATTCTTAAATCTGGAAACCCCCACTGGTGGCACAGTCCACTTCTTAAGAAGCGACTCCTCATAGGGGTAACGCCTAGTAAAGTGCTTAGGAACCCCACAGGGATGCTTCGATTGTCCCCACTCTTTTGCGACAATCCTGTCAAAATAGGCAGGATAAGGAAACACCTTTGCCACTCTGGATGGCTTGTGAGTGCTAAAGGGTAGCTGTGCCTCCATCACATGTCCTCCATCTTTAGGGTCTCACGCACAGATACAATTAGTGCATCCACCAACACCTTTTCATGTGCGGTCGCAGACGTGGAGGAATCATCCTCACTTTCAGAGGATTCCAGGTGCCTAGTTGCAGATCCAGCTGGTCGACCCACATCCGCGGTGGCCGAATCAGACTTAGGATCTGATCAGACAGATGAGGCAGAGGAAGGCGGGGGGCGCTTTTTGCTGGCCCGTCGTCTGAAAGCCACCTCCACCCGGGACACGAGGGACTCCAGGACCGCCATCAGTGCATGGATGGATGAGTGGGACCCGGAGGGACCCACAGCCTCAGAGAGGGGATCAGGTGGGGAAATGTGCTCCAAAGACTCCATGAGTCACCAGGGGGACCCCATAAAAGGTGTAAAACAATGCTAAGGAACAACCCCCACTGTGTTGGCAGCACCACCCGGTCGCCATGGCTGCCATGTATGGAAATACACAGGCTACAACAAAATGACAGCCTCACACGGCAACAGAAGGCATACAGGGACCAAGGAGGGAGACCAGGCCTCAGGGATAGATCCAGGCAGGATAGGAGGGCCCTCGCAGGAGCCCCCACCAGGTCCACCCTCCCCCCTCTGCACAGACAATCATCTGGTCGCCGGAGGCACACCCCCGGCCCTCATCGCTAGTAAGCGCCCTGCTCTCACCCCAGGAACAGTGGCCAGACCACCCAAACATAAGTGGAGGGGAAGGGAGCAGGTGAGGGACTCGGCAAGGGGGGGTGCCTGTGGGAAGGAGGGGAACCCGGGGGTCCAACCGTCCCAAGGAGGAAACCAAGTCCACCCCAAAACCCTGCAGGGGGAGAGGGGGGATAACTACGCACAATACCAGGAACCAGGCGGGCACCGCACCAGACAGAAGACCCCTCGCCATTGAAATGGGGGGCTGTCAGCTAGGAGGAACGCTGCGACTCAGGCCGAGACCCGCTCATATGCGATCTCGCAAGGCGTTTAACTCGCAGGCCAGCCCCCATCCAGTCGGGCTATGTTTCTGCCGACCTAGCGCGGAGGTCTGCGCGCGCTCACTGGCCAGACTGGGGTGACCACTGGATCTAGATTATCTAGCCCATCGCCCAGTCCAGCATTTGATTGTAGATCTCACAGGAAAAAAACCAGGAGAAAAATGTTCTATCTAAAAAGAAAAAAAATTGCCAGGACTAAAGATCCCAGCAAAGAACTAGGTCCTTGCTCCTGACATGGCAGAGAGGGAGTATAACCCCTGGGACTGCCCATGGATGTAGCCAGGATTCTTTTCTGCCCAGTGTCCTAATCCTGTAGGGGGCAGTATAACCCAATGGTTATGAATACCAGGAGCTGTGTCCGTCAATGAATAAAAGAGAAACATGATTTTTGTGAAGGTAGAACCGAGTCCATGGACTTTAGGACAGTTTTAACATAAAAAAGAATAGGGGTGATGGCGCTGCCTATATAATTTAGATATAATAGAGATACAATGAACTGTGATTTAAAGTGCCTTATGCTAAAAACAATAATGTGTATACTCAAACAGTAATATATTCCATAAAACCTCAATTAAGTGCAAGTGCAAGGTATAAAGGTGCCTACAAAAAATTGGAAAGTGACTGGTGCAATAATTATATGAGCAATAAATAATATTGATAATATTTAACATGCAATATTAATGTGCTGAAAAATATGGTGCTATATAAAGTGAACTGTTCCACTCATACCACGTGTTGATATGGGGAATTAATAAAAAGTGCCAACAGAGCCAAATAGAAAAAAGTTTTTTTAAAATACAGCTTGCAATGTCCAATAAGGAAAGATCCAGTAAAAAAGTCTATATCATGTGCGGTGACTTCAAAAGCAATAAAGGTGACAGCACTCGGAACAAACCGACACTCAGGTGAAAAGGTGACCCCGTGGTGGGTGGTAAGGTGCTGGGATTCCTTTGGTAAAATTGCACACTTACCAGAGACACCCACCCCACACAGGGGTATAGAGCGGGTGTTTTTTAATGGGTCTGGCAACCTAGCGATATCCTCCTATCCCTGGATGGAGGGCGTGTGCCGAGGATCAGGCTGGTCCTGGTATGGATATACCCTAGGATGGTCCCCTGTGTGCCTTCCCGCCTAGGTGTGTTCCGAGGGATCCACTCAGCTCCACTCCCGATATTTAAACCAGAAAATAAATAGTGGACATAGCGTAATTCCGCAATATGCTTTATTGAGCAAAAAAAATGAAAAGGTACTCACATTGAACAGGAAAAAAAACGAGCGTAACTGTATTGTCCGAGCGCTTGCGATCCAAGCCTCGTTCCCATGTAGGTTTACCGGAAATGAATTTTAGATATATCTATATATATATATTTTATATATTTACTACATATATTTTTTATCTATCTAAAATTTATTTATACACATCTTTTTCACTCATTTATTCACTTATCTATCCATTTAGTCCATAGCGCGGAAGTTTTTATTTTTCTTAGTTTTAACATATACATATGCTATTGATATTCTCAAAATTGTTCTCAGGGGGGCTCTACCAGGTCATGTTTTCCAGATCTCAATTTTATTTCCAACTGCTTTGAAGTCTGAACAACTGTAGGTGGTGGTAAATACTGGAGATGGGAAACCATAAGGGCTCCATAATAGTAACAGAACTCCAGTCTGTCCTCCAGGCAGGCAACAGCATTTGTCTGGTCTTGCAGGTTTAGCTGGTTGAAGAAGGGATCAGCAGCTCCATGTCAGTTCCCATAGACCTAAGAAAATCTCCAGAGATTCATCTTCCATGAGTGCTTCACCTACAAACAGATGTGGGCAGGCTCAAGCAAGCAGCATTGTTATCCTGGGAAAGAAATGTATGCATGCATACACGGTTACAGCTCTGGCTCTACTAAATGCTAAACAGTTAACATACAGCAGAAGAAACGTGTGTAGGGAAGGTCTGCTGAGATTGTAAACCAGAAAGGTCTCTGCAAACGAGGAGAGGGGAATATGCTCTCAGCCCAACAGGGAAGAACTCAGTGCAGCAGAGGCAGCATTACCACACCTCACTATTAATGCAGGATCTTACTGGATTTCTGGCAGGATCGATGTGCATTTTTTTTTTTTACAACATTTTTAAAGGGGAACGTTTATGTACTGCAAAGATGCACTACATAGGTTTTCTTTCTCACCACACACACACGTTAACTTGACCAGTATTCTAATGTACATTATTTTCACCATACCTCAACATAAAGGTGAAAATGAATATTTTTTTTTTTTTTTATATACAGGTCATTACAGTCAACTTTGAGATGCCAGAAATTACAAAAATGTACAAATTCTAAACCCGCAAAACATTTTTTTTTTATGCAGAAAAGCTAAAGTACTTGTTAAGCAGCCATTTTTGGCTATATTGTACCAGTTTTGCCAACCTTTCTACATTTTATAACTCAAACTAGAGGAAACCAGAGGGGCATTTGGTGAATATGGTGAAGTATGTATGAAACGCAATAATTTTGCTTATTTTAATACAAAGGTGCCCCATGTTTACCTCTAAAGCACAGTTGTAGCAGATGATTAGGTAACTCCTAGTGTCAATGGGATGTTTTTTTCTTATATATTTTTTTTATATGCACAGCATGGTATTTTTACCACAATTTGCATTGTTGTAATAGCTTATTGACTGTTTTAGGTTGATGGGGTTGTGCTGCTACTCAGTATGAATCTGTTTATTGCATTTGCCCAAAGTTCATTCACCCCAAGCAATTTAGTCAATAACCAATTTTTATACTTCTATCTTCTTTAAGATTCCACACCAATAACCCAGTCTTTTTTTTTCTTTTTAATTATTTCACTACTAGTCTAACATTTCCCATGGAAATCAATATGGGTGCGATCTATTAGCCAAAAAAATCTGCAGCACTGCAATGCACACATATTAAAAATATTGATCTTGTAGGCCACTGATGTTTTCATTGAATTTAATGTTATCAAGCAGCCATAACAGAATTTCAATGACTCACACACACTTTTGATTAAAATTATAGATTACAGATGAAAGGAAATTAACCATTTTACTTTTTGATAACAAACTGCATTGTTTCATTTTCCTAAATAAGGTCAGCATTGTATGATTATTCACTGCTACACAATACAGTTAAAATGACAGCCTCAATACTGTTTCACTCTCTTCACTGACATTTGAACTTCATTTCACATGAAGTGATTCGCAGGAAGTGTAGTGCGAGAACCTGCCATCAAAATCATTTCACAGAAAATCAGATCCAATGACCAGGCCACCCATTTCAGTAGCGTCAACATTACAAACTAATGATTTCACCATTCTAATATGCATAAAAAATGCATATATAGTAAGAAATAAAATAATCCTTTTCCTTTTGGGAAAAATCATAAAGATCTTAGGGCTCATTTTTATTTTGGAGCTAAACCAAACTTGACGCATTAATTGACATAAGCATTGTCTGAATCTGTTTTATTGCCTGCTTTCATCAAAATTGTGTAGCCACCTTAACGTGTCATTAAACTACTTAGACTACAAAAAACCCTCATTACATGCTATATAACAGAGCGTTCATACTAATTTTGTGTAGAGGTAAATATACCGGGTTAATCCTGCCCTCCCATGCTCTCTGTGTCCCCACTGCAGGCTGGTGTCCTCTATGGGGCATGCTCAATTTCAGTTCCTTTCTAAGCTCTTTATTTCCTCCTTTTTCTTATCTGTGCAGCCTACATGTGGGTGTATACACAGTGGCCAATGACACTCCCCTTCCTCCTTTCCACCCTCCTCCTCTATTTCCTCCTATTGCTAAACACTATTGTGATGAGATATAGTTTGCTGATTGATTGAATTCACTAAGAAGCTCACAAAAAAGCATAGTTTAAATATACTGTAAATCAGTATTAAAAACATATCACATGTAATTGCTACTAGCTGTTCAATAAAAAAAAAAAAAAAAACAGCCTTTGATGCAGATGTCCTCTGAACAAAGTGAAAGCGAGTGTCAATCAGCTTTGACTCTTCCTACACCATATTATTGCCCAAAATATAAACATTTGATGGTCAAAGATTTATTAGGAGCTTTAAAACAGTGTTTTGATATTTATAATTTTATCTGAATTGCTCCGCTGAAATTGTTTTTTTTTTTTGTCATGTGACTGGCACAGCATCAATCAGGGTTGGCCAGGCACAGACTCATGCTGTAGATAGCATACATCAGCAGAGTAATAGAAGTCCCTTGAACAGAAATATGGAAAAAGGAAAAGACTTTGATGGCACAACATACAGTAGTCTTACAAGATACTCGATTACATACAAATTGTATTTTATTATAAATTCATTAAAATATCACATAAAACATAACTTTGATTAAGGAGAACAATAATCCTCTAAACAATTCTAAGTCCAACACACAGAAAAATTTAACCATAAAACTTGGATAATGAATATCATACTAGGGTAAATACACAATGCTGCAGTATGAAACCGAAGATATCTACAAAAAATGAAATAGAGGTAACAAATATCCAGGTGATGGGTCCAAAGGTTTGATAGATAACTTAGCTCGACATGTTTCGCGCTACACTATGCTTTTTAAGGAGCTTGTTATCGTGGGGAAGAACATTACTTCTCTAAGAATGGAAAAAGAAGTTTATATTAACGTCATTATGATTACACACATCTGTTTTTATATAGATTACATGTACATATCTATAGATGAATAACTACTTACAAAATTGCTTAATTGAAACAGCAATATAACTGAAGAGAGCAACAGGTGTGGAAGGCATGGAGAAGAATTGCCCTAGAATTGTGAAGATGGGGGCGTATCTAAGGATAAACATGATAACATACATATGATAGTAAACATTTGCTATTAAGTTTTACTATGTACGATATTAGTCCTTATCTATAGTAATGGTAGTACAGTGGGATATGTTGGACCATTGGGATAAACACCCAATATTTTAATAACATATCAAATAAACCATGTTTCTTACCTATAATGGCTTTACATTATGTCATATTCCTGATTAGACATAGTTTGCTGTAATAGTGGATAAATCTATTCTTGCAGGGGTTAATAGAGCAGTCCTCTTCTTGGATAGTGTAGCTGGTGCTTGATTCCTGTGATGACGCAATCACTACTGGGTATATGGCCTAAGATCAACCTGTAATATGGTGCAACCATTAAAGTTTTTCTTAATGGATTCAAGGTAGGAGGAATATATATTTATTGGTTTAGACCAAGCCATAAACTTTAAAAGCACATACCCTAATAATTGCATCAATCTATCTTTATCCTAGGCCATGTATACAATAGGAATTGCCTTGCCATAAAAAGTAACTACCAATTATAGCACTGAAGGGGGGGATCTGATTACCAACCCTTACAAGATCAATCGGGGAAGCCATTGAAAATAGTGTCTGTGCATAAATGAAAGGTGGGGAAGGTCTTTGTCACCTCGAAAATCTATACCCTGAAGGTCTGCAAGGATTAAGATGCTTGTAATAGATTAATAATAGTAAATATACCCTCTGTTAAATAGTGCACTTTTTAATGGTTTCACCATATTACAGGTTGATCTTAGGCCATATACCAGGTTGTGATCGCCTCGTCACAGGAATCAAGCACCAGCTATATGATCCGAGAAGGGGACTGCTCTATTGACCCCTGCAAGAATAGATTTATCCACTATTACAGCAAACAGTGTCTAATCAGAAATATGACATAATGTAAAGCCATTATAGATAATAAACATGGTTTATTTGATATGATATTAAAATATTGGGAGTTTATCCCAATGGTTTAACATATCCCACTGTACTGCCATTACTATAGGCAAGGACTAATATCACACATAGTAAAACTTAATAGCAAATTTTTACTATCATACTGTATGTATGTTATCATGTTTATCCTTCGATGTGCCCCCATCTGCACAATTCTTCTCCATGCCTTCCACACCTGTCGCTCTCTTCAGTTATATTGCTGTTTCAATTAAGCAATTTTTTAAGTAGTTATTCATCTATATATATGTGCATGTAAGCTATAAAAAAACAGATGTGTGTAATCATACGTGACATTAAGACAAACGTTATTTTCCAATCTTAGAGAAGTAATGTTCTTCCCCACGATAACAAGCTCCTGAAGAAGCGTAGTGTAGCGCAAAACATGTCGAGCCAAGTTATCTATCAAATCTTTGGACCCATCACCTGGATATTGGTTACCTCTATTTCATTTTATGTAGATATCTTCAGTTTCATACTGCAGCATTGTGTATTTACCCTAGAATGATATTCATTATCCATGTTTTATGGTTTCATTTTTCTGTTTTGGGCTTAGAATTGTTTAGAGGATTACTGTTCTCCATAATCGAAGTTATGTTTTATGTGATATTTTAATGAATTTATAATAAAAAATGGATTTTTGTAAAATCTTACCGTAAAATCCTTTTCTCTTAGCTCATCGACAGACGTAGTCCTCGGTGATACACCACCTTCGGGTTATGTTACCTCCGCAGGAGCAGGACTAGACAGGAAATTAAAAAGCTCTGGCCACACCCCAGGGGCAGTCCCAGAGGGTATATCCTCTCTCTCTCTGCCTCAGCAAATCAGTTATGTGAAAAAGCAGTGCTTAGAGAATTTAACCCAACCCAACTCCAAAACAGAGGGGCGGGGACTACGTCTGTCGATGAGCTAAGAGAAAAGGATTTTACGGTAAGATTTTACAAAAATCCATTTTTCTCTAGCGCTCATCGACAGACGTAGTCCTCGGTGATACACCACCTTCGGGACGTCCCAGAGCAGTATCACAACTGAGGGGTGGGAAAATGGAAATCAAATCCCAATCTAGAAGGCCCAACCGGTGCCAACTAGAAGTTTACAATGCTCATCCTTAATGATGAGACTCAACAAAAAAATTTTCAAACAGAAAAAAACCCTCGAGGTAGACCACCGGTCTCCTCAAATTGCGGCCTGCAAAACCTTGCGACCAAATGAGGCATCCGCCGATGCCGTCACATCAATTTTATAGAATTTAGTAAAGGTATGTACCGACGACCAAGTGGCCGCCTTACATACCTGGACCACTGACGCCTGATGGCGAAAGGCCCAGGAAGTACTGAGCGCTCGAGTGGAGTGCGCCCTAACAGGGAACGGAGGACTCTGACCCTTAATAGAATAAGCCTGTACCACCGTTTGTCTAATCCATTTGGCAATGGTCGCGGCAGATGCAGGCAAACCCTTTCTGGGGCCATCCGTGATCACAAAAAGTGAATCCGTCTTACGGAATGATTCCGTAGCTTTCAGGTATACCCTGATTGCCCGAACCACATCTAAGGAATGCAACGCATGTTCCCGATGATGCTTGGGCTGAGGACACAAGGAAGGTAGTACAATATCTTCATTCAGATGAAAATCTGAAACCACCTTAGGAAGAAAAGATGGCTTAGGATGAAGTACTACCTTATCCCTATGAATCACTAGGTATGGGGACTGGCATGATAATGCAGCCAGTTCTGACACCCTGCGAGCAGAAGTAATAGCCACCAAGAAGACCACCTTCTGGGATAAAGTAAGCAAGGGAATCTCCCTGATGTTTTCAAAGGGAGGTTTCTGTAGAACCGACAAAACCAAATTAAGATCCCAGGGCGGTAAGGGCGCGCGGACTGGAGGAGCCAGGTGCCGCACCCCCTGGATGAAATTCCGCACCAAGGATTTGGTAGCTAAAGGTTTCTGAAAGAAGATTGCTAATGCTGAAACTTGACCCTTGATGGTGCTCAAGGCTAGTTTCTGCTCAACCCCTTGTTGCAAAAAGGCCAATATTCGAGACACCGAATAGGTACGTGGAGGAAATCCTAAAGATTCGCACCACGCAATATAAGTCTTCCATGTGTGATAATAGACTTTGCTGGAAGTCGCTTTCCTTGCTTTAATAAGGGTAGGAATGACTGAAGTAGACAAACCTCTGTCCTTCAGTACTTGGGTCTCAATGGCCAGGCCATTAAAACCAGCGACTGTAAAGCACGAAGGTAAATAGGTCCTTGAGACTACCGACACTCCCTGAGACGAAGTTCCCACGGAACGTCTGCGACTAACATGTCCAAGTCGGCCAGGCCGGCTTGAAGAGGCCAGCCTAGAATTTCTAGGACCACTGGCGCTGATTGGATCTGAACCAGGCGTCCCTAGAGCTATCTGGCCCCGACCATCCGAGAAAGTCTGGTCGTTTTCTGTTCCCACACATTTATCAGATACCTGATAGTTATCAGGAAAGGTGATCTTTTCTGGTTGAACCTCAGGGACCGAAGTCACCCGACTAGAGGCTACTTGGCCTATCTGGTCAATCAGATCCGATTCCTGTGAGGTATCGGGACTAATCTTAGGAAAAGGTAAAGGAAAAGATCTATACAGGGAACGGTAACTACCGCTTCCTGTACTTAAATGTTGGAAGGGAAGAATCGCACCGGTAGTAGTGGTTGATGCTCGATCTAATGTCCTGAATACCGGTGAAAACGTCCCCCCACCCTGAAATCGGGTGGGGGCGCACCTTCAGGCTGTGTACTCCTTTACTTCGGGTTTGGCTGGGTTGGTCCTCTGCTTGTCCGACCAGCCCTTCTTGAACCCTCCTGGAGGAGTCTTGCCTTTCCCGGGAGTACCAGCCGGGCGCCCTTTATGGGCGGTAAAGAAAGGTCCTCGCTTGTTGCGAGGTCCCTTAGCTTTTGCAGCCTGTGGCAAAAAAGTACTCTTGCCCCCGGTGGCATCCTTAATGATTTCATCTAGGTTGGCTCCAAATAGACGATTCCCCTGGAAAGGGAGATTGGTCAAAGTCTTTTTGGAACCTAGGTCAGCTGACCAGCATTTTAACCACAGCACACGTCTGAGGATCACTGCTAACTTAGATGCATGCCCTAACAAGGGAGTAGTGTCCAAGGCTGCGTCACAGATAAACCGTAGCCCTTGTATGATCTGTTCTATCAAATCAGATGTCTCCTGGGGAATATCTTTTCCCCTAAGATCTTGGCGTACCATTTTCGCCCATTCCGTAAGTGTCTGGGAAACTAGACCAATAACAATTACTGGTCTAAATGCTGACCCTATCAGAGAAAAGATAGTGTGGGACTCCGCTTCTATCTTTCGATCCACCGGATCCCTAAAGGACGAAGTGTCCTCCACTGGAATAACCGTGGCTTTATTCAGCCTGGAAATAGGCGGATCCACGACTGGTGGTACCGTCCATTTCTTAATGATGGATTCCTCAAACGGATAGCGTCTAGCAATACGCTTGGAAATAGTAAAGGTACGTTTAGAATGCTCCCATTCTCCTTTAATCTGATTACCAAAACATTTAGGTACAGGAAAAGCCTTCGCCGTCTTGATGGGCTTATTAGTCCCAAAAGGCCTCTCTGTTTCAGTTGCCTCTGCCGGTAAAGCCTCAAGTTTTAAGGTTTCTTGCACTGCCACAACTAGTGCGTCAACCAATGCTTCTTCCTGAATTATAGCAGGAGAAGAAGCGTCCTCCTCACTGTCTGAGGGGGCTTTACCTGGGATAACAGCCCTTGCAGAGGAACCTGCAACTGCAGTGACCATCTCTGAATCAGAGTCAGAGGTGTCAGATAGTATAGGGGTAGGCGGGGGTCGCTTCCTTGACCCCCGTCCCTGACAGGCCGCCTCCACCCGAGCCACCATAGACTCCATAATTGCTGTAAATGACTCTATACTCTGTGCACCGGCGGGTCCCGAGGCCCCCTCGAGGGAAACAGGTGGGGGAATATGTGTGGCAGGGTCCATAATAACTCCAGTTACTTCCTGGATGATATAATTCAAAGTAAAGAAAAAAACTTTTTTTTTTTTTTTTTTTTTTGACCCTCAGCGCCACAAAAAAACCCCTTAGTGTTACCTGCTAGGGATCCCTATCGATCGAGAGAGAGAGAGATAGACCCCCAGGCTCACCACTTGATGTTCAGAGTTGAACTGCAACAGCTTACAGCGCTGTCTTAGACAAACAGGAAGTCTTTTGGCTGGCTGCCCAGGAAGAAAGGAGGCGGCTCCGCCCCTCTGCACGCCTTCCGGCGCCTCCCCCAAGCTCCACGAGGTGTAGAATCACCTCAAACATGGCCGCCCCCATGCTGGAGACACGAGGCTACGCCAAAATGGCGGCTCGTGCGATCCAGCAAAAAAAATGGCGGCGGCCTGTGCTGACTAGCGGTGTGCTGCAGGCACACAACACTCTCTCTGCATGGGGATATGGCGTGGTTGGCGGTACCGGCCCTGGCGGACCGCATGGCCGTTCGGGAGGCCTGCTATTAGCTGGAGATCTGACTTGGAAGGCAGTCTACATGTCCATGGCTTCTGACTGGTAGGTAGCTTATACTTAACCCATAAGATTCCCAGAATGCCACAGATTACATCTTTAAACATGTATACAATAGATTGTTAGCTCCCAAACCAAGCCTCCTGGCTTTTTGCACACATAAAATCACACTCAAAGTAGGAGGATCTGTGACATGTTATAGGATAGAAAGAACTCTTTCTTACCATACAGAGAGGGGCCCGCGTTCACCACAAAACCCATCAGGGAAAAAGGGGGAACATACTACTCACCATACCGGAACCAGGCGGGCACCAACTCCTGACAGTACCCCTCTCCACCGGGGCGGGAGGGCTGTCGACCGATACGGACGCCGTGACTCATGGTCTTTGGCGTTTCAGCGAGACGTTTAACTCGCGGGTTCAGTCCTTTTAATGGGACTTTGTCGCGGCCGACCCAGCGCGGAGCTATGGCCTGCACGCGCTCGTAGGCTGAACTGGGGTGACCACCGGATCTCAACATCCAGCCCGTCGCCCAGTTCAGCTTTCTTGCTTGAAGATCTCACAGGAACACTGGAGAAAAAAAAAGCTGTCCAAAAATCCTTTTAGAAAAAAATTCTTGCCAGGACCTAAGATCCCAGCAAGGTATCTAGGTCCTTACTCCTAACTAGACAGAAAATAACTGATTTGCTGAGGCAGAGAGAGAGAGGATATACCCTCTGGGACTGCCCCTGGGGTGTGGCCAGAGCTTTTTAATTTCCTGTCTAGTCCTGCTCCTGCGGAGGTAACATAACCCGAAGGTGGTGTATCACCGAGGACTACGTCTGTCGATGAGCGCTAGAGAAATAAAATTTTTATGTAATCGAGTATCTTGTGCCATCAGAGTCTATACCTTTTTCCCTATTTCTGTTCAATTAAATTTAGAATGAGGCACAGTTCATCATATTAATGTCCACAGTGCCACTCTGTAGTGACACCCACGTATTCATTATAATAGAAGTCCCTCCCATGGATCTTTCCCTGCAGATGCCAAAGAACAGGGGAAGATCATGTGACCACACAACAGCGCTGTAGGAATAAGGGACTTGGAGAATAAATAAAAAAATATATATATATATTATATATATATATATATATATATATATATATATATATAGTGGGTGGTATGAAATATATGATTTATACAAATGAATTATGAAGTATCACTTTAAAGCACTTGCTGAGTTTAATTTTTTTAAATTAAAATAATGAGCATGTCATTATTACTAACCTATTTCTGCTCCTTGCAATGTTTTTGCACAGAGCAGCCCTGACCTCTTCTTCAAGGGTCCCCGCCGATGCTCCAGACTCCTCCTTTTAGGTTAGTGCCCACAATAGAAAGAAGCTGTTTAATGGGGCACTCATGCGGTCTTGCCACCCTTTCTGGGTCTATAGATTAAGACTCAGCCCTGACCCCCACTCCCTCGTCACAAAACTTGATTGACAGCAGTGAGAGCCAATGCCTCCTATTGCTATCAATCAGTGAAGATGGGGGGAGCGGAGAGAGCCACTGCTCTTTTGCACAACACTGGATCGAGATCGGGCTCAGGTAAGTATAAGTATATGGGGGGGGGGGAAATGCTTTGGCACAGGAGGTTTACTAAGGTAAAACACCATAAAGTGGAACTCCACCCAAAAGGGGATGTTCCGCTTTAGGGCCTCCTCCCCCCCCCCCTCCTCTTTAAAATCTTTTAAAATCTTTTTTTGGGGGGGGACATGTACATGGTTTTGAAGTTCTCCTTCCCCCCTCCATCCCCACAGTCTTGTTACATGTTACATGTCACAGTTCCCAGAAGATTGTGGGACCATTCACAATGCGCAGCATGGCTCTCATATGCGCAGTGGGCACCCAGCTGTGAAACTGAAAGCTGTTACAGCCAGGTGCCCACAGTTAGAATTCCAGTTTCCAGTTTCGGGGACCGAAGACAGTCCCCCAGCCCTCCCTTGGGTGGGCACAAAGCTGGATCCTGGGACAGGTACTTTAAGTGTCTGTTTATTAAAAGTCAGCGGCTACAGTTTTTGTAGTCCAGTTCTTGGAGGGCATTAATGAATGTCCTTCTAGAACCCGGCACCTTGCGTGCCTCCCACGATGGACACAGCTGATCACAGATTACGGTAAAGGGCCATTCACAGCGGCCCTTTACCATGTGATCAGCTGTGTACAATCACAGCTGATCACATGTAAACAGACTTCAAGATTATCGGCAGTCCTTTCCTCCCACACTGTGTCTGTGGGAGGTAAGGAAAGCTGTTAATGGGCAAGCATGTCAGCACATCGTTTACACTGATAGTTAGACTGAACATCAGTGCCCGATTATCAATGCAGCCACATCATTGCCCATCAGTGCCGCCTTATCAGTGCACATCAGGGAAGAAGAAAAATTACTTATCCTTGCCACAGTTCTGCACTAGTCTAGATGTTCCTGTTCTGGCTCTACCTGACTGGTACAGCTCTCACCGCATCTTGACCCCATGGAATGCTGACCACCATGAAGAACCAATGGATTGGAATGTCCATAGACCACGACAACACAGATCTCGCACCTCAGATCCTTCTACCAAATTAATAACACACCTGACGTATACCCCTTAACCCAATAGGAAGCACATAAGTGCACTACCAGAGGGGAACTCCTGGCTTTGACTTCCAAATGGAAAAGGCAGAAACAAGACACCATTCGAGACCTGACTAACCAACTTAAGAGAAACATCTCACAAAAAACCTAAGCCCTACAAGTTTTACAAGAATTTACACAAGTTGGATCAATACTACTGGATGAATTAAATCAAGCAAGACCACAAAAATTTGCCTTGACACGTAAACTATTTTACGAACAGGGCAATAAAAGTGGTGCTCTGTTAGCCAGAGCCTAAGGGCTCTTTCACACGGGTGTTCCTTTTTTTTTGCCCGATCAGGTCCTTTTTTTTTTTTTGTAACGGACACGGATGACACTTGTGTCATCCGGTCCGTATGTCCGTTTTTCATCCCATCCGTTTGCGGATGAAAAACTGACATAATGCATGTCTATGTAAATACGGATGTCTGCGGATGACACCACTGACATCCGTTTTTGCTTCCGTTCCGTTTTTTGAAAGGAAGAAAAAATAGGGTTCTCCTCCGTTCAAAAAAACTGAACTGAACTGAACTGACAAAAAACGGATGTCAGAGGATGATCATCCGATGACATCCGTATTTACATAGAGATACATTATGTCAGTTTTTCATCCGCAAACGGATGGGATGAAAAACGGACATACGGAACGCCCGTGTGAAAGAGCCCTTACAGGCTAAAAGGGCAGGCAATGTGATTCGCCAAATTAAATGTCCTGATGACATTTGCCATGAACAACGATATAGCTTCATGCTTTGAACAATATTATCTAAATCTGGTTAACTTGTCCCCTTCAAAGTCTCACAGGGATCAGTCAAAATCCAGATCTACACATATAAAAGAGTCAATATGCCCCAGGACCGTTACGGGAACACACTACTCAACCTCTTGAACGTCCGATCTTTGCAGAAGAATTGTCACAAGTAATTAAACAGACAAAAGTGGCAAAGAATCCTGGCCCTGACAGCTTTACATGCGCATGCTACAAAACAAGATATCGTGACTACTCTTTTTCTCTCTGCATTTAACTCCCTTACATCCCCCACGCCGCCTCCTAGAAGCTCACATGACTGTATTGCCCACAGAAAGCAAAGGTCACACCTTAGTGTCTAACTATCGCCCCATTTCCTTTCTCAATGTGGACACTAAACTTTATGCAAAAGTCCTATCAATTCGCCTCCTCCTCTCCTCTCAACTTTAGTAAATACAAACCAAGTAGGTTTTGTCCCTGGACGAGAAGCTAGGGACAATACCATTAAGGCCTTCAACTTCCATTCATGGCTGACTTCATCTAAGCAAAGTGGTCTCTTTCTGTCATTGGACGGGGAGAAGGCATTCAACAGAGTGGCCTGGGACTACATGACCATAGGCCAACAGGACAACATGATTAACATGATTCTGGCATTATATGCAAATCCTACAGATCAGGGCCAACGCCCATTTGTCGATTGCTTCTCTATCCGAAATGGAACTCACCAGGGTTGCCCTCTTTCCGCACTTTTATGTATTCACACTAGAGCCCTTCCTCAATAGATTCAGAGACAATTCAAACATCAAAGATCTCTCAGTATCTGAAAGTGAATTCAAAATTGCAGCTTTTGCAGATGATATCTTACCATTTCTTTCAGACCCCCACATGACCCTTCCAAACTTAGTGGGGGATTTTGCTCACTTCCAGAATAAATTTTGATAAATCGTATGCCCTAAACATTTCTTTACCTGGAGAGACGGTATCTCACTGTCATACCAATTTTCTTTTAATTTGGAAGACTAGAGAAATCACATACTTAGGTATCCAACTCCCGGCCATCTTTCCAACCTATATCCCCCAAATTACATACAAATACTAACCTCCATACGACAAAATCCCCAAAAATGGGATAACCCATCCTTCTCCAGGTTTGAAAGGGCCGCAATAATTAAAATGAACATTCTCCCCAGGCTTCTCTATATCATGCATGCCATCCACCTACCCCCCGCATTCTTTTCTACCTACAAAGTCAAGTGCACAGAATTAATTTGGCATAACAAACGCCCCACATCAAATATGGACACCTTGTGCTTCCCAAACTTAAAGGAGGCATAGGCCTCGCTGACATACAGTATGCAAATTCCACAGAGCTTGCCTTCTAGCCAGAATAGTGGACTGGAATGTACATGCTTCGATGAAACAAAGGGTGTAGCTAGAAGAATCTCTATCCCCAACACCCATCGCTATCACACCCTGGCTGTCTCCTGAACACATACCACTCTGAGTTAGTGACTACCCATACGTGGGCCCCACCATGCGTTGCTTTCCAGAATGGCCAACTAAACTCCAATCTCATCCTCCACAGGCACCATGACCCCACTTTGCCTCAACCCTGACTTCCCCCTGGTGATGTCTAAACAATGTTTACTCAACTTTTGGCCACATAAGCATGTTCTAACCAAACACTTTTTTCAAAGAGGCTATTTCCTGAGCTGCAAAGACATTGCCTCCCAAATGACAAACCATGAGTTCCCACTCTGGACTTATCTTCAAATACAACATTCTCTACTAAGCCAACTCACAAACTCCATTGGTCCTGCCAACTTACCCCCTTTGAGCTATTATGTTCGGAACATACTCCACAGAGACACTTAATCTCAACGATATACTCACTCTTTTTCACAAAACAATCCACAAAACAAGACAGGGTATGCCAATTTTGGGAAAAAGAACTTTTCTTAAATCTTACAAAAGAGTAGTGGGAACGAATACTTGAAAACGTCCACAAAGGCTTGGTAAATGTGTCAGTACAGGAAAATGGCTATAAAGCTCTTACTTGCTGGTATAGAGCCCCAACCACTGTTCATAAATTCTCATCCATGAGTATCTACAGTAACTTGTGTTGGAGATGTAATGCAAAACCAGGTTCCCTCCTACACACCTGGTGGACATGCCCCATCATCCAAAAATTCTGGTCTGAAGTATATAAGAAAATCTCCAGAGTCACAAACATTTAGATATATCCCCTTCCCAAAGCCTCCTACACCATACCACTCTGCCAAGACGTATATTCTTCAAATCTCTAGCAATGCACATGGTAAACACTGCAAAGCTTTGTATCCCAGCTCTCTGGGGCAAAACATGAGAACCCTCACTCCAGGAGTGGTTCCAAAGTATCAACAAGATTCCTGAAATGAAAGAACTCATAGAAATATTTCTAAATATATCACCTGCTGGTCCCATTTCCAAACTACACCTGCATATACCCGTATTATGTGCTCCACCACCTAACGAATAGGAGCAACTCTCTGACTTTTGATAGTCCCACTTAAGAATATTTCCGTGAAAATCACTGGATTCCCGAGGGTAGACAGGCCGCAGATTAGGGTCAGGTTGCGTGTCTTCCCCCCCCCCTTTTTTTTTCAGCCTAGCTCCCTTCCCTCCCTCTTTTTTTTTCTCTCTCTCCTTATCTCTCCGAGTCACTATCTACCCCACCTCCCCTCATCCTTCACTAATCTATGAACCTCAGACAAGACTAAGCTGGACTGCCAGTCTCCTAGAGGCTTATAATCATAAGTATTGACGCATCCAATTACATTCACAATCGGAGAACAATAATCTCTTCCCTCTCTAAACTAAAGAAATCTAATTTACTTTTCCAGTTCCTTCTGTCTCAAGAAGTCAGCTCATTACACCTCTTTTAGTTCCAATATGGTTTTTGTCTTACCTGATGATTCAGGGCTCCCTGACTTCAGAGATATAAAGAGAGATAACATTTTTTTTTTTCATGTTAACATCCCATTGGATCTCATCATTCTTATATTGTTATACCTTAATCCTACTACCAACAAGAATGTACAACCGCTGTTATGTCATATTTGTATATTTCTGGGCCTCGGGCCCATTTAACTCCTACTTACTCGATTTTCCTCAATAAAATCGTTATAGAAATGAAACAAAATCAACAGGAGGTTGGGTTGTGCGCCCCCCCAATAACACAGCTTGTTCCTAGATGCGGCGTCTGGGTGTATTGGACAAACCTACCACACTATAGTTTGCATTTGGAACTTATTACATAGATCTCTTATGTAGGTTACGCATGTTCTGTCAAGTATATTCACTCAAATGATCTTCTTTACTATGTACCACTGTATGATAGATAATGTTTACTCTTCTGTTCTGTTTGATACATTCTAATAAAAACATAAAAACATTGAAAGAAAAAAAAATATCTTCAAAAAAATAAATAAATATATATATTATATATATATATATATATATAAAAATCAATGTGATCCCCTACTGGTTAGTGATCGCATAAAGTGTGCTGCAAAAACTGTAAACATGAATAAAAAACGAGAAACTCAGAAAAATAGCTGGCTTTTTGACTGTAAATACCTTTACAGTCATTGACGGACGCAGTCTCTGATGCATATCAGTAGGGTTATGCTGCCCCCTACAGGAGTATGACACTGGGCAGAAAAAAAAGTTCTGGCTACGCACATGGGCAGTCCCAGGGGCTATACCCTCTCTCTCTTCCTGCATAGGATGTCAATTTTGTATCAAAGCAGTGTCAGAGAAATAATACCAACCCAACTCAAAATAGAGGGGCGGGTACTGTGTCGGTCAATGAACTTAAGAGAAAAGGATTTTACAGTAAGTAAAAAATTCAGTTTTCTTTATCGTTCATTGACGGACGCAGTCTCTGATGCATATCAGTAGGGACGTCCCAAAGCAGTGCCACAAAATGAGGGGTGGGAACAGCAGAAAAAATAAGTCCCCAAGGCTAAACATAGCCAACCAGGCAACATAGGACGCATCAGAACAACAAATAAAATACTAAACACCCTCAAAGAAGGCCAAAAAGCCCCCTAAGCAGCAGTCTGCAAAACTTTGCAGCCAAAAGAAGCATCTGCAGATGGCAGCACATCCACCCTATAAAATTTGGTAAAGGTGTGAAAAGACGACCAGGTAGCCTCCTTGCAAACCTGAAGCACAGATGCCTGATGGCGTAAAGCCCATGAAGCACTAAGCGCCCGAGTACAATGCACCTTAACAGGAAAAAGAGGAACCTGACCCTTAAACGAATAAGCCTGCACCACTGTCTGCCTAATTCATCTGGAAATAGTCACAGCAGACGCAGGCAGCCCTTTCTTTGGACCATCCGTGAGTACAAAAAGCGAAGCAGATTTCCGAAAAGACTCAGTATTCTCCAAGTACACCCTGATTGCCAAACCACATCCTGAGTATGCAGTGCAAATTTCTTAGGATATTTTGGCTTAGGACACAAAAAGGGTAACACAATGTCCTCGTTTAAGTGGAAACTGGAAACCACCTTCGGAAGGAAGGATGGATCCGGACAAAGTACCACTTTATCCCTGTGAACCACCACATAGGGAGAACGACAGGACAACGCCGCCAGTTTCGACACCCTGCGTGCAGAAGTAATAGCCACCAAGAAGGCCACCTTCTGGGATAAGGTAAGCAGAGGAATCTCCCGAATACTTTCAAAAATGGATTTTTGTAAAATCTTACCGTAAAATCCTTTTCTCTTAGCTCATCGACAGACGTAGTCCTCGGTGATACACCACCTTCGGGTTATGTTACCTCCGCAGGAGCAGGACTAGACAGGAAATTAAAAAGCTCTGGCACACCCTAGGGGCAGTCCCAGAGGGTATATCCTCTCTCTCTCTGCCTCAGCAAATCAGTTATGTGAAAAAGCAGTGCTTAGAGAATTTAACCCAACCCAACTCCAAAAACAGAGGGGCGGGGACTACGTCTGTCGATGAGCTAAGAGAAAAGGATTTTACGGTAAGATTTTACAAAAATCCATTTTTCTCTAGCGCTCATCGACAGACGTAGTCCTCGGTGATACACCACCTTCGGGACGTCCCAGAGCAGTATCACAACTGAGGGGTGGGAAAATGGAAATCAAATCCCAATCTAGAAGGCCCAACCGGTGCCAACTAGAAGTTTACAATGCTCATCCTTAATGATGAGACTCAACAAAAAAATTTTCAAACAGAAAAAAACCCTCGAGGTAGACCACCGGTCTCCTCAAATTGCGGCCTGCAAAACCTTGCGGCCAAATGAGGCATCCGCCGATGCCGTCACATCAATTTTATAGAATTTAGTAAAGGTATGTACCGACGACCAAGTGGCCGCCTTACATACCTGGACCACTGACGCCTGATGGCGAAAGGCCCAGGAAGTACTGAGCGCTCGAGTGGAGTGCGCCCTAACAGGGAACGGAGGACTCTGACCCTTAATAGAATAAGCCTGTACCACCGTTTGTCTAATCCATTTGGCAATGGTCGCGGCAGATGCAGGCAAACCCTTTCTGGGGCCATCCGTGATCACAAAAAGTGAATCCATCTTACGGAATGATTCCGTAGCTTTCAGGTATACCCTGATTGCCCGAACCACATCCAAGGAATGCAACGCATGTTCCCGATGATGCTTGGGCTGAGGACACAAGGAAGGTAGTACAATATCTTCATTCAGATGAAAATCTGAAACCACCTTAGGAAGAAAAGATGGCTTAGGATGAAGTACTACCTTATCCCTATGAATCACTAGGTATGGGGACTGGCATGATAATGCAGCCAGTTCTGACACCCTGCGAGCAGAAGTAATAGCCACCAAGAAGACCACCTTCTGGGATAAAGTAAGCAAGGGAATCTCCCTGATGTTTTCAAAGGGAGGTTTCTGTAGAACCGACAAAACCAAATTAAGATCCCAGGGCGGTAAGGGCGCGCGGACTGGAGGAGCCAGGTGCCGCACCCCCTGGATGAAATTCCGCACCAAGGATTTGGTAGCTAAAGGTTTCTGAAAGAAGATTGCTAATGCTGAAACTTGACCCTTGATGGTGCTCAAGGCTAGCTTCTGCTCAACCCCTTGTTGCGAAAAGGCCAATATTCGAGACACCGAATAGGTACGTGGAGGAAATCCTAAAGATTCGCACCACGCAATATAAGTCTTCCATGTGTGATAATAGACTTTGCTGGAAGTCGCTTTCCTTGCTTTAATAAGGGTAGGAATGACTGAAGTAGACAAACCTCTGTCCTTCAGTACTTGGGTCTCAATGGCCAGGCCATTAAAACCAGCGACTGTAAAGCACGAAGGTAAATAGGTCCTTGAGACTACAGACACTCCCTGAGACGAAGTTCCCACGGAACGTCTGCGACTAACATGTCCAAGTCGGCCAGGCCGGCTTGAAGAGGCCAGCCTAGAATTTCTAGGACCACTGGCGCTGATTGGATCTGAACCAGGCGTCCCTAGAGCTATCTGGCCCCGACCATCCGAGAAAGTCTGGTCGTTTTCTGTTCCCACACATTTATCAGATACCTGATAGTTATCAGGAAAGGTGATCTTTTCTGGTTAAACCTCAGGGACCGAAGTCACCCGACTAGAGGCTACTTGGCCTATCTGGTCAATCAGATCCGATTCCTGTGAGGTATCGGGACTAATCTTAGGAAAAGGTAAAGGAAAAGATCTATACAGGGAACGGTAACTACCGCTTCCTGTACTTAAATGTTGGAAGGAAGAATCGCACCGGTAGTAGTGGTTGATGCTCGATCTAATGTCCTGAATACCGGTGAAAACGTCCCCCCACCCTGAAATCGGGTGGGGGCGCACCTTCAGGCTGTGTACTCCTTTACTTCGGGTTTGGCTGGGTTGGTCCTCTGCTTGTCCGACCAGCCCTTCTTGAACCCTCCTGGAGGAGTCTTGCCTTTCCCGGGAGTACCAGCCGGGCGCCCTTTATGGGCGGTAAAGAAAGGTCCTCGCTTGTTGCGAGGTCCCTTAGCTTTTGCAGCCTGTGGCAAAAAAAGTACTCTTGCCCCCGGTGGCATCCTTAATGATTTCATCTAGGTTGGCTCCAAATAGACGATTCCCCTGAAAAGGGAGATTGGTCAAAGTCTTTTTGGAACCTAGGTCAGCTGACCAGCATTTTAACCACAGCACACGTCTGAGGATCACTGCTAACTTAGATGCATGCCCTAACAAGGGAGTAGTGTCCAAGGCTGCGTCACAGATAAACCGTAGCCCTTGTATGATCTGTTCTATCAAATCAGATGTCTCCTGGGGAATATCTTTTCCCCTAAGATCTTGGCGTACCATCTTCGCCCATTCCGTAAGTGTCTGGGAAACTAGACCAATAACAATTACTGGTCTAAATGCTGACCCTATCAGAGAAAAGATAGTGCGGGACTCCGCTTCTATCTTTCGATCCACCGGATCCTTAAAGGACGAAGTGTCCTCCACTGGAATAACCATGGCTTTATTCAGCCTGGAAATAGGCGGATCCACGACTGGTGGTACCGTCCATTTCTTAATGATGGATTCCTCAAACTGATAGCGTCTAGCAATACGCTTGGAAATAGTAAAGGTACGTTTAGAATGCTCCCATTCTCCTTTAATCTGATTACCAAAACATTTAGGTACAGGAAAAGCCTTCGCCGTCTTGATGGGCTTATTAGTCCCAAAAGGCCTCTCTGTTTCAGTTGCCTCTGCCGGTAAAGCCTCAAGTTTTAAGGTTTCTTGCACTGCCACAACTAGTGCGTCCACCAATGCTTCTTCCTGAATTATAGCAGGAGAAGAAGCGTCCTCCTCACTGTCTGAGGGGGCTTTACCTGGGATAACAGCCCTTGCAGAGGAACCTGCAACTGCAGTGACCATCTCTGAATCAGAGTCAGAGGTGTCAGATAGTACAGGGGTAGGCGGGGGTCGCTTCCTTGACCCCCGTCCCTGACAGGCCGCCTCCACCCGAGCCACCATAGACTCCAAAATTAAATGACTCTATACTCTGTGCACCGGCGGGTCCCGAGGCCCCCTCGAGGGAAACAGGTGGGGGAATATGTGTGGCAGGGTCCATAATAACTCCAGTTACTTCCTGGATGATATAATTCAAAAGTAAAGAAAAAAATTTTTTTTTTTTTTTTTTTTTTTGACCCTCAGCGCCACAAAAAAAACCCCCTTAGTGTTACCTGCTAGGGATCCCTATCGATCGAGAGAGAGAGAGATAGACCCCCAGGCTCACCACTTGATGTTCAGAGTTAAACTGCAACAGCTTACAGCGCTGTCTTAGACAAACAGGAAGTCTTTTGGCTGGCTGCCCAGGAAGAAAGGAGGCGGCTCCGCCCCTCTGCACGCCTTCCGGCGCCTCCCCCAAGCTCCACGAGGTGTAGAATCACCTCAAACATGGCCGCCCCCATGCTGGAGACACGAGGCTACGCCAAAATGGCGGCTCGTGCGATCCAGCAAAAAAAATGGCGGCGGCCTGTGCTGACTAGCGGTGTGCTGCAGGCACACAACACTCTCTCTGCATGGGGATATGGCGTGGTTGGCGGTACCGGCCCTGGCGGACCGCATGGCCGTTCGGGAGGCCTGCTATTAGCTGGAGATCTGATTTGGAAGGCAGTCTACATGTCCATGGCTTCTGACTGGTAGGTAGCTTATACTTAACCCATAAGATTCCCAGAATGCCACAGAATACATCTTTAAAACATGTATACAATAGATTGTTAGCTCCCAAACCAAGCCTCCTGGCTTTTTGCACACATAAAATCACACTCAAAGTAGGAGGATTTGTGACATGTTATAGGATAGAAAGAACTCTTTCTTACCATACAGAGAGGGGCCCGCGTTCACCACAAAACCCGTCAGGGAAAAAAGGGGGAACATACTACTCACCATACCGGAACCAGGCGGGCACCAACTCCTGACAGTACCCCTCTCCACCGGGGCGGGAGGGCTGTCGACCGATACGGACGCCGTGACTCATGGTCTTTGGCGTTTCAGCGAGACGTTTAACTCGCGGGTTCAGTCCTTTTAATGGGACTTTGTCGCGGCCGACCCAGCGCGGAGCTATGGCCTGCACGCGCTCGTAGGCTGAACTGGGGTGACCACCGGATCTCAACATCCAGCCCGTCGACCAGTTCAGCTTTCTTGCTTGAAGATCTCACAGGAACACTGGAGAAAAAAAAAGCTGTCCAAAAATCCTTTTAGAAAAAAATTCTTGCCAGGACCTAAGATCCCAGCAAGGTATCTAGGTCCTTACTCCTAACTAGACAGAAAATAACTGATTTGCTGAGGCAGAGAGAGAGAGGATATACCCTCTGGGACTGCCCCTAGGGTGTGCCAGAGCTTTTTAATTTCCTGTCTAGTCCTGCTCCTGCGGAGGTAACATAACCCGAAGGTGGTGTATCACCGAGGACTACGTCTGTCGATGAGCGCTAGAGAAAAGGAGGTTTCTGAAGAACCGACAGCACTGAACTAAGGACGCAACAGAGATACCAAGTGTCGCACCCCCCTGGATGAAGTTACGCACCAGGGAGTGGGCGGCTAATGGCCTTTGGAAAAAAATTGCCAAGGCCGAGACCTGACCCTTGATAGTGCTAAAGGCCAACTTTTGATCAACACCATGTTGAAGGAAAGCCAAGATCTTTCACGTACGATAGATCGATCTTTCTAGAAGACTTTAAGCACTCGCTTTAAGCTGAGTGGGAATCACTGAAGCAGACAAACCTCTGAACTTCAGCACCTGGCTTTAAAAACCAAGCCATCAAAGCCAGCGAATGTAAAGCAGGGTGGAAGATTGGCCCCTGAGACAGTAAATCCTCCCTGAGAGGAAGTCTCCAAGGAGCGTCTGCGACCAGCCTGACCAGGTTGGCGTACCAAGCTCGACGAGGCAAGTCCGGAGCCACATAAATGACCGGAATCCCTTCCGCCTCGATTCTGCGAAGAAGTCTTGGCAGCAACTTGAGAGGAGGAAAGGCATACATCAGCTGATACTGACCCCACAGAGCCACCAGCGCATCTGTGGCGTCTGCGGCGTCTGCCAGAGGGTCCCCGGAGCGGGCCACAAACCTCTGCACTTTTCTGCTGAGCTGAGACGCCAACAGTTATACATCTGGAGTGCCCCAATGAAGGCATAACTTCCAGAACACCTCTGGATGGAGGGACCATTCCCCTGCATCCAAGGCCTGTTGACTGAGGTAATCCGCCTGCTAATTTTCCACACCTGGAATGTGAACAGCAGAGAGAGCTGGAACAAAGCGTTCTGCCCATCGAAGGATGCCTGACACTTCCAAGGCCACAAGGACACTTTTGGTGCCCCCTTGGTGATTGACATAAGCCATGGCTGTGGCATTGTCCGATTGAATGCATCATCAGTCCCAGAACTTTCATACAGGTCCGAAAGGATGCCCATTTGCTGGACACCAACAGATGAACTGCGGTCTGGAGTTTTTTCCGGAGGAAAAAACACCCTGGCTGAGGACGAGTCCAAAGTCAGGCCCAGATAGTCCAGTCTCATGGAAGGAACCAGGGATGACTTCTGAAGGTTCAGAATCCACCCAAACTCCTCCAGAGTTCTCATGGTGATTTCCAGAGTTGTCACTAACACTGTGG
Organism: Pelophylax lessonae; assembly: GCF_965119305.1. NCBI lineage: Eukaryota > Metazoa > Chordata > Amphibia > Anura > Ranidae > Pelophylax > Pelophylax lessonae. The sequence continues at coordinate 158,831,607 of NC_138768.1, forward strand.
GAGACTCGGTACATAGAAGCAGATTGTCCAGGTAACCCAGGACCAATATCCCCCACTGTCGCACCAGCGCCAGGACCGGAGCCAACACCTTCGTGAAGACCCGAGGAGCAGAGGCGAGACCAAAGGGCAATGCCACAAACTGATAATGATCCTTTCCCACTGCAAAACTGAGAAACCGTTGGTGTCCTGCACAGATTGGGATGTGAAGGTAGGCATCTTTGATGTCTATGGAGGATAAGGTGAGGCAGGGGTAGGCGGAGGGCATTTCTTAGCCATCTCTACCCGGGACACAAACGATTCCAGGACCTTACTCCTGACTAGGCAGATTAAACTGACATCCTATGCAGGAAGAGAGAGGGTATACCCCCTGGGACTGCCGATTGGCGTAGCCAGAACTTTTTTTCTGCCTAGTGTCCTACTCCTGTAGAGGGCAGCATAATCCTACTGATATGCATCAGAGAGTTCACCTTTTTTTTTTTCTTAATTTCAGCTTTCCTATGTACCAATATAGCATTAGTGTATTTATTTTGCAAAAATAAAACCAATTTCTATTATTCTACATGGGCTTACCTAACTCTCTTCATAACTGTTTAAACACGCTGCTCGATTACTTCTGCCTTACTTTCTGGTCAGACTTTAGATCATGACATAGGAAGGCGTTGACCAGCTGAGGGTAGATGATGCAGGGTGTGTGCTAATGAGATTAGCTGGTCAACTCTTTCCTGTGACATAAAGTATGACCAGGAAGTAAGGCAGAAGTAATCAAGCAGTGTGTTTAAACAGCTATGAAGAGAGTGAGGTAAACCAGTGTAGAATTAATGGAAAGCGGTTTTATTTTTGCTATATTGGTATATAAGGGAGCTGGAATTTAGAAAAAAAAAAAAAAAAGGTGAACTTAGCCTTTAAGGTGAGCTGCTATTTTGCACAGTGGTGGAGCACAGATTACTTTGAAGTGGAGTCACCAGCACAAGAAAATTGTTTGATTGCACCGATAGAGACAGTATTAACAGTTTTATTTACAGCACTGGCATTTAGGATCGCTATCCAGCAGGGCACACTATTATGCATTGCAAACACCTATATATTTTGCTGGGTGTCACAGTTTTTATTCATGTTTACAGTTTTTGTAGCACTTTATGCAATTACTAACCACTGTAGGGGTTTACATTGATTTTTATATATTTATTTATATACCGGTATTTGGTTGAGATACCTATATTATCGTTTTTATATTTGGCGACGCATTATAGTGCTGGCAGCTCTCTGTCATTCTGCTTTTATTTCACTTGAGTAGAAATTGGGTAGCGCATTAGTGTCCTTTGTCGGTTTTAATTATAAAGATAGCAACTCTGTATGGCCAATGATAAATTTGTAATTTACGGTTGTAGTGGATGACATCACAATCTCCCCTTGGGCCAATTAGAGTATGCCTTGTAGGGATTGAAAAAATACAAGGTTTCTTATGATTGGTGGAGGTGCTATAGCAAGTGACTCTCTTTGTTTAGCACACATAGGGGAAGACCTCTGAGCTACTCCCAGAGGACGATGCTACTTTCTGTATGTAGCATAGGTTACAACTGTAAATTACAGATTCATTATTCGCCGCCCAGAGGAGACATTTGCATAATTGGTCTTGGGCCAAGATGGCCCAAAGTAAGTGTATAAAGTAATTTGATACCTGGTGTTCTATAAAAACTGGTCAGTTAATTTATTTTTGAACCAGCCTTACATCCTACAGTATATAACTATACTTGGAAGAAAAAGAATGACAAGCAAAATCCAAAATATTGCGTAAGCCATAAGAACAGTTGCTTACCTGCATGCCTCAGGGGAGTGCTGTGCTGCAAGGCATGGTGGTATTTGCCCCCTAGTCCAGTTCAAATAATATAAGTTAGATTTGTGACCCTAAGTGGAGATATTTTATTAATTAGACCAAACAGGGTAGGCCCTGCAGTCAGTGATAGCTGCTTAGCATTATATTACTATATATTCTCTGTTCAGACACACGATCACAGCGCTTAGGAGAGGAAAGCTATCTAGTACCAATTTCCTTTGTTACTCTGCTATGGTATGGGACCAGCTGGTTATGATGCAAAGAAAGTCAATGCTGGAACAATACAAAACTGTGAAATGTGAGTGTGAACACTTTGAGTTCAGACAGAAAGTTGGGAGTATAATCACTAAGGCCGGCCATAGATGGTGCAAATTTCTTTCCTGCAATCACAGAACTTGTTGACAGGAAAATCCTTCCTGCCGAGCCATTGTATTCTCTCCACGTAGGGGGGCTGGTGGGAGAAGCTGTCCCCGCCAGGAGAACACATGGATTATAGCTAGGGGCTTTTACAGCCACTAGCCATAATTGTATGTAAAATCCGATAGGCTGGTTGTACTCAAGTTGATCGATTGGTCAACTTGGGTACAACCAGCATGCCTATACATAATTCAAACAGTCTATGGCTGGCTTAAGGGTGTAATGATGAGGTTGCAAAAAGTCTCTAGTCTCGTTTATTACTTATTATAGAATTCAAGATAAGAAAGATGGCTCTGTGTACTGGAGGAGCCATGTCCCTGCTGCCATGGAATCCTGGAAGTGAGGCTTGTGCTAGGGGCAGGATATAGAATAAAAACCAATGTAACCAATGGTTGTGCTTGGGGTTGGATGCCAGTAGACTGAAGACAGAATCCCCCATGTGAAAGTGACACTTTGCTTGAGTATTATATAGTACAGGATGTAAGATAGGATGCCTATGTTAGATTAGTGACCCTAAGTGGAGATATTTTACTAATTAAACCAAGCAAGGTAGGCCCTGAAGTCAGTGATAGCTGCTGAGCATTATATGATTATATATTTTCTGTTCAGACATGCGATCACAGCGCTTAGGAGAGGAAAGTTATCTAGTACCAATTCCCTTTGTTACTCTGATATGGTATGGGACCAGCTGGTGATGATGCAAAGAAAGTCAATGCTGGAACAATGCAAAACTGTGAAATGTGAGCATGAACACTTTGAATTTGTGCAGACCGAAAGATGGGAGGAGTATAATCACTAAGACTGGCCATAGACCTTCCCGCCTGAGCCATTGTGTTCTCCCCGCATGAGGGGGGGGGGGGCTGGCGGTAGAAGCCGTCCCCGCCAGAACACATGGATCATTGCTAGGGGCTATAACAGCTGTTTGGAATAATCGTATGTAAAATCCGATTGGCTGGTTGTACTCATGTTGATCGAATGATCAACTTTGGTGCAACCAGCATGCCTATACATGATTCAAATGATTTAAACAGTCTATGGCTGGCTTCAGGGTTTAATGATGAGGTTGCAAAAAGTCTCTAGTCTCGTTTTATTACTTATAGAATGCAAGATAAGAAAGATAGCTCTGTGTACTGGAGGAGCTATGTCACTGCTGCCATGGAATCTGGGAAGTGAGGCGTGTGCTAGGGGCAGGATATAGAATAATAGAGACAAAAGGCAGAATACCTCCTGTGGAAGTGACACTTTTTTTGAGTATTATATAGTATAGGATGTAAGATTTTAACTCATTAGGCCGTGCTTAATTCTTGAACCTATACTTAAAAGGCTACTAAAACTGTAATGAAAAATACCAACATGCAAACAAGTTGCTAATGAGAGAAAGAATCAAACTTGACATTAATATAAGATATTTTACATTGCATTTTTCATAAAATACTGTTAGGTATAACTGTTATCATCAAATTCAGGTGGGGTAAGGCAGAAAGCCAATGCTGCACTCAAAACATCTCAGGTGCTGTAGTCTACAATAGAGGCATTTAATAAATGACTAGGTGTGGGAAAAATAAACCTCAATGCTGCCTAACCATGACTCAAAGTAGGCCTTTAAGTAAGGTGTAGTAATTGTGTACCAGACACTTTTTCCTGCATCAAGTGTTTATTGGGTGGCCAAAGAATAGGAAATGTTTCTTCAAGTACAGCATGTATTGAAAGATCTGTCGGTCTTCAAATCCATAACATTTTTGTGCAACTTGTTTGTTACAGTTATTTAACAATAAGTCAGAATTTTTTTTTCACAACAATAGCCTCCCATGGAAATGTTTAGGATTGTCCCCTAGGGGAGTTGATCATCAACCTAATTCTCTGTTTATGATCATTTTTATATTGATCACATATCCGCTACAAAGTTTGCAGATTTAAGGAAAACATGGGTGGTGCCATAAAATTAGCTTTTTCTCAGTTCTCACAGTTTAGAAATAGTTCACTATATAAAGATGAGATAAAAGCTTTTGTAATCCTCTTAAGAAAGCTTGATAATTGTGTCACAACAGGTGTTAGTTGTACACTTTTACCTTTGCACTTTATATATTTTAGAGCAACATAATTAACCAGTAGTGGGTAGTGTTTACATTAGTTCTCAAAAGGTTAAGAAGCTGATTATCGTTAAAATCAGCTTTGCTAGAGGCTACACTGGCTGTGTGTAATCAAATTAGACAAGCAGGGCAGTGTGTCAACCAACACTAACCAGTGGCACTTTCTTATGTTATGACCTTTTCCATTAGATGAGACAGCTACTTAAACTTATTCACAATGCTTGAGGAAAGATTATCTTTCAGTGACAAAAAACAATGACTGAAATTATTTGACTACGATATGTTATATAAGAATGTCAAACAAAGGATCACATACCTGCCAGCTTGCTGACCTTTTATCTAATGACAAGGTACATGCCTGTAACACAGGGATGATAAAAAGGCTTTCCTCTCTGGACTTTCTCTACCTATCAGTCCTACACCGTGCTGTAGATTTAGTTTATTGTTTCATCTTCACTTACTGATGACATGTTATACACCTCTCTAATGTTGCTATTTGCAGACACCTTAGGTTGCAACAGATCTGACCAGCCACAATAAGGACTAATGCAAACTTCTGAAATCCAAACTATATGGTCTTAGTAAAGACTTTACATGAAGTTAGTCTTACACAGTTTGCACAAATTACAAGACAGGAGAGGCAACAGTGAAGTAATCAAAGAACTTTCCATGCAATAGAAGCCTTAAAGTACTAAACTAAATTAAAAAAATTGCTAAACTATAGAATTTTATGCCAGACAAAACATACAAAGTCTTTTCTGCCAAAAAAACCCCACTATTTTATTTTCAGTGTACACTGAGGTACATGTGCCATGTACACTCCTTGTGCAGTTCTGGGATCTCCAAGATGATGAGAATTGATCTGGGTGATGATGTAACTCCTGTGTGCATGCCAAGGACTAACATCATCATTGGCTGCCCAATAGCTGAAGAGGACAACAGGGACATGGATGAAGTGGCAGAGGAGATGGAGGCAGAGGTGGCAGCGGCAGAAATGGTAGCAGCTGACAACTCAGATCAGACAGCACTAAAGAAGGGCACTCATGTACGTAAGCATGCCATAATGTACAAGTATGCTGTGCATACGTGCATGGTAAGCTTTAGTTCTGCCTTGAATAGGAAACAGTAGCATTAACTAAAGTCTACAAATTTAAACTAACAATAACTTTTTCTATCTACAAAAGGAATGACATTTCTACCCTTCCAAGTCTGGGGCATATACAGCACCAGGATAATGACCGGACTTTTCTTTACTACAAAAAAACAAAACAGCCTGGTCACCTCCCCAGCCTCTGCCTGCTGTGACTGGACTGGGAAGGCATCACAGAGACAGGTCATCCTTGTTAATTTTACTCTAAATGCATGCATGCGGACACAAACTATATGAAGAACTGCATAAACTGGTACTAATGTTATATTCACGAGTACACCTGATTCCCATATAATGTCTATAAAAAACATACGATAAAGCTATCATTAAATTCACATTATTCAAAAGTGCATGTGTTGGCATTAAAAAAGGATTTCATTTTAATCAAATAAAGTACCGTATTTTCTGGCATTTAAGATGACTTTTTAACCTCAAAAAATCCCCCAAAAATGGGGGTGTCGTCTTATACGCCGAGTATAAAAATCTCTAAGATAAGTAGGTTTAATCTCTCAAAGCGCTGGCTGTCTGTGCCCTATTAATCTCCAAGGTACCGTAAGTACTGTAAATGTAATCTCTCATATATCTCCAAGGTAGTGCAAGTATTACCGGAAGATGTTATCTCTCAAGGCGCTGGCTGTGCGGGAAATCCTGTACCAGTCTACTGTATGTACCGTAGCTTCGACTACATACAGTATAATGCGCTGAGCCAATCACGGTGAGCGATGTATTCTATTATTGAATGCAAAGCCTGCTCGGATTGGCAGAGTCAGAGAGAGTAACATCAGCCCGCCTCTCTGACTCTGCCAATCCGAGCAGGCTTTGCATTCAATAATAGAATACATTGCTCACCGTGATTGGCTCAGCGAGCAGGCTTTGCATTCAATAATAGAATACATTGCTCACTGTGATTGGCTCAGCACGGTACATAAAGTATACCGGTACAGAATTCCCACACAGCCAGCGTCTTGAGAGATTACATCTACCGGTAATACTTATTTAAGGTACCTTGGAGATATATGAGCGATTACATTTACAGTACTTATGGTACCTTGGAGATATATGAGAGATTACATTTAAGTACTTCGGAAGGGGAGTAGTCTTATACAGCGAGTATAGCCCGAAACCTATGTTTTAACTTGAAAATTAGGGGGGGTCATTTTATACGCCCAGTCATCTTATATGACGAAAAATACGGTATTTGTTTCTTGCCAATAATAAAAATATGCAATTGGCCTGGGTGACATGACACCTTTGTTACTAACAACTACTGCAGAATTTATTGTTTAAAGGGGTATTAAACCCAAAAGCAAGCATTTATTAGATTGCAGATTCTTAGATGGGATGGCTGTATTAGTTTTTCATCTGGTGATCCAGCCAGTGTTCTTTTTCCACATGAAAGCTCTCTTGTAGTTTCAGAGATGAGACAGAACATTTAACACTGGGAGAAGTGTTTAAAATGAACAGCTTTTATTTAATTAAGTAAAACCTTTATCACAAAAGAAAAAAACTGTTTGTTGTAACTGAATGTAAAGTATTAGACAGAGCTCAGCTTCAATGTATTACTTTATTTAAATCTGCTAGTACTTCTAACACTCCCCTCCCCCCAGACTGACAATGCTGCCGTCCCAATCTGCCTCCTGTGCTCATTTATCCAGAATTGGGGCACTCTAATACAGGAAAAGTGTTACTGGCCAGGTCTGCAGGGGAAAACAGAAGGGAAAAAAAGCCTAAAAAAAGAAAACTAATACAGCCACTACATCTAATGATGGGTAAGGTGCAATATGTTAAATTTTTTGTTTAGAGTTTAATAGCTCTTTAAAATTGGCTGCCCTATGTATGCAGATAATTACAAAATCTACATGGTAACAAGATTTTTATTACTAGAAAGAATTAATTGATAAATGAACAATCAATTAATGCAAAGTCCCAAACTTCCCCCATACCCCTCATTTCTTTATTTAACAACTGGCTAGCTTAACAATAATATTACATGTGGATTTGTATGGTTGTAGCTACATTATATATGTGCCAGTTGTCATTATTATATATTTTTTAATTCTCTTCTACTCCCCCCCCCTTCTTATTAAGATTTTTAATACATTATCACACACTCTCATGATTGTTTATTTTCTCATACTTCACATCTATAACCAAAAAACTTGATATGAATTTAATCAATGCATGTTCACACATTTTTAGTTTAAGCTCTTCATTATATTTTGTGCTTGGCAATCAAATTGCTTTGCTCAGTGTACATGTTTAAATTTTTATAAATACAATTAAGTTTTGCCAATGGTATCGAGCCATTATTCCACAGTGTGTAAAGACGTGGAAAATAAAGCAGTGGAATGTGAAATTTAGCATACATTTATGAAGTCAAATGCACGATTTAATGAGTTCCATCTAAAATGAACAGACACCTTCTTTGCGATACAGTGTTTAGTTCGCTTAACAAAGGAATGATTCTTGATTTTTAGCTGCAATGATTCAGTCTCTCTGGATTCTGATGGGGATGAAAACCTTGAGAATGAGGTGGGAGTGTCACGGGCAATAGGTCAATAAAGAGCTAGGCCATTTCTGCCATCTAGAGCCAGCCATGTGGAACTAAGTGTGGCCAAACAACCAGCACGTTGGACTGTGGCCAAGCGGCTCAGAACCAAGGACTGTTGCCAAACTAACTCCCTATTTTAAGAAAAATAAAAAGGCTGACTTTAAGCCTTTGCAAATGCTTCTCACTTAACATTTAAAAGCTGAACAATGCTGGAGAGTGTAAATTCCCCTCAACATCTGATAAATTCTTTAACTGGTAATTTTGGCTCTTTGCAGCAAGCAGCTGTAAATGGATTAATGGCACTTAACTGTAGAGTACATGTCACAGATCAGGTCTGAACATATTAACTGTTATGTAAGGAAAACATTTGGGAGAAAGACTTGTTCCCGACTTTATATTAATGTGTCACTTCAGTGAGGTGTTTTAGGCCATGATTGATATACCATTTCAACAGATCTTAGGCTTAATACTCCAATCAAGAAATAACAATCGAACATGCTGAATAATAATAATATTACAGTAAATCTCAGCTAATTTTGAAGAAAGAAAATGAAGCTTGAGGGAAATAATACAGCTGGCTTTGGGGGGTGCTCATAAAGTTTGGCTTGGTTAGTTTGCGAAAGGGAAAAATTTAGTGCCTTTTAATAAGTAGCCACTGATTTGTAAAACTTTAACTGCTGCTTTAAATTACCACAACGTAAATCCGATTGATTCAGATCAGGACCACAGTGAACTGGGGCCAGAGGGGAGAAACTCTCACTGAATATTCTTCTTGGGAAAGCTATTTGCAAAGAAAAAGCATCAACTCTTATGTGTTGTGTGAATACTAATTTTCCCATTCTAATTATTTTAGAGTAGATACCTCATCAAACAATAGTTTTGTTACACGATAAGGATGTCTGCAAAACACTAAACCAGTCACTACAGGCACCTGGAGTCAAAGGATTCAAATGACGCAGCATTTACCGATTACCTACAGCATTACTTATTACTTGGATATTTAGGTTGTTGTTAATGTAAAATTTTGCCTTTTTAGATTTACGCAAATTAGTGAGTTGTGTGGAAACAAGCAAGATCCCCTGCCAAATCTTTTACAGTTCACTGAAGAAATCACCCTTAAAACCCTACCATCAAAAATTCAGGAGTATCTTCTATTAAAGGATCATGGAATTTCTGGAATGTAGTTAACAGGGAAACAATTAAGGTACAGCTCCAGCCAATATATACATATTTTTTTTATTTGGATACACTTGAGGAAAGTAACTTTTAATTTGCTGCACATGATTTTGTTGGGGATGGGGGGTGATATTACCTCACTTTCTGTTTCCCTGAGAGCTTGTGATAGAAACACAAGAAATTAAAAGTAGTCATTTATGTGGAGAATTCATACAAATGGAAATTTTAGCTGAAAAGTCAAGCAGCACTTTTCACAGCCAGGGTAAGGATTTAAAAATATGAAAAACCTGGCACAGAATGAAGTCCTACAACATAACATCCAGAATTAGGAAAAAAAAAAAGACTGATTGGGGTTATGCTGCAATATAACGAACTATATACTGTGTGTTACAGCTTTCTTCAGAAAGTGGAAGAGCCAAAGCTAAGGGGGTGAGGAAGTGTGAACAGACATGGAACAAATACATCCTTCTATAATGAAACAAGGTTAGAAACATCATCTCCTAAAGTATATTTCCAATTTTGTATTCAAATTTGAAAAAAACCCTACTACATATTTGCAATGTATTCCCATTCTCACAGCATGTCTAAACATTGTTTTAAAAATATTTTTTACCTTTTGGATGTTTCTCAGAAGGAAGTGTCATGGATGACTGCAAGATTTTTTTATACAATGTTAAAGTGAGCCTGTCCCAAGTCTGCCCTCATTAACATACAGTGCATGAAGCCCATCCTCTACACTTTTGACCCCTTTTTATCTCCATGCACAGTGCAGACAGGTTTAATTATGGTTAACACAGCTGCCCAGCCCCCTCATAAACTAAGAAAATGACCTACGAGTTTTCTTGCTAGAGTATCCAGAATAAAACACCTAAAAGGGTAGGCTGTTTTTTTTATTTATTTATTTTTTAAGTTGTGCTATGTGAATAGAGACATGTAACTAATATAAAATATGGGTTATTCCAACTTATCTGCAAAAGTGGAAATATGCTTTAAGTATTCTTTTCAAGTTGAAAGTTTAAAACTTTAGCTTTAATACAAGTGAAAAGCAAAAGTATATGTTGATTTTATACCCAAAAAGCGCACAGAGCACAAACTTTAAGTTAATTAGGTTTATGTTCACTTAATAATGCACTTATAAAGGAGGATAATGTGGGTAACACTTAACTGAGCTGAACTGGCACGGAATGACCCAGTGTAGGCAAGTACACATTTCTTACACGCAGGATATAAATAGTCAGTTTTCTATTTAGATAGAAGCTAAATGATGTGTGTTTTGCACCATGAGCAGTGTGGGCTTAACAATGTAAATGGAAAGATGGGTAGCTTGGTGTGTATGCCAAGACTGTAGTCTTACTTCTGCTACCAGCAGTGGCTTGAGAGATTTAAGTCAGTCCATTTGTGCATGAACTCTAAAGCAAAGCTGCTATTCCCAGAGTCCCATGCACATCTAAACAGATTGGAATAAAGAACATGACATGTGACCGGTACATTCTGAGAAAGCAACACCTCAGGGTTGAAGGTCACCGAAGATTTCAACAAATCTCACCAGATATGGCAACAGATTAAGCAAGAGTAGAGACTGCCCTCCAACCTTAACCTGTTAAGACCTTTGAAGTCTTATGACGACCTCTATTCTACTCTTTCATATTAGCTGTTAGTTATACTAATTACTGCCTAATAGTAAGCTGGTGCCAGACACTGTTTCTAAAGACTTCCAGGGATGGAAAGTCGCTAATACAGTGAACAGTAAACCTAAACCTACAGTGCAGAAAATAGAGTTCAAGTCCCTAAAAACTCCTCTAACATGCGTGGCTAAAATCATTAGGAACATTCATGACAATTTAACCTGACTGAAGATTAGAGAATACATTACTGTATACGTGGCAGTTTTGCATTCTAAAAATAAATGCCATGGATTATTATAATCATTACAAAAGTTTGGGGAGCCCTTAATCTGATCAATTCATTGATTGGTTCAACGTTTATTTTCTAAGTGAAAATGATTGCATACTTGCAATTAATTGATGTTAAAGCCCAACTCCACCTTTTTAGAAAACATAAAAAAAAACTATTGCCAGCAAGTGTGGGAAAAATAAAACCCAGCTCCTGTTGCAAAACAAATTTTCTCTCTGGCGTTGTCCCGCAGGGTCATTGCTCTGTGATGCAGCACTGGGCCTCTGCTGGTTTGAATGCATGCCCATCATGGAAAAAAAAACAGGGGGTGCAACATCATTCTGGATGGCCCCGTACTGATATAAAGACCAGCCACCGCTGCCACTAGAGAACAAAGTAAAGACCCATATCATCAATAAACTGGCATGAATACTGCAGGAAACAAAGTACGTGTGAATTGATTAAAAAACAAATAAATAAATAAAAGGGAGGGCTTCAGGAAGGATGAGTTGAGCTTTAATGCTGAAGTCAATGTAGATACAAAGAAAATACAATTTAATGCAGTTGTAAAGTCTTCTTAAATGAACCCATATACCTATTTTTACATACAGATGGCATAGGTACCCAAGTCAGTCATGACATGAGCCTCCTGCCATGCCTTGTACAACAGTGCATAGACTAGAAGAAACAGGGGCAGCACGGGGAGCCAATCAAGGCCTACTGAGATGTTTCTAAAGAGTTAATCACTTCTAAAGGGATGCAGACCCTGTCACTCTCCTCATTAGAGTCCTGCAAGTGCATCTGCTGATTAATAATGGAAAAGTCCCTCCCATTCAGATTCCCTCTGCAGACAACAAACAGCTTTTTCTTCAGAGCAGAAACAGGTAGGACCCTGCAACAAAGTTTGTTAAAATCCATGCAATTCACGCTAATCCCCCAGGCAGGATTGTTTTTTTCTCAACAAAAGCAGGCTTTCTCTTTAGGTTTCACTCTGCCCTTTGACTACCTTCTAATTCTCAATATTTCTGTTCTGGTTGCAACTGAAAATTTTAGATTTAACCTCACTTTAATTTCCGGTGATACTGGTTATCAAGACAAACAGAGAGAATAAATTGCCCTAGGGGAGACACTGCAATAAAAAGCTGACAATGGTTCTAACACCTCACCACTATCCAAATCAAAAAACAAGTTTTGCCTTTAGTTCTACTTAAAAGAATGTCTAGCAGCAGATATATGTATTTATGTTAAGTACATGTATGCTACATAATGTTTAAAGGCCCGTACACACGATCAGAAAATCGAAAGAAAAATGCTGCTTTCAAATCGATTGTATGATATTCTGATTGTTAGTACACAGCTTTCATCCAATAATATCCAAAGGGACAAATAAAAAAAATGTTCTTGGAGGATACTAGATCGTATGATTTTCGTATAATCAGTACAGTTTTTCTCCAAAAATACAATACAATAAATCACTTCTGAATTTTTATTCTGTGGTACGAGAATTTTCATACTTTAGTAATAACTTATTTTTTGATATGGAGACTAGCATGTGAAAAAAACAAAACAAAACAAAAAAAACAGATGATCATTTGCCCGATAAACTCATAGTGTGTACCAGGCTTAAGTGTACCATTTAAAGGAATTTTCTATATTTTACAGAGATCCTCCATTTGACACTGCTTTCATCAACACAATCTTTGTTCAAACATTATCCTGAGAAACAATCATGTAAATCCTGGTGACTGTGCTGTTATGGGCCCTGCTGCAGCCTCCTACCTTGTAACTTTCTTCTTTCTACAAAGTCTGATTAATGAAGGTGGAGGAGACTGAGCAAATTATTCTTCCTCCCTGCAACTAACTGATGAGATAGAATGGATTCATGCAGATGTGTAAAGTTATAGAAAGGTCCTTTTAAGGACTGTCGGGAAAGCTTGTAAGGAAGGAGACAGCAAAGCCAGGTTCAGGTTTTACAGGTAAAGTTGAGTTCTGCATTAGCTGTCTATGGCTCTGGATCTACTGATCGCTTGAATTGAGGCAACATATGCTTATTGTGTGAGTTAGTTTGAATTGCCTGGGTTTCTAAAGGTTTACTTTGGTCAAAGAAAATTGACAGAGCCACAGAACATAATATGTAAGAAAAGAAAGAATTTACAGTAAGATATCTTGGAAATTGGAATAAAGCTTGAAGTGATTGTAGCTGTATAAGTGCACTTGCGACAGAAACAATTGAGTACTGTTCATTATATTTTTTTATTTTGCACCAACATATGATTTTTAAAGGTATTGTAAAGTCTCAGTTTTTCACCTTAATGCATTCTATGCATTAAGGTGAAAAACCTTTTCTACTTCAGCTGCCCCCCCAGACCCCCCTTTTTCTTACCCGAGCCTGATCGTTCCAGCAACGAGCACGAGCCCAGCCGCTGTCTCGGATCCTCATTGGATAGATTGATAGCAGCAGAAGCCATTGGTTCCCGCTGCTGTCAATCAAATCCAGTGACACGGGAGCCGGGGGCGGGGCCGAATTCTGCTGTCTGTGTCAATAGTGCAGCAGCAGGACTCAGGAGCGCACCTGCACGGGTGCCCCCATGGAAGGGCACTTGATGAAGAGGAGGAGCCAGGAGTGCCACCGGGGCACCCCAGAAAAGGAGAATCTGGGCTGCTCTGTGCAAAACCCTTGCACAGAGCAGATGTGTATAACATGTTCATTATTTAAAAAAAAAAAGAAAAAAAAAAACAACAAACCTTTAAGGACAAGCTTTCGTGGTATGTCCTCTGCTTTAAGGTCCAAGCAGTACAAAGTTGTGAACATACAATGTATAGACACTTTCTAATACAGTACAGTTATAACTATGCAGGCTTTTAATTAATTTTCAGAAACAATCTTCCTTACCTTTGTTTTAGGTTAAAAGGTTCTGCCATGTGGCTTTGCATATCTTTTTCCTGATAGTGGGTGGGGGGGGGGGCAGGGTTACTGGAAACTGTGCAAACACACAGTGTGCCTGTATTCCATAGTCTGTTCAGCCTGAGACTAGATGCTAGCTATGCTTGAGTAGGTGGTGTATTCAAGTGGTAGGCTGTGATTGGGAGGGTGTGTGTGCCAGAGACAGGCTGTGATTGGTTAGGTAGGCATGGTGGTTAAACAAACTACACAATACAGGCATGCTGTGTGTCTGCAGTGTGTTCTGTACATCTAAATGGCCAGCTAAAGGATGGAAACAGACCATGATAACACAGATCAGCTTTTTTTGCTTTGTTTGATCAGTTTAGCAAAAGAAAGAAAAGTGACCAGCAGGATCAACCAGGTACTTTAAGCGGACCTTCATTCATTTTTTCGTCTTTCCATCTATTTAATATTTTGCTCCTAATGTTTTAACTTTGGATAGTAAAACATTTTTTTTCTGCCAGTGAATACCTTATACAGCCTACTTCCTCTTTCTTACCTGTTGATTTGCCTAGGCTAATGACATCATGCACAGCTCTTTCTCTCACTACCCTGAGAGTTTGGCAGCAAGAGAGGGAGGGGAGCAGTTGAGTGGACGAGGAATGAGTCACAGTGGAGCCAAGGAGAGCTGTAGAGCTGATGGAGGCTGGATGAGGGCGGAGATAACAGGAGACTGCAGAGATTTATATGTATTCATTGAGGGAGGAGAAATGTGCAGGCAAGCAGTGGTGTGAGGGTATATCAGTGGCGGCCGGTGTGTTGGGGGCGCAGAGGCGCCGCCCCCCCCTATCCATGCATCCGGCCCCCTAATCTACATGCAGGGCGCCGGACGCATAGAGTTCAATGGGGTTTTTTTTTCTGAGTCACCTGATTAGAGCCAGAGGCTCTAATAGGCTTCAGAAAAGTGAGGACCCGGGGCGCAGGGCAGTGAGCCCCGAGCCCACCCATTGTGTGACAATAGCGAATAAAAATTTGCTATTGTCACTCGGATCCTCCTCCTGGCCAATCAGGAAGCAGGTCCTACACCCACTTCCTGATTGGCCAAAAGGCAAAAACCATGCCATTGGCTGAGGAGGAGGTGGTAGGACTCGAGGAGACGCCGCCGCTGCATCAGGTAAGTGCTGGTCTGGGGGGGGGCACACTATGCTATGCTGGTCACTCTGCATTGAAAAGGGGCATGCTGATCTCTCTGCATTGAAAGGAGGCACGCTGATCTCTCTGCATTGAATGGAGGCACACTGGTCATTCTGCATTGAAAGGGGGCACGCTGGTCATTCTGCATTGAAAGGGGACACGCTGGTCATTCTGCATTGAAAGGGGGCACGCTGGTCATTCTGCATTGAAAGGGGGCACGCTGGTCATTCTGCATTGAAAGGGGGCACGCTGGTCATTCTGCATTGAAAGGGGGCACGCTGGTCATTCTGCATTGAAAGGGGGCACGCTGGTCATTCTGCATTGAAAGGGGACACGCTGGTCATTCTGCATTTAAAGGGGGCACGCTGGTCATTCTGCATTGAAAGGGGGCATGCTGGTCATTCTGCATTGAAAGGGGCACACTGATCTCTCTGCATTGAAAGGGGCACGCTGATCTCTCTGCATTGAAGGGGGCACGCTGATCTCTCTGCATTGAAGGGGGCACGTGGATCTCTCTGCATTGAAGGGGGCACGCGGATCTCTCTGCATTGAAGGGGGCACGCGGATCTCTCTGCATTGAAGGGAGCACACTGGTCACTCTGCATTGAATGGGGGCACGCTTGTCACTATGCATTGAATGGGGGCATGCTGGTCACTCTGCATTGAAAGGGGGCACGCTGGTCTCTCTGCATTGAAAGGGGGCACGCTGGTCATTCTGCATTGAAAGGGGGCACGCTGGTCATTCTGCATTGAAAGGGGGCACGCTGGTCATTCTGCATTGAAAGGGGACACGCTGGTCATTCTGCATTTAAAGGGGGCACGCTGGTCATTCTGCATTGAAAGGGGGCACGCTGGTCATTCTGCATTGAAAGGGGGCATGCTGGTCATTCTGCATTGAAAGGGGCACACTGATCTCTCTGCATTGAAAGGGGCACGCTGATCTCTCTGCATTGAAGGGGGCACGCTGATCTCTCTGCATTGAAGGGGGCACGCTGATCTCTCTGCATTGAAGGGGGCACGCTGATCTCTCTGCATTGAAGGGGGCATGCTGATCTCTCTGCATTGAAGGGGGCACACTGGTCACTCTGCATTGAATGGGGGCACGCTTGTCACTATGCATTGAATGGGGGCATGCTGGTCACTCTGCATTGAAAGGGGGAACGCTGGTCTCTCTGCATTGAAAGGGGGCACGCTGGTCTCTCTGTATTGAAAGGGGGCACGCTGGTCTCTCTGCATTGAAAGGGGGCACGCTGGTCTCTCTGCATTGAAAGGGGGCACGCTGGTAATTCTGCATTGAAAGGGGGCACGCTGGTCATTCAGCATTGAAAGGGGGCACGCTGGTCATTCTGCATTGAAAGGGGGCACGCTGGTCATTCTAAATTGAAAGGGGACACGCTGGTCATTCTGCATTTAAAGGGGGCACGCTGGTCATTCTGCATTGAAAGGGGGCATGCTGGTCATTCTGCATTGAAAGGGGGCATTCTGGTCATTCTGCATTGAAAGGGGCACGCTGATCTCTCTGCATTGAAAGGGGCACGCTGATCTCTCTGCATTGAAGGGGGCACGCTGATCTCTCTGCATTGAAGGGGGCACGCTGATCTCTCTGCATTGAAGGGAGCACGCTGATCTCTCTGCATTGAAGGGGGCACGCTGATCTCTCTGCATTGAAGGGGGCACGCTGATCTCTCTGCATTGAATGGGGGCACGCTTGTCACTATGCATTGAATGGGGGCATGCTGGTCACTCTGCATTGAAAGGGGGAACGCTGGTCTCTCTGCATTGAAAGGGGGCACGCTGGTCTCTCTGCATTGAAAGGGGGCACGCTGGTCTCTCTGCATTGAAAGGGGGCACGCTGGTCTCTCTGCATTGAAAGGGGGCACACTGGTCTCTCTGCATTGAAAGGGGGCACGCTGGTCTCTTTGCATTGAAAGGGGGCACGCTGGTCTTTCTGCATTGAAAGGGGGCACGCTGGTCTCTCTGCATTGAAAGGGGGCACGCTGGTCTTTCTGCATTGAAGGGTGCACACTATACCTTGATTACTGAAGGCCCCTTTCACACTTTTGTGACCTCAAAGTCACGCAATATTTTACATCGTTTTTTGCCGCAAAGCAATTCCTATTACATTTTTCTGTTTGCGCCCCCCAAAAATTTTGAGCACCAGCCGTCACTGGTATATTATATATATATATATATATATATATATATATCTTTATTGAAGTATCTGTGTGCCTCTGTGTAAATCCAGGAAGTGAACAGGCAGTAGCTTCAGCTGCCCACAGTTAAAATGGTTGCAGCCAGATTTAATGGAGGGAGATTTCTGCAGAATATTCGGAAAGTACAGAATCACAGTATATATGAAATAATATGCAAAGTGGTTGAAGGGAAGCTTTAGAATGGCAAAGGTGATTTTATTATAAATGATGTGAGCAGACTTTAGTTCCTCTTTCAGAAGAAAAAGGTACATAAAAATGATAGAGACTGTGATTTAAAAATACACAGATGTGCAGACATGCAATGGAAAAAATAAATATATAGGATAACATATACTTTAAGTTTCTCACTGGCAAGAACAACAAATCCAATGAAAAGCCCAAGAAAGACTTAAAGGGTGGATAATGAGACCATATGACAAATTACAAAAGACAGCCAATCATAGATGGCAAATTCAGGCACAATTAGAAAGCCATGAAAAAGATTTCATGTAGGAAAGTGAAATAATCCTCCACATACTTATTTTATACAGAACAGCATACATAGGCTGTAGCATTTCTGAGCTAAAACCCTTTACCCTGCAACAAATTCAAATACTATACTATTTTGCAGTTCTGAAGACACAAGTTTTAACACCCTTTTGATATATTACCTATTTAATATAATTTCCTCTTACTACCTGAAGAACAAGTTTCTATTCCAAAATGCCCTGCCATATGAAATTAATACTTGAGGTATTGAAAAGATGTAAGCAAATACGACTCCATTCAACCAGTTCAAGTCAACATTGCATTGTGTGGTCTACATTTGTTTGATATAATCCACTTATACAAATCGTTGCATTATGATACTATGAAACATATTCTGCAATTCTTGACATTATGTCACACCCGGCTGATAAAGAGACCATAGAACTCCTGGTCTACTGTATTATAATTGATATCTCAACATTAATATTAATACCAGGATAGCATTGTGTATTAGCAGTTTGTAAAGCATCTTTAATGGTAAAACGCCATCTGCCATGATGTAGTAAATCAGACTCCAACACTTTGTTTTAAGACACCTATTAAATCAGACGCGAAAAGAAGAGGACAGATATTTAGAGCAAAAGACTTATTTTGGAATAAATCTTTCCCAGTTACAAGACATGCTTTGAAATGTTTTCCACATAATACTAGAGATGACAAATTTCTCCTGGGCTGTCTGTCATGAAGTATAGCCCTAGCATTGTCATTTAAAATTGTATTTTTATGTAAGGAATGTAAAAACAAAAATACACATTTTCAGCTTTTTAACATTTTCTAAAGCTCAGAAGTCACAGACAGACATATTCAGACATTTAAACCAGTTTTTCAATTTTGTTTCCAGCAATAAAAAAAAAAAATGGGGATTTTAGGTCAGTTTTTCTGTCCTTGACAATGCAGAGTAAATAAACTGTGCACATTTGAAAAGAGAACTTGATGGGTGTGAAATGGTACTACACCACATCTCAAACGAGGTAAGACCTCTCAGCCTATGAAGCTGCATCACAATGAATAAAAGGCAATGCAGAGTGGCCTGTTTTTACATTAGGAAATCAACAACCAAACTATTACAGAAGCTTTCTGCCTTCTTACATTTTTCCTTCACACCCATGGGATTTTATGGAAAAAAGTTAAATGGGAACTAAACTTACCTTTGCTCCAACTTTCCTGTACAATGCTGGTGCTAACATCATCTGCTGTCTGCTGGTCATCTTTTTTTCGGCCAGTGTGGGATGATGCCACTTACACATGTGCAGGGGTCAGTCATCCCAACACATGAAGACCTGGCTGGCAAGTAAGCTCAGCTGTGCATGCGCAGCACAGTTTACGTGCCAAAGAAGACTGGTAGCTGCATTTTATTGCAGAAGAGACGCTGCATACAGTGCTTGCCTGCTCACGGTTTGTGAACTTAGTTTCGCCTTAACAATGGTCTGCATTTACGATCTTCAAACCTTTAAATATTATTTTAAATGTTTACAATTTTAGTATGCATTTAGATTAGAAGATTTTTTAAAACTTGGATATTCAATTTAAAGAATAAATGCCTAAAAATGAATTGTAAAAATATGTTAGTTTGTGCAGTTATTGGAAGAAATACACACTATACACAATGGCTATGTTGACAGCCCTGTCTATACTAGTCAGCTGTTCTGCTGTAAAATATTTCTGAAGCTGAAAAACATGTGCTTCTAGAAATGAAAATGGTCCAAGTCAAATAACCTGTAACAAGTTAACAGCATTACATAAGACTTTTCCTCTAAAATGTACAAGGCACTATGTGGATTAAAAAAAAAAAAGCAGTCATTGGTGATTATTACAGTTAACAATATGACTTTAAACAAGGATACAGCATTGCTGTTATGAATTTTTTTTTTTTTTCCCGTTACAGGTACATCTGTCCAGTATTACGTAAATGAAAACTCCACTTTCACTTTTATTAAAAATAAAGTCGTAATAGTAGTTGTTATACAAGTAATTTTGTAATTTTAGGAGTTAAAGGAGTTGAAAATGCAGAAGGTTTTTTATCTTAATGCATTCTATGCATACCTAAAATACCATTCTATTGCATACCTAAAAAAGCGTAACTTTACCCATAACAACTTGATAAAAAATAATGTTCTTTATCAAGGAACATACAATCCACATTAATTATTACGCTGCCAAAAGATGTGTGTGCTGAATATTGCCTCCAGCATTGGTCCTGTTTCTTCTTGCTGGAGGCTGCCATTCTGCTGAAGCACAGTACAAACTGAACAGTAGTAAATCATAACGCGGAACTAAACCCATCGATTTAATGGCTTCAAAAACCAGTTGGAATATGGGATTGCTAACTGTCACATTTGCTTGTGTCCTCAACCAAAGTGTCAAACCATCAAATGGCTGGTATGCAAACTGATCACATGTGGGGCACCATGGCAGCTGCAGTCTAGCCTTAACTGTAAAGGATAGGAGGGTTTAACTCCACTTTAAGGCTGTCAGCAGATCGACCTCTATAAATTCAGCAGTGCCTAAAAAATTAGAGAGCAACTGAGCATGTGCAGAGCAGGGTGAGACATTTTAGATTCAGACTAGAACTTAAACAGTATAGGAGCTTATCTTTAATGTTTTACATAGCTATTCCTGCAAAATGGGCCAGCCTGAAGTGATCTAACAGGACTTCATTTTCTGACTAAAGTTCTACTTAAAGCTTGAAAGCCATTTTACCATCTGTTTTTTTTTTTTTTACATTAAAGTTGCTTAAAGGGAATCTGTGTTTTGCATGTTTTGTTCATATAGGACAAATAAATGGGCTTTCTTTCATAGTTTTACGGCGGCAGGTTGGCTCTGTCCCGCAAAGCAACGTACCTGTACGTCACTTCACGGGACCGTAAGCAGGGGTGCACACAGACCGCTGTTCTGTCAGTTATGAACACAGGGATCCTGTGTTCCTCTTATTTAGGAACACAGGTCTCTGTGTTCATGCAGCAAGCCCATCTCCCCCACAGTTAGAAAACACCCCTTAGGGACACATTTAGCCCTTTGATCGCCCCTGGTGTTAACCCCTTCCCTGCCAGTGTCATTAGTACAGTAACAGTGTATATCTTTAGCACTGATTACTGTAGTAATGTCACTGGTCCCCCCAAAAGTGTCAAGAATGTCAGTTAGGTGTTTGATCTTTCCGCTGCAATGTCACAGTCTCACTAAAAATCGCTGATCGCCGCCTTTACTAGTAAAAAAAATATTAAAAACGTGATCAAATACCACCAAAAGAAAGCTCTATTTGTGGGGAAAAAAAGGACATCAATTTTTATTGGGGACAGCGTCAATTGTCAAAGTAACGCAGTGCCGTATCGCAAAAAAAATGTCCTGTTCATTAAGGGGGTAAATCCTTCCAGTACAGAAGTGGTTAAAGATACACCATCACCTAGGCAATTTAAAGTATAACAAGCCAAGGCAAATTTTTATTTATTTTAGGAAATTCACCCTGTTGGTTTGTCCTGTTTACCATGATCACTAAAAGTGAAAAAAATCCCAAAATTTGAATTGTCCCCAGACTATCAGGGATTCCCTCATTTTGGAGGGATTTCCTCTCAATGCCTGCACATGAAGTGAAGGGAAATCTTCCCAATAGGACACAGATGGCAAAAATAAAACTGAAAAGGGGTTATAGCCCTCCCTTACTCCATACAATATACAAAAAGGTGCTAAGGTGAAGATGTGTGTGAGACTTTACAAAAAAAATAATTAAATACAAAAAAGGTAAAATAAAATGCAATTAGTTGTGCTCATGACATCTGTTGATAACTGTAATGTATCCATTTTTGCTTACATTTTAATAATCATACTTCTAAACTTTGGCCTGCTAAAATGTTTTGAAGCCGGCAAAAAACTGAATGGCAAAAAAATCATGATATCACTTTCATCTGCTTTGCTCATGGGTTTTCTCCCGTTTTTCTTTCTCTCTTTATTAGAACCAATCCAATTATTCCATCTCACTTAGCACTCCCATGTCATTCAATATGGAGATGTTACTGAAATGATTGGTCTTTCCCAGTATCAGAAAAGATATAGGTGACCATCTGAAATTAAGTTTGCCAACTTTTTTTTTTACAATGCATATGGCTGACCTAGAGTGGATTTTTTCCTGTACCGGACTGAGACTTTTCCTAAGGCGGAGTGTCCTCCAGCACAAAATAATTAGTGTATAATAATAATTAATACTACAAAAAAGGTTTATGTCATCTTATGACACTGTGGGCAGACACAGCTTACGTTGCCCCAGAGTCATTTTATGTTTATCACTGCCAAAATATTCTACAGTGCTTTACTAAACACATCAACACTATTTACATCAGTCTCCCAGTATTGCCATGTAATTCTTATTTATGCCTCCACATCATACCATAAAAGCATTCATACAACCTTGGACCAGCTTTCAAACTCACTGACTTACTTGTTGGTTTTTTTTTAATGTTGTCAGAAAGAAAAGCAACTTGTGGAAATCTACACAGTGAGGAGAACATACGAAGTCCACGCAGATAGGGACTGGGAGCTGTGACTACAGTGCTGACTATGAATGACTGTGCTTTAGTGTCACTACCAACTATTATGCAGGCCATACATGGGTCAAATACCAAACTTCGTTTCTTTAGAAAATCAGAAACTTTGTGCGTTTTGTGATTCGATAGTGATGGCATTGATTTCGAAAATTTGATCAACCAAGCCATCAATTCCACCTAATGTTGCTACAGAAAATAATTTTCGTGGCTGGTAATCTTCTTTTCTTTCTGGGAATTTTATTTTCTTGCACTCATGCGCATTTTTTTTTCGATTATATTTCTCGCACGATTCTACCATCATTAATTAGAAAATCGTTTGTTTTTCAAAAAATTTCCAACATGCCCGATCTCTCAAATTCAAAGAAGATTAGCCGATCCGGATATCTGCCATATATAAACCAGCTCATGCAGCATGGTAAATATCTTAAATGAAGATAAAAAAAATTTCTGAAATGAACATAGAACTTTGATAAAAGTATATGTAGAAATTTACTAAACAGAGGTGAGGAAAAGCAGCCAACCTCTGAGGACACTGGCATAAAACTGAGGTATGGCAGTTGGGGGGGGTAGGTAGTTATAAAGGGCTGGCCCCCATTTTTTTTTTTTTTTTTTTAGTTTCTGCCTCATGTAGGCTGTTGCATATACCCACATCTAAAAATTACTATATTCCTGTGTCCCTCAAGGTGAGATAATTTCCATTCCATCACTAAACTCAATACAAAGGAATGTGATAAGTGAGCTGTCCTTTGATGTGAATGTGTATTTCCCTTCAAATGTGGATGTCAAATAGGGCAAAGAGAAAAAATGAAGGAAGGAAGAAAGAAAGCAAACAACCAACTGTTTGATAAGCCTCCCTTAAAATACTCAATAAAAGCAAGCAATGCAATTCATGTGCACCATTGAATGTGTGCATGTATGTTTTACTTATACTGATCCAACTCCAATTGAACTAAGAATTCCCATAGCTTTGTATATTATGCTAAATAAAAAAAGATGTCTCCATTTTCTGGAGTGTTTCATATTTTTCACAGCTCTAATAGTCAATAACCCCCTTCACAATTTAAGAAGAAACCTAATTTTGTCAAATCCTAAATTGCGGCCATTAAAGGAACCAGAGAGTAAATATGGTATTACAGTTTTTTATTGTCACCTTTGATGTATTTGTCCAATGTAATTATATCCCCCTCTTATTTATGATCATAAACAGTTTAGCAAGTCAGATGCGTTCGTTATTCTGCTGTATGAAAAACTTTACAAGTGGGGGGAAGGCAATCTTTGCCATGATGAAGAGCATAGCAGCAAAAGTACTGTTTGTTCCACTGTCAGCGCCCCGGGACGGGGGGGGGGGGGGGGAATTGATTGCTAGAGTCCCTTTGCTTGGAAGACTTCTATCAGAACAGGCAAACATCCCCACGCCCGCTATTCTTGGAGAGATATCTACCCATGCATGTAGAATTTTGTTTGCAATGTTTAGTACAATTAACTAGTTTAACTTTTGAATCATTAGTGGGGTTAAATCGATATTCATTTTTCAAATACAGTGACAAGAACAATTGAAGGATGGAATTTTCTCTCGAATGAATTCATTTCTGTTCGGGAATTTGCAATAAATACAAAATAGAATTAAAAAAGCAAACAAAATTTTGAAGTATTTTTGAACAATATTCGTCAAGTCATCAAATGTACTGAAATCTTTTGTATAAATGTACGTACAAACATAAGAAAATCTACTTGCATATATATGGCTAGCTTTAGCCCCAACTGAGTACTAGATTCCAGCTATTAGTAAGCTGATAACACTGTACTAACAGGATGCAGAAAGATGTGTAAGGCTTATGACAAGCAAACAAACCTAAAAATGGCACGTGTCTCTAAACGAAACTGAAGTTCCATAATCCATAATGTATTTTTCTTGTATTATAAAGAATGTACAATGTACGTTTATAGAAAAAAAAAGTTGGTGAAAGGCAAAGCCAGAATCCCCTCAGATCAGTGTATCTGCCCCACAGCTAGCTGGTGGTATACATCCTTTGTTAGGCTTATCATTGAGTCAGAAAATACAGAACAGATCATAAGCAGCACATCACAGATAATAGAATACCTTTTTATGTTTTATTTGTAGTAAACTCTGTAAATAGATATGATCACAAGCAATTCTCCAAGCCACTTGTTACATTACCCCCTCCTCAGATGACTCCTCCAGCTCTGCACACCATACTGCATCCTAAGAATATGTCTGAAAAGCAATTCAAATAAAGCCAAGGAACACCTTTTGTTTTGTGGTTAGAACAGTTGGGGGTCTTGGATTTACCATTTTCCTATTTACACATAACACCTCCAGTCAGTATACTTGCATTGTTATATATTTTCACAGTGCTAGCTATCCTGTTGCTTACACCAAGCAATCGTATTTACTCTGTGGGCTGCCCCAATGTGAGTGTATGAATAACTGGTAACAATGCAACTGTTAATCTTCCATTAATGTTCTTCACACACGTTATTCATAATGCCACCTACTGTAGCACAGTCAATCAGCATTTTCTGTTTCTGACAGCTAGAAGGAGATTTTGGTGTGCAAAGAACACCATCTCTAGGATACGAGAACCATTGGACCAGCATCTAAGGAACAAGCGCTCATCCTCTTGCACATAATTGGGCATGTGCAATGCATTTTCCCTTTTCCTTTCACAGAAGTTGCTGATCTCAGCCACTGCTGTGACAGAGGAGGAAGAGCGCACTGGGCATCTGTAGCTGCTTAAGTGTCTGACGAAGAGCATTCATTTCCTAAAAGCTGGGGGTGCATCTGAGCTGCGCCCAATGGTTTTTGTATCCTAGATTCTGCACAGGAGGCAGGAAGGTTCCCATTTCCTAATTGTTTTCTGTCAAAGGAGCTCCTATCACTAAAAAAAAAAAAAAAAAAAAAAAAAATTGTTACAGTATATACGCACAGCAAGTTAGCACTGGGATGCTGTGCAATGCAATTTACATTTGTATTTCACTTGATTTTATTCAATGCTATAGGAGATGAGGCTAATTTCTTTTACTCTAGAGAGTAAATTAAAAAAAAACCTTTGAAAACGTAACCCTTATTCAAATGTATATAAATAATCACTAGTAAAATAATAATGTAGTTTTGTTGCCAGCGGGCGCCGGCATCTGCTGCCGGCTATCTCCAAGTTGTCATCTGATCCGCCTGCTGCCGAGCCGGGAGTCTGTGGCTGGGAGCAGTTGCACAGTGCACTGCCACTGTGCTGTCTGTGGCTGTGCCAATCCTCGTACTCAATATCTCACTCACACATATCCTGTGAGTGAGATATTAACCACTTTACCACCGGAGGATTTTCCTGCTAAAAGACCAGGGGTTATTTTGCGATTTTTTACTGCGTGACTTTAACGGACAATTGCGCGGTCGTGCGACGCTGTACCTAAACGAATTTCACGTCCTTTTTTTCCCACAAACAGAGCTTTCTTTTGGTGGTATTTGATCACCTGTGCGATTTTTTGATCACGCGCTATAAACAAAAAAAGAGCGTAATTTTTGCAAAAACAACAATATTTTTCACTTTTTTTTATATGAAATTCCCCCAAAAAAATGTAAAAATCAAAATTTTTTAAAATTTTCGGCCAATTTGTTTTACGCTACCTATGTTTGGTAAAAAAAATCGCAAAAAGCGTATTTTAATTGGTTTGCGCAAAAGTTATCGCGTTTACTAACAAAGGGAAAGATTTTTGTCATTTTTGGTGTTTTTTTTTTTAACGAGTAATGGCGGCGATCTGCGATTTTTTTTGCGGTACTGCGACATTGCGGCGGACAGATCGGACCCTTGACTGACATTTTTGACACTTTTGGGGGTACCAGTGACATTACTGCAGTAATCAGTGCTATATATATGCACTGTTACTGCAAAAATGACACTGGCAGGGAAGGGGTTAACAGTATTGGACAGGGAGGGGTTAAGTGTGTCCTAGGGGCGTGATTCTAACTGTGCAGGGACAGGTCTACTAGTGTAAAAGCAAAGATCAACAGTTCTACATAGTAGAACTGTCTGATCTTCACTTTTACACAGGGAGAACTGACAGGTGGCTTGTTTACACAAGCCGCTCTGTCTTTCTCCCGCTGTACCGGCGATCGTAGTGTGACCGGCGGACATCGGGTCCGCCAGTCACACTCCCGCACTCCTCCGTGAACGAGCCGAGGCGGGCGCGCGCCTCAGCGGGCGCGCGCCCGCCCGCTATTGGCTCTGGAAGGAGTGACAGGCGAGCGACGTAGACCTACGTCACTCTGCCTGGCCGGGGCCGACTGCCGCAGTAAATATACTGTGCGCAGTCGGCAAGCGGTTAAGAGACAGTATTTGGAGCAAACAACGCAGTGTGCTAAAGAGGCCAATGATTTTCCCCCGCCTCCTTATGATCGATCCAATCCCTGCTATGCCTGCCCGTCAGCCCCACCCATTCTCCACCCCCTGATGTGCACACACACACACACACACAGGACTGTGCTTTCTGTGTGTATGTGAAGGTGTGAAAGACAGTTGGGAAATTGGAGTACACACACTACAATCTCTGATTGAAAAAAAAGACTGTGTCCTCTGAAAAGCAATCCACCCACAGATTTCTTTTCAGAGGCATTTGACAGGTGTTGAGGAGGAGATACAGTGCATCTGGAAAGTATTCACAGCGCTTAACTTTTTCCACATTTTGTTATTTTAAAGCCTTTTTCCAAAACAGATTAATATTATTTTCCTCAAAGTTCTGCAAACAATAAACTGATAAAGGAGGCCACTGTGCTCATTATGACCTTCAATGCTGCAGAGATTTTTCCATAGCCTTCCCCAGATCTGTGCCTCCATACATACAATTGTGTCTCAGAGGTCTACAGACAATTATTTGGACTTCATGGCTTGGTTTGTGCTCTGACATGTACTGTTAATAGTGGGACCTTATATAGACAGGTGTGCGCCTTTCCAAATCATGTCCAACCAACTGAGTTTACCACAGGTGGACTCCAATCAATGTGTAGAAACATCTCAAGGATGATCAGTGGAAACAGGATGTACCTGAGTTCAGTTTTGAGTGTCATGGCAAAGGCTGTGAATACTTATGTACATTTTTTTCATTTTTTATTTTTAGCAAATTCTCTAAGATTTCAAATAAACTTCTTTCATGTTGTCATTATGGGGTATTGTTTGTAGAGTTTTGAGGAAATTTTAGAATTTAATCAATTTTGGAAAAAGGCTGTAACAAAACAAAAAGTGGAAAAAGTGAAGCGCTGTGAATACTTTCCGGATGCACTGTATGTCTCCTCACCAACTGTTACTGCATCACCCCCACCAGAACCATGTGCATTGCACACGGTTGGTGGAAGTTGCAGCACGGACCCTTTTCTTTGAATGGGTTGTGTTCAGTGTACAGTAGTGCCTGCCAAATGCAACTAGGGGTATATTTCTTGCCACAGTCACAAAGCAAAGCAACATAGCTGCAGCATGTAGACACCCCCAGCTGCTGCCTTGTCAGCTAAGGGTTCATGCACCCCAGCTTCTGCGTTACAACATGCTGTGCAGTATCAGCGCAGTGTAAATTGTGGTGCATTGTACTGTTTTTTTATTCTTTTCGGAACAAACCTGAACACACACACATTGACATTTCATAAAGTTCAATTGTCCGCTGTGCGGTACAAGGTGGTGGATGATCTCCCTGCACCACCACTGTGTATAGGCTGAAATATTTGTTCTTCAAAACTTTTTCTATTGTTTGGATATTTGTGTTGATTGGTCTTTGATTCATGGCATGTTTTTTTATTGTTTTAAAATACATTTTATTGAAAGTACTAAGTAATATATGTTGAAATCCATTGACTATTTATAATTTAGATCTTGAGAGCAGGTGCATAAAGTAGGGCAGGCTTGTAGGAGCCCTAGTGCATTACTTTTTGGTACCAAAAATGTAATTATATAATTTCCATAACAAAGAGAGGGTCCAAGCTTGTCACAAGAAATTAGGGATGAAGGCAACCTCATACCCCCTCTATGTCGAAAATAATATAAAAACCCAGAGCATTACTATGCCCAGGGGCCCATGATGCTATTACGGTGGCTCTGGTTGCAGTGCTACCTTAGCACTGAAGATAAAAGTGTGCAGACCATTAAAATGTAGCTGCTGCAAAATTGCAGAATTTTCAGGGTTTCTAAGCCCATGTTCTCTACAGACTTGCTGCAAATTTAGATTTTCCATCATAACTAATGGCTGATTAAAGCTGAATTCCAGGAAGATTATAAAAAACAACATCCAGGCCAGATACACACATTAGGATGTAGGTAATGAATGTAGCGCATCTACTGAAATGCACAGGTGTTGACAGTGAAGTTGCAGACAGAAGAGAGCAGTGTTTATTCATGAGTGTTGTACTGTTCTTTTATTGTGCCAGTCAGCAGGCTGGGAGTGTGTTCTGAACCAAGCTGTACTTAGGCTTCATTCACACTAACCCAACTCCAAAGTCACGCAACTTTCAATGCAACTTTGGTGTCCGACTTCGATACGACTAACCACTTCTGGGCCGGAAGATTTTTCCCCCTTAATGGCCAGGCTAATTTTTGCGATTCGGCACTGCGTTACTCAAACTGACAATTACGCAGTCGTGCTACGCTGTACCCAAATTAAATTGATGTCCTTTTTTCCCCAGAAATAGAGCTTTCTTTTGCTGGTGTTTGATCACCTCTGCAATTTTTATTTTTTGCGCTAAGAGCGACAATTCTGAAAAAAAAAAAAACAAAAAAAAATTTTTTTTTCACTTTTTGCTATAGAACATTCCCAAATAAAAAAATTAAAAATCAATTTTTTCATTATTTTGAGCCGATTTGTATTCTGCTACATATTTTTGGTAAAAAAAATCCCAATAAGTGTATTTTGATTGGTTTGTGCAAAAGTTATCGCGTCTACAAACTGGGGGAAAGATTTATGACTTTTTTTTTTTTTACTAGTAATGGCGGCGATCAGCGATTTTTAGCGGGACTGTGACATTGCAGTGGACAAATCGGACCCCTGACATTTTTGGGGGACCATTGACATCACTACAGTAATCAGTGCTAAAAATATGCACTGTTACTGTAATAATGACACTGGTAGGGAAGGGGTTAACCCAGGGGCGATCAAAGGGTTAAATGTGAGCCTAGGGGGTGTTTTCTAACTGTAAGGGGGATGGGCTTATGGAATCCACACAGAGACCTGTGTTGCTAAATAGGAGGAACACAGGCGCTCTGTATTGATTCCTGAGAGAACAACGGTCTGTTGTGTTTACAATAGCAGACCCCTGTTCTCTCTCCACGGGGAGCAATCGCGGGTGCCCGGCTGCAATCGTGGCCGCCGGCTTCCCCGCTGGCGAATGGGGGCGCACACCCCCAGAATCGCTCCCGCCGTACAGGTATGGTGATTCGCGGGAACCTGCCTCCGTATATTGACAGCGGCTGGTTGTGTGGTTAATGTGACTTTTTACACTCTGTGGCATTAAAGTCATATCAAAGTCGGACCAAAGTAGTGCAGGAACCTTTTCTAAAGTCGAACAGACTTGTGTGGTATCAGTTAAGACAGCTCTCATAAGGAAACCGTGAATTTCTCATGCCATCCGCCTTGGGGTCTCACGAGTAGGATCCTATGTCGCATCGCTGTGAACCAAGCCTTAGACTGCATGCAGGTCCAGAACCCATGAGTGCTATCTGGCAGGCATGCTTGGATTAAGAGAGTGTCTGAACAGAATTACAAATCTTTTAGTAGGAGATTTCACATACATATTTTATGTGTACATCTAGCTGTGTGTCTCGGTTTTAAAATGCCTTTTTATATCACAAAGCACAATTATTCTGAGGGCGATAAAACATAATATAGGTATCAGTTATTTCTGTTGCATTGAGGGATATTAGAATAGGATATTATAATGTTGAAGCATTAACATTGCTCCCAAGGTACAGTCTACACAGGAACACTGCCGTTCTCTCCACTTCTCTTTTCTTAAGGCCCACACATGTAAAGGAATAACAATTAACAAATAATTAATTGGATAAATAAATTCATCCCAACATTTTAATTATTTTACTTTAATTGACCACTTAGTGAAAGCCCCTACAGCCTCTGGCAGGGATGGCTCTGATTGGCTTTCTGCGATTAGCCCAGGGACCTTACTAATATCCCTTATAATTGAAGCACTAATATTTACTATCATTTTTCATGTATGACTTTATTTGATCACTCTGGCTGTTCTTTTTTTTTTTTTTTTTTCCCTTTTCTGTCTAATCTGGGGTCTCTTAACATAGTTGTTGAATCTAATTCATTTCCAGCATCAATTAGATTGACTCTCCAATACTACCAGCTGCTTCTCTTATTATCTTCTCTTTCATGAGAGGCTACAATGTACTGCAGAGAGCTGCGGCACATAATAATTATATGCTACCTTCTATCTCTTGTGCATTTTTTTTCTGCAGCGCTCGCCTTGTCCATTATACTATTGTCACTTTGTGCCATGGCCACATGTGGAGGGTTCAGGAACTTCCCTAACCTTTCTGAACATTCCAAGAGAGCACTGACAAGCACAGTCCCACCATGGAAAGGACTGACCAGAAACACATGCCTCTAGTCATAAGCAAATGCCACTTTACATAACAAGAAACCCCAAAAAACACTGAAACACTTCATTCGCAGACAGCTCCTCCCCCTAAAGAAAGATATAATTTCAGTTTAAATAACTTCCTTTTGTCTTTTTTTCCCCAAGCAACAGCAATCAACAAAATAACTACAATTTCACTCTAAACGAGCCCGGTTCGTGCAGCGATCCTTCACAACAGCTGGCTCCCCTTATTTATAGTAAGCTGCTTGTGGCTTTCAGCAAACATCACCAGCATGTCCCCCACTCCAAACAGACTTTTCTTACTGAGAAGAACCCAAAAAGGTTGCATAACCCCACCCATCAACACTTTATTAATCTGTTTGTAGGGCACATACTTGATTGGAGAGAATGTTATTAAAATCAGCTTGGCGGGTCGTGCTGTGAACTAGTTTACATAAACACAGCGAGATGAGCCCATAGCATTGATGCACTGTGTGGAGTTTCAATACTTTGATTCTGCCAAAGTGCTATCAGCATGCTATCTAGTATGTGTTTACATCAAGCACTCAGTGCATGTATTACAGCCTGGTAAATGTATTTTTCCTCTATAATTTTAGACTTCTCCCTGCTCATTCTTTGCAGATTAACATCCTACCAGCAGGATAATAAAAGAGCAATCTAATATAAGTGAGGGAGGTTTTCAAAATGCAGTTTTACTAATAAAGTGCTTATATATAGATGCTGGCTACAGGTCTAAAAAGCTTATTAGAGAGACAAGCCTGAGCAGAGAATAGGTTGTTATTGCCATTTTTTTTTTTTTAGTAACAAACATTCACAGTGTCTTAGTGAATGCTTTATAGACCTGAGGATTTGCATTTATTTCCTATACAGCCATTAAAGTAAAAATGCATGGCCTGATTTTTTTTTGCTTTTGTTTTCACTGTCAGTCTTGCTAAGCAGTAAAACAAGGATGACCATGCTGCCTTGAACCTTGTACCAGTTTCTTACACACACATATATAGTGTGACAGGGCAGTTAGCTAGGAGCAGGCAGGCCGCCCAGGATTCTCAAAAAGGCAGGTTGAGAGGCTCCAGGAGGACTGTTTAACTTGGAGGAGACTGTGTTTTCAGGTTTCCTGTGGTTGATAAAATCCAGTTGGGGGCCTGGAGATTTCATAGAGATCTGGGTGGGATAAAATCTGCAATTCTGGGACCAGGTCTTGGGAAAAGCCAGCACTGATTTTGCAGGTGGGTCTGGGCCTTTTAGTAG
>NC_138768.1:158866433-158988933 GCF_965119305.1 Pelophylax lessonae
AATCGCCCCCCAGTCTGGAGCTTCATGCAGGATTTCGCCTCATGGGGTAAGGATGATCATGAGAAAAGTGAGGAATCAGCCCAGAACTACATGGGAGGAGCTTGTGAATGATCTCAAGGCAGTTGGGACCACGGTCACCAAAAAACCATTGGTAACACAATACGCTGCCATGGATTGAAACCCTGCAGTGCCCGCAAGGTCCCATCCTCAAGAAGGCACATGTACAGACCCCTCTGAAAGTTGCCAATGAACATCTAAATGATTTAGAGAATGATTGGGAGAAAGTACTGTGGTCATATGAGACCAAAATTGAGCTCTTTGGCATTAACTCGACTTACAGTGTTTGGAGAAAGACAGTTGCTGACTATGACCCTAAGAACACCATCCCTACTAATACAGAGGTGAAAACATTATGCATTGGGGCTGTTTCTCTGCTAAAGGTACAGGACGATTTTGCCGCATTGAGGGGCCAATGAACAGGGCCATGTATTGTAAAATCTTTGATGAGAACCTTCTTCACTGAGCCAGAACACCAAACATGAGTCTTTCAGCATGACAATGACCAAAAACATACCGCCAAAGCAACAAAGAAGTGGTTTTAAGAAGAACCACATTAAGGGCATGGTGTGGACTAGCCAGTCTTCAGACGCTAATCCTATAGAAAATTAATGGAGGGAGCTGAAACTTCGATTTGCCAAGCGACAACCAAGAAACCTTAAGGATTTAGAGAAGAGCTGTAAAGAAGAGTGGACCAAAATCCCTTCTGAGAGGTGTGCAAACCTGGTAACCAACTACAAAGAACTTCTTAACTCTGTGCTTGCCAACAAGGGTTTCTCCACCAAGTACTAAGTGATGTTTTGCTTCGGGATCAAATACCTGTTTTACTTACTTAACTGCAACTAAATTTATAACATTTGTATCATGTGTTTTTTCTGGATTTTTGGTTGATACTCGGTCACCATCATTTAAAATACACCTATGATAACAATATATATATATATATATATATATATATATATATATATATATATATATATATATATATTATATTATATTATATTACCAAAAAATGATAGAGGATAGATGCAGTCCATTTACCAATATTTTTTTCATTGCATTCATTGCCAGCTCAGATTTTCCAAGCACAGAAATCGGCAGCACCTCATGATGTCCAAAGCAAAACAACTGCCACTTGGCTATAAAGCAGCCCCACTCAGGCTACACCAGCACTTAGCCTATTACATCACAATCTCTCTAGCCTATGTAAGGGGTTGGCTCGGTAGAGGGTGTGGGGGACCCCCTGGGTGGGTTCGCTACACAGAGAGATAGCCGAGGAGTGGTTGAAAACAACGGTCTATGGTTTATTCTTCCAATTTGCTGGAAACAAGTGCAAACATCCAAACAGCATAAATCAAACAAAACATAAAATAAACCCTGGCCACTTGGGGCGTCTACCTTCACAACACAGGAACCTACCTATGGAGTCTGTCCCAACCTACTGCTGGGCAGACACTGCTGGTCATACAGCAGAAAACCAATAGTCTATTTGTTTTTCTTTTCACACAGAAAAAGTCAACACCACCTCACCTTCAGAGGTCTTTCTCAGCTCACTGCTCTCCTTAACGCAAGAAGCCTCAGGATGTAGCAATCAGTAGTCATCCTCTGGATAACTTATAGAGGCCTTAATTGCCTCATTCTGAATAACTGAAGCTTTCCAACGTCCTTAAACCTTTCTGGCTACCTCCGCAGCCGACACCTGATAGTAATTGGTGAATTGTCTAAATAAGGCAGAAATGTATCTCCCGTCTGTGACAACACCCACAGATTTACCTGACTTCCTGTCACACCTATTACATCACAATCTCTCTAGCCACAACATGACAGTATTCACACACTGCTCCTTCAGACAGAAACTCCTAGCAGGTCTATGCAACTTCTGTTCCCTGGCAGCACAATGGTTTCCTCTGAAGAATGAAGGCCTTAGCAATAGTCAGCTCCCATTTTAGGAGGGCTGTAGAACGCTAGTTGCAGTCAAAGTGTGGACCCAGGGTTGTCGGTTTTATCCCTAAGACTCTACAAAGTCTCTGGGCTCCAGAATCCAAACATGGAGCTAAATTCAGTGTTTTTGTGGCCTTGTTTATACAGTACTTCTAACAGGTTGGCAAGCACAGTCCTTACAGCAATAACATCAGCTTACAATATTCATACTTATTAATTCTCACAGTGAGTGCTACTAAGTTCGTTAAAGTTGGAAAGGTACAGATCTGGAATAAATACACAAAGATCATTAAGAGTGAAGTAAGAATGCACAAGGCTCTTGATTTAGACAATATTTGCTGAATAAGCATTAAGACTTCTGCCAAAGTGCCATGAATGCTCACAGATTTCAATTTTAAAGCTTTACAAGGTTTTTGCTGAACCAGAATAGTGAGGATGATACTGCTTTGGTCTGCTAGGCCTTGTCTTTTGTTTTTTTTCCTTTTTAAGAAAAAGCCTTTTGATGCTTTAAGAACTCAAGGGGGGTACAGTCACATCTCCACCATAATAAACTGACTTTTACTGAGATCTACTGTTTTCCTTTTAGAAAGGCTTATCTGCATATCAGATATTTACACAATAAATGAGTAAATTAAGTTTTTCAAAAATTCATAGGACCTCCATAAAGCTAAAACAAATGTTAAAAGGCGATTTTAAAAGTAATCAATGCGGAAGTCAGCATGAATATGACATCTTTACTTAAAAATACAA
Source organism: Pelophylax lessonae (assembly GCF_965119305.1). Lineage (NCBI taxonomy): Eukaryota > Metazoa > Chordata > Amphibia > Anura > Ranidae > Pelophylax > Pelophylax lessonae. The sequence continues at coordinate 158,869,182 of NC_138768.1, forward strand.
AAATCCTGTGAAATGGCAGCTCTCTCATAATATATTATAATCACAATGCGTGATGTACACCGTATGTTGCCAATTGTCTGGTATGCTTTTGCATATCAACCCATAAAAAATGATTCCAAGCATACCTCCCATATGCGCTTTCTTTCTATACAGAGCTCATGCTGTTTTTGCCCCACACAATGAACATATGGTGAATATCTTATCATATAGCCTCTTCATTCATACGCTAGAAGCTGTCAGACTGTCTATGCTACACTTGCTGGACTGTAGGGACACCAAAGCTTTTAATGAAAGGCGATCAGCAGAGTCACTAGAGAGTATAACTTCACAATGATGGGCAAGTAGATCCTCTACACTTCCTTTATGCCCACCTGAATCTGAACTCTTGGTATGAATATTAAAGCAGTTGAAAAACATAGTATGTTTATTCAGAATTAAATCCAGCCTCTAAATACATTCATTGTACATTTACAATTTAGTGGAATTACATGCATAGTATTGTTTGCTTAAACAAAACGGGCAGGAAAACATTTCCAAAATAAAGGGCAAATGAATTTAAAAAAAAAACCTGTAACAGCAAACTTCCAATATGACTGAGAATTCTACACAAATGAGCTCCAGCCTCCCACTGCTGTAACAGCATTATTTTTCTAATTACATTTAACACGTGTGAGATTGTTTTCACTTGATATCATTTCTAGATAATGCAAACGACCAAACCATGAAAGATGTGTTATCTTTTATCCGCATTTTAATTAAACACATTGTCTGACATCTTCCGTAAGTTATGCAGCATATTTCAATGTTTTATGTACCAATAGTAAATCTGCTGCATAAACATACACATCTACATCTGCAACATTTTTAAAATGGACACAATAGAAACTTATGAAGATGCAAATTACAATATATAACACAAACTACAATATATATTTAGGTTTTAAACTGTATACAAGATCATTATATTGGTGTTAAACTATCCCTACAAAAATCAGTTTGAGTATTTAACTAATGACAACTTTTCATGTCCATGTTTAATCATGTGATATACAGTACAGTATGACAGAACATTGTAGCATCAGAACTGACCTGGTAATACACAGCAATCAGCCATATAACAATATTACCATCCACCATAACTCTTTATGGCATGGACCCCACTGGACCTCTTAAGGCATGCTGTTATATCTGGGACCAATGTAAGTGGAAAACTCTGTGCTCAGGGATATGTATTGGGTAAATCAGTGGGCTGCAGCCTCCCAAAAATATAGTCAAAGACTATATAAAAAAGGGGATCAAGGTAAGGGAATGGCGCTGCCTACAAAATGGTATGTAATAATTAGACAGGAATGTATGCACAATAATGTGTAAATAAATAAATGATTAAATAAACAGGTAAGTCCAAAAGTATATAAATAAATAAATAATTAAATAATTAAGCATAAAATTAAGCAATAAAAAGTCTCAAATCAATACAGTGTAACAATCAGTGAAAGGTGCCAACCTAACTGAATAGCAAAATAAAGTGTATATAAAGTGACTAAGTGCATACAAATGTATAAGTATAAGTGACAAATCACATATGTGCAAAATATAAATTAAATGGCAAAGAATGAATAAATATATACAGTGCATTGCGAAAGTATTTGGCCCCCCTTGAACTTTTCGACCTTTTGCCACATTTCAGGCTTCAAACATAAAGATATAAAACTGTAATTTTTTGTGAAGAATCAACAACAAGTGGGACACAATCATGAAGTGGAACGAAATTTATTGGATATTTCAAACTTTAACAAAAAAACTGAAAAATTGGGCGTTCAAAATTATTCAGCCCCTTTACTTTCAGTGCAGCAAACTCTCTCGAGAAGTTCAGTGAGGATCTCTGAATGATCCAATGTTGACCTAAATGACTAATGATGATAAATAGAATCCACCTGTGTGTAATCAAGTCTCCGTATAAATGCACCTGCACTGTGATAGTCTCAGAAAAAGCGCAGAGAGCATTCATGAAGAACAAGGAACACACCAGGCAGGTCCGAGATACTGTTGTGGAGAAGTTCAAAGCCGGATTTGGATACAAAAAGATTTCCCAAGCTTTAAACATCCCAAGGAGCACTGTGCAAGTGATAATATTAAAATGGAAGGAGTATCAGACCACTGCAAATCTACGAAGACCTGGCCGTCCCTCTAAACTTTCAGCTCATACAAGGAGAAGACTGATCAGAGATGCAGACAAGAGGCCCATGATCACTCTGGATGAACTGCAGAGATCTACAGCTGAGGTGGGAGACTCTGTCCATAGGACAACAATCAGTTGTATACTGCACAAATCTGGCCTTTATGGAAGAGTAGCAAGAAGAAAGCCATTTCTTAAAGATATCCATAAAAAGTGCTGTTTAAAGTTTGCCACAAGCCACCTGGGAGACACAGCAAACATGTGGAAGAAGGTGCTCTGGTCAGATGAAACCAAAATCTAACTTTTTGGCAACAATGCAAAACGTTATGTTTGGCGTAAAAGCAACACAGCTCATCACCCTGAACACACCATCCCCACTGTCAAACATGGTGGTGGCAGCATCATGGTTTGGGCCTGCTTTTCTTCAGCAGGGACAGGGAAGATGGTTAAAATTGATGGGAAGATGGATGGAGCCAAATACAGGACCATTCTGGAAGAAAACCTGATGGAGTCTGCAAAAGACCTAAGACTGGAACGGAGATTTGTCTTCCAACAAGACAATGATCCAAAACATAAAGCAAAATCTACAATGGAATGGTTCACAAATAAACATATCCAGGTGTTAGAATGGCCAAGTCAAAGTCCAGACCTGAATCCAAATGAGAATCTGTGGAAAGAACTGAAAACTGCTGTTCACAAACGCTCTCCATCCAACCTCACTCTCTCGATGTGCAAAACTGAAAGAGACATACCCAAAGCGGCTTACAGCTGTAATCGCAGCAAAAGGTGGCACTACAAAGTATTAACTTAAAGGGGCTGAATAATTTTGCACGCCCAATTTTTCAGTTTTTTATTTGTTAAAAAAGTTTGAAATATCCAATAAATTTCATTCCACTTCATGATTGTGTCCCACTTGTTGTTGATTCTTCACAAAAAATTATAGTTTTATATCTTTATGTTTGAAGCCTAAAATGTGGCAAAAGGTCGCAAAGTTCAAGGGGGCCGAATACTTTCGCAAGGCACTGTAAAAGGTGACCGGTGCAAATAATTCATGGGTGCTAAAAAAGTGACTCAGTGTCAGCATATATAAAGGTGCTGTATGCAACAGGTGCATCGAACAAGGTGACAAATAACTGGTGGTCCCACAATGAGTGGAGATAAGGTGACGTAATTAGTCCATATATATGACACAGAAAATCTTTCTATGGCAAAAATGTTGAATACAACCCCGTGGTGGGTGGTGAGTTGAGGTGCTCAGTGACCCCTATGGAAGGTAGCCCACTCACCAGAAATACCCACCCCACACAGGGGTATAGAGCGGGTATATGGATATGGCAGGTAATCCCTCAATTGAATCCTGTTCCTCCCCGGGGGTCCTTGGATATAGTGCACAGTGGTGGGATCATTCGCATACTGTTTTTTTTTTCTAGATGTAGCCAGGCACTGGCTAGTCTGCCTGTGTTCTCGTGGGACATTCTTTAACATGGGGCTGCCTTGAGTTTGTTACCCTCTAGTGTTAACCCTGGACATTGTGTCATCATTTCCTGAAGGCAGAGGGAGAAAGAGACCACTACTGAAAGCAGGGGATCATGGAACATGTGGTCTGGAGAGCCGGGATTTCCATGGAGTCAGTGCTGCTGCAGAATACAAGTTTCAGTTGGCTGGAGAGAGAAAAACGCTGGGTAAGGACATAATTAGCCTGGTTTGGGCAGGGGTTCTTGCTCTTGGGATCACGGCCTTCAGCTGAGAGTAGGGACCCGGCCACCCTGGGGGATGGGAGCAGGCGCTGTGGCCCAGACAACGGGGAGAGTCTTCAGCGAGTGAGCCATACACCTGCAGGCTAGGGTTGCCACCCCATCCCTTTAATCCAGGACACATATTAACTACACAGGTTTTGAGGCTAATATAATGTACTTAAGACAGACATTAAGTGAGTTTAATTACCACCTTAATCAGCCACAGAACCTGTGCAATTAATATGTGTTCTGATTTAAAGGGATGATGTGGTAACTCTACTGCAGGCGATTCCACCATTCCCAGTTCCTATTCTCTTGTTATCATCAGTATTGGTGAGCAGGCAGAACCCCAACCCAAGTCCATCCTACAAAAGACACTGCATGCAAACACCTTTACCCCATCTCTTTATACAAGCTCTTTACACAAAGGACTCATAGCATCTGTGCGCATTAAGATGAACTCTTACTCAGAATTTTCTTATTGCATTCTACATATATTGTGTTCTTATAAATTGTGCTGTTTGCTTTCTGGGCTGTAGCATCAGGATTTTAAGGGGTCAGATTGACAAAGAAAATTCTTTCTCTTCCCTTTTATACCTGGGATCATAGGTTCTTCCAGAGCCTACTGTTTTTTGCAGTTTGATTTATTGTGATTTTTCCTTGCATTGTATGTCCTTTGTATACTTGCTAAGACTAAAGTTTAAGATTAAATGATATCTGAATTAACATTCCTTTCTCTTTGCGGACTTAAAAATCCTTAGTAAAATACTAATTTACTTAGATACATTCTGGTGTCTTTGCAATTGCATTCTTTCTATGTCAGGGTGTCAGAGGTGTTGGAACACTTGCAAGGTCAGGGGAACCTTTGGGGACAGACATCTTTTAGTGGTCCCTATGGGGGGTGGTGCTACATAAAAGTTTCATTGGGCAAACACCCTTTAATTTTCATACATAGTGTGATGGTTTGCTTCTTTTTCTTTGTAAAACAAGCACCAATTGGTGCTGTCAATGTTAGTGGTGCCCACATTGAAGCACTACCGTTTCAAATCCAAATTTCAATCCAAAAAAACATTTAGTTTTAGAGTGGGGAAGGGATGTTTACAGAAATTTCCTGTCCAGGTGAAAATTGTCACTAAGACAGAAAGTGAGGGGAAATCTAACAGTTGACAGGTGTCAATTGAACAAGAGAAAAGGGCAATTCCACTTTAAAAGAAACCTGTGCTGAAATATTATGGAACTGCCATTGTTAACATCTACTGAAAATGACAGTTGCCTGTTTGTTATGCTGATCCAATTACTGCAATACTTTCTGAGAAACTGTCCTGGAACAGGTATGCAGATAAGGGGTTCTTGTTTTATTCTGACACTCCAAGCTTGTTTCAGGCCATTAAATCCAAAACTACAGAAACTGGAGACAGCCAGAGAACTAGTATTAATACAACTATATTTCTTAATATACTGTAGGTATGTGCACACTCCGGATGACCATTGAGAGTAGATGGTGGGAAAACAGGGACTAAAAAGGATCAAACAAGCTGTATGAACACATTCAGCTTGGAGATCCAACAGGGTGAATACATCTATAATTGACCATACATATACAAATTATCCAGAGAGAAATATCATTGTAAACCACATCTGCCAATAATCAAGCCTGTGTGTGGGTCACAGCCTAATCTCAAAGCCAAAGGATATCTGCTCAGTGGAGTCCAAGCTTCAAAAGATTAAAATTTGCACTGACACATGTATGTGCCTATCAAGCATTGCTTCTATTATCACCTGAATGACATGTGAGGTTTCCAGATGCCCAGACTGCACATCTGTCAGATAAGGTTATCATGTTGGCTGCTTAATCATTTTTACATTCACACAGTCTCAAACCTAATTTTCTTCCATTTTTAATAACTTTAAGTGGTTGTAAATCTACATAAAATTGAAACAAAGCATATCCCTCTATAGTGTGAACGGGTCTTAATCCAGAGCACTAAGTGTCATTTCTGTCTGCTGCCTCCATCCTCTGCTATCAACATGCATCCCCTATGACAAGTTTTCCAGATACCAAAAGAAAAATGGCAACACCGGAGGGACCTCTAGATGATTGACAGCCTCAGCTCTGTTCCTGTGTGCTGTGTGAAAGGGGGGGGGGGCTGTCCCTTCTCTCCAAATCAGCTCTCAGAGCTCTTCTCACTGAGCTCTGCAGTGTGTAACTTCAGCTCTCTGCCCCCTGTTTTCAGAACTCTCAGACAAGTCTATAAATTCTGCACGTTGATTGGAGGTAGAAAAGAAAAGACTGATCAAACTTTCTGTATTTATCAATGGCTAATACAGTAAAACACTTTACTCCTCCTAAATAGTGAAGAGATCAGTTCAGGGACCTGGCTGACATCACTTGATTCAAATAATTTCAATAGCTCAAGGTAAGTGATGTACAGTTCATCATTAAATCGACAAGCATAATATCCAACTTTCAACAGCATTCCTAGAGTTTAGCAAGGGTTGTATTTAAAAGAGTCACAATATCACAACTGCTACAATTATTTCCAGTTATATATTTTGCAATCACTTAAAACAGGTGTACTTACCAAGCACTAATCAGAACAGAAATTCCCTTCTTTTTTCACCAAAAAGTGTTTTTGATTTGGAATTTAATAAATAAACCACACACAGCAACAGCATCAGGAACATTTTACAACAAAGCACTTAGAACACGAAGGAGAGATAAAAGCAGTCATGTAAGGCAAACCTGGCGGCAGTATACCACTAATTAAAAAAAGAGATACATTTTACACATAACAGATGATTTGTATATGCTTACCTTTAGAAGTTTTTAATGAAAATACAACTTATCTAATCTATCGTACATCTCTGCAATGTAAGATCTTTCTGCAGCAAGTCTAGACTGAATTCAGTAGTCCACATATGAAGAAGAACTTAAAAACAATACCTGCAGAAACACGCGGGCAATCCGGCAGCATTGATTCCACAGAAGTGTCTAATGGTTCAGAGCTAGACACCCAGTTGCAGCAGTTCTGTAAACATATAACATATAAAACATAACTATATAAATAACAATTTAAGCTATAAACCAGGCACATAAAAAAATACAATTTGATCCAGTGATGCATTCACTTTAAAAACAACTACATTTATACACTGAACAAAATTATAAATGCAACACTTGTTTTTGCCCCCATTTTTCATAGGCTGAACTCAAAGATCTAAGACTTTTTTTATGTACACAAAAGGCATATTTCTCTCAAATATTGTTCACAAATCTGGCTAAATCTGTGTTAGTGAGCACTTCTCCTTTGCCGAGATAATCCATTCACCTCACAGGTGTGGCATATCAAGATACTGATTAGACAGCATGATTATTTCACAGTTGTGCCTTAGGCTGGCCACAATAAAAGATTACTTTAAAATGTGCAGTTTTATCACACAGCACAATACCACAGATGTCACAAGTTTTAAGGGAGCGTGCAATTGGCATGCAGGAATGTCCCCCATGAATTGAATGTTCATTTCTCTACCATAAGCCTTCAAGAGAATTTGGCAGTACATCCAGCCTCACAACCGCAGACCACGTGTAAGCACACCAGCCCAGGACCTCCACATCCAGCATCTTCACCTCCATGATCATCTGAGACCAGCCACCCGGACAGCTGCTGCAACAATCAGTTTGCATAACCAAATAATTTCTGCAAAAACTGTCAGAAACGGTCTCAGGGAAGCTCATCTGCATGCTCGTTCTCCTCATCGGGGTCTCGACCTGACTGCAGTTCGTCGTCGTAACCGACTTGAGTGGACAAACGCTTACATTCGATGGTGTCTGGCACTTTGGAGAGGTGTTCTCTTCACGTATGAATCCCGGTTTTCTTAGATCTTTGAGTTCAGCTCATGAAAAATGGGGGCAAAAAAAACAAGTGCTGCGTTTATAATTTTGTTCAGTATATTTTATTGAATAAATACAGTGTATTTGAGGCTTTTGTAATTCCATGTTTAGCAGTGCTCAGAATGGCAAAGGGAGGCCCAGGATTTGGGCCCCTCAGAGCTCTATCACTTACAGAGAGGAAATCACAGGTATGACCTTTCTGCAGTCAAACTGGGTTATGTCCTGAATCAGTTTCATTGCTATTGATACAATGAATATTCAAAGATGGTGCATTGTATTTTAAAATATACTTAGTAGCATGCGTAGAGGTATGCATATCTCTTTAAAAAAAAAAAAAAAGCCATCACAAATTAAGAGAACTGTAAGTAGCGGTTGGGCCCAGCGGAAAATCAGAACCAACAGTGGCAGGGTACATAATGATTGTCCAGACACCATTAAGAATTAAAAGAGGTGGCATCCAGCTAAGAAGATGGCAGCTTAAGCCCACAGTTCCGCTCGGCCACCCGGGACCTTACCCTATAACAGGGACCTCCATCACCTCCATCGCCCGCAAACCCCCCAGATCGACTCCCGTTGCTAGCCACCATGATCCACCGCAAAAAAAAGATTCCCCCTCAGCTGAACAAGCTCGAGGGTTTCTTCAAAATGATGGGCGCAGGACTCCAGCAAGATGGCGGTGGTCCGCAGCAGATGTCTCCACAAGGCGCAGACAGGGGAGAGCAAAACTCAGTGAGGCTTCGGCAGGTAGGAAACCCTGACAGTGAAGGGACCTCAGGCTCATCTTCTCCCTCATCTCCCTCCTCCAGGAGCCCTGTCAAAGCCAAACCCCACCGGGACTCGCCTGTAAGGCAGGGGCAGATGACAAGCATGGAGCTAGGCCCTATACAGGGCTCCCATCCAGACCCCATATACCAAGCACAAGATCCTTTTGATGCATTCCCCACTGGGGGACAGCCTATCTCAGACACCATGTTAAAAGCAATGTTGATATCCCTAAGATCCTCACTACAATGTAATATTATGAACTGTATGCAATAGTTTAAACAAGATTTACACTCAACGGGAGAAAGGATCAACACTGTAGAATCTTCTATGGGAAAATATGCCTCATCTTTCCATACCATGGTGCATGCACATAAACACTCTGAGGAAATTTCAAGGCTAAAAGACAAAATCGCAGACCTGGAGGATATATCCAGAAGAAACAATTTGAAATTAAGGGGGATCCTGGAGACTATCCAGACAGCTAAACTGACATAATATGCTAAAGGCCTTTTCCCCACCTTGGTGCCATTGCTTTCTGAAACTGAACTCTCAATTGATAGTATCCATAGACTCCCAAAGCCCAACTTTATAGCCCCGGATTTACCAAGGGATGTATTGCTCAAGTTTCATTTTTATCAATCCAAAGAGAAAATCATTTCTGCATTTGGCCAAGTCACCAACCTCCCAGTGGAGTTCTCAGGCCAACAGATATTACCCGACCAGTCCTGACATACCCTACAGAAGTGCAGAAATCTAGCGACTATCACAAAAGCACTATGCAGTCACACTATTCCCCACAAGTGGAAATACCCGGCATCCTTGTCCATTACTCATAATGGATCTACGTCCCAGATCTCTACCCTGGAGGAAGGCATTGCATTGCTCCAAAGATGGGGTATACTACCCCCCACCACGAACCATCTCCTCGCACTCCAGCCCCAGTGGCCCTCTGTGAAGAATGGCAAGTGGTCTCAAGAAAAAGATCTGCTAAGAAAAAAGCTCAAGTCGGAGGTACCCGTACTACATAACTACATTCTACATGGTCCTTGGTCACAGGATAACGATACATCCTACTGGCCCCTCGTATCCTTACCCTTTCAGCGGTTCTACCTGTTCACGGACCCTTTTGGAGGTCCTCTTTTTACATTTCTTACCTCACCCCATTTTTCCTTGCAGTCTGTATTCCTTATCATATGGTCTATGCACATCCCTTACCAAGAGAGTACTCGGCTTTACACTTGATTGACTACATCAGGAGGCTCCATCTAGGAACCACAGACTTAACCAGATTCTGTTCCTAAGATTGCCATGCCTATCAAATGCATTTCTATTAATGTCAATGGTCTGAATCGCCCGGCCAAGAGACTTTCCTTATTGAAGGAAGTAAGCACATGCAGAGCGGACATAGTAGCAGTCCAAGAAAGACTGAAAAGTAGGACAGGTAAGCCGCCCAGGTGAAGATACTCATCGGGTGCGTGTCAGCTCCGTAATCTTTAAGCAGCACCATACACACAAAGGCAAGGACCGTACTCCGATGTGGAAAGAAACATTAATTTTTTCACCACTTATAGATCCATACACAACTTGTAAAATCACAGACAAGGTTCTTGTCCATGATTTTACAAGTCGTGTATGGATCTATAAGTGGTGAAAAAATTCATGTTTCTTTCCACATCGTAGTGCGGTCCTTGCCTTTGTGTGTATGGTGCAGCAGTCCAAGAAACCCACTTCCAGAACCTGAACAATCCTAAGTGAACACAGAGACTTTCCACGTGTCTTCCTAGACATAAGAAAAAAGTAAATGCGTCATGGTTGCTATAAATAATACTGTCACTTTCAAACTCAAGGATGCCATTCTGGATAAAGATGGCCGCTACACCATCCCCACAGGAGACTTTAATGAACTACCTCTCACCCTGGTATCTCTATATGTTCCTAACACACATCAACTATGTTTTCTGTGAGTAATATCTAGAGTCAAATATGGTAATCTTTTAATATGTGGTGATTTCAATTTAACAGTCGACCCCAGGTTGGACTCAACAAATCCTACCGGGGGCCGACTAACCTCATTACGTTCTTTGTTGTATGGGGAGCAGATGTACGATGTATGGAGGTGTCAACGTGCCACCGAAAGGGACTTTATGTTTCACTCCTCCAGACACCGTTCCTATTCCCGTATTGATTTATTTGTTACAGATATACAATTGTTGGGGGAAGCCTCTTCCACGTCTATCAAAGACATCACATGGTCCGACCACGCTGTGATTGAGATGACTTTGGAAGAGGGTATGCCCCGGGGGAAAACACATATCTGGCGATGAAATGTTAGAAATCTGTAAACCTCATCTAGTGGCAAAAATATCTCCCAGCATCTCAGGGACTTCTTTCAACTCAATCCTCTCTCAGTCTCAGACCCTTGGATTCTGTGTGGGTGCACACAAAGCCTTCATGAGAGGGATATGCATTCAACAGAGTTCTAGAGCTAGACAATACAATCTCAAACTCACGGAACTCCTGTCTGAGATTAATGACCAAGAGACCAAAAACAAACAAACCCCTATGCGGGCACAATCCAAATCCCTGGATAAAATGAGACAGGAACTAAGATCCCTATTATTAGAACAATATGACAAACATTTTAGTAAGGCTTCATTAGGAAACTGAAGCTTAACTATTATGCCCACACAAACACAGCTGGTAAGAACCTAGCCAACAGAATCAAAATCAAGCAGGCTAAATCTAGAATCACGCACTTAATCCATCCCTCATCTAAAACCAAAACAACACACCCCCAGGACATAGCTGATGAGTTTGCCAGATACCATGGCACTCTATATAGCCTCGTTGACGACCCTGACACTTCCAGACCATCTAAACCTGACATTTACAGCTTCCTAGATAAATTAAACCTACCTAGCCTCTCTGATGACCAAGCCCAAACTTTGAATGCTCTGTTTACGCAGGAAGAAGTGAGTAAGGTCATCTTGACTCTTCCGAATAGGAAAACTCCAGGCCCACACGGATTTCCAAACGAATATTATAAGATATATCTCCAGATCTTAAGCCCCTACTTAACGGAAGTCTACACTAAAGCGGCAGAAACTTCTTCATTTCCACAAGAGATGCTGGGCGCATATTTGGTCACCATACCCAAACCGGGAAAAGATCCCTCCTTATCTGCTAACTATCGTCCTATTTCCCTCCTAAATACAGAAGTTAAAATCTTTGCAAAACTGTTAGCAAAGCGCCTTCAAAAAGTGCTACCATGCCTGATCAAGAAACACCAAATGGGCTTTATCACAGGACAGCAAACATCAGGCGGCACTAGAAGGATTGTCGATATCCTACACTTTGCCAAAAAAAAATCGAATGCCTTCTCTGCTCCTAGCTTTGGATGCAGAGAAGGCGTTTGACAAGGTTATAGACATATTCCCAGTTTACCCTATCTAAATATGGCCTCTGTGGCAACATGCTATCAGCAATCTTAGCACTGTACTCATGCCCCACAGCGCGGGTGCTCACATCGGGGATACTGTCAAAGCTTTTCTATATTTTAAATGGCACTCGGCAGGGCTGCCCCTTCTCCTCCACAATATTTAACCTGCTAATAGAACCCCTAGTGTAGGCGCTCCGTTCCGCAGATGATGTTAAAGGGTTTTATTTTAACCACTTCCCGCCCATTATATAGCAAAATGACGGCCGCAAAGTGGTTGCCCCATCCTGACTTGGCATTATATGACGTCCAGCAGGATAGGCACATCAGCACGCCCCCGGGGGCGGGCGCGCAGAGTGGCAATCTGTGGTGTGGTGTGTCACTCTGACACACTGCATCTCTGATTCTGGTAAAGAGCCTATGATGTAGGCTCATTACCATGTGATCAGCAGTGTCCAATCACAGCTGATCACATAGTAAATAGAAAGTGCCATTGATCGGCTTTCTTCATTTCAGGCTTGACAGGCACGAGTAGAGGAGAGCTGATCAGCGACTCTCCTGACAGGGGGGGGGGGTCTTTGCTGGTAATCAGAGTCTTGATTACCAGTGCAGACCCTTGGGGGATGCCACTAGAGCCACCAGGGATTGCCCACCCATGGCCACCAGGGATGCCCACCCATGGCCACCAGGGATGCCAATCAATGCTCTCTTCATCAGTGCTGCCCATCATTACCATCTATCAGTGCCGCCCACCAGTGCCCATCGTTTCCATCTATCAGTGCCGCCTATCAGTGCTACTTATTAGTGCCCATCGGTGCTGCATATTAGTGCCTCATCATCAGTGCCACCCCATCAGTGCCTCCTCATCAGTGCCTGTCAGTGCGGCCTCATCAGTGCAGGAATTTATTTACAACATTTTATAACAAACAAAAAAACTTTTTTTTTTTTCAAACTTAGCAAAAAAGAAAAAAACCTTGCGGTGATCAAATACCACCGAATACCACCGAAAGAAAGCTCTATTTGTGGGAACAAAAAATGACATAAATTTGGTTTACGTACAGTGTTGCATGACCACGCAATTGTCATTCAAAATGCAACAGCGCTAAAAGCTGAAAATTGGCCTGGGCAGGAAGGGGGTGAAAGTGCCCTGTATTGAAGTGGTTAAAGAAACAGCACACAAAATTAACTTATTTGTGGACTATATCATTCTAATGCTTACAAATCCAGAAACGTCCCTCCCTGCAGCTCATCAAATTTTATAAGACTTCAGTGGCATATCATACTATAAAATTAACACTTACAAGTCAGTTATTCTAGACATGGGCATTCACCTTACCATTGTACAATCCTTGAAATCTAAGTGCCTCTATCCATGGACTACAGAAAATAATAGCTTATCTAGGCATCTATCTCACCCCCAAGGTCTCTAACCTTCTAACATGTAATCTTGTGCCTCTGCAAATAAAATATCTGCAGAATTAAGCCGCATAGCAAAAATTGAACTATCCTGGGAGGAAGACTGGCCACTTTCAAAATGAATATCCTACCCCAGCGTCTCTACCTATTCAGAGCCCTTCCAATTCCATTCCCACTGGCACAATTATCAGCCCTGTCGAGTCTCATGAGGAAATTTCTATGGCTGGGGAAGAGAGCACTAGTGGCTTCGTCTACTCTTATTAAACATAAACATATGGGTGAGGCTGGGATGCCTGATATACCAAGCTACTACTGGGCTACTCGCCTGGAGCAGTTTAGGCATTGGTTTTTCAGAGACTGAAACTCCTCTGTGGGTTAATATCGAACAGCACTTGGCACCTACTAAAGATCTTCGCTTAATGTCTCTGAGCGACCTGCGGAAGCCCTGGGACTGTTCTAAACCACCCCCCCCCCCCCATGAGAGCCTGTGTGTATGGAGACTCTTATCGGCATTCCCAACTCTCACAGGACCTGCTACAAGACAACCCATTTCCAATGAGAATACTAAACTCAATGATCCCTATGTTAGATACCACAAGTCTTTCTAGAACGGTAAACTCAAAGATGGGGGACTTATAATACGTGAATAAAACTTGCAACTTCCATTCTCATTTACTATGACAAGAATCCTGTACTTCCTATCTAAATACCCCCCGGGGAAATTGCCTATGCACTCTAAAGCATGGAGCTTCTACGTATCAGTGAACCCTTTATCCTGGGGTATCTGGGTATCTCCCTATTTTATGACATCCTACTTTCCAAACAGCAACATCAAAAAACAAATCCCATGATACAATGGGAAAGGGTACTGAAAGGCCCCTTTACCCTACAATAGAGGATAACAGCTATACAATCTATTTACAAATACTCTCATTGCACAAACCATTGGGAAATGACGCTTAAAATTGTAAATAGATGGTATTACACGCCCTTCAGATTGGCAAGGTTTTCACCTTCGCAGTCTCCCCAATTGCGCAATTGTGGGCAAACAGGGACCCTGCAGCATGTCCTGTGGGAGTGCCCCTCACTCACAAGCTTTTGGAACCAGACTTTCCAATGTATATCGTCATGTACCGGCTTACTCTTTCAACCGAGCATAGAACTTGCTCTACTCAAAATAAACATTGACAAATATCCAACATAATTATAGACAGGTGGTTACGCACGTGTTCTTAGCAGCACAATCCCTCATATTGAGAAAATGGAAAACAACGCTTGCACCAAATCTAATCTAATTACAATTACAAATACCAATTCCTTGAGCTATAACCAATTCCAAACACCTTGGAATATCCAGCCTTTTACAAAATAACCGAGTCTCTGTTTCTCCTCTATCTCTTTTTATATCTCTCTCTTTCTACTCCTTGGTTCCTTTCTTCCTTCTCTCTCATGGCAGTAGGCACTACAAATTGCAATTATACACAGCGTTACTGTTTTGGACTGATCATTTGTTTCTAAACTAAGTCGATGTACCTCTCCCCCGTCACAAAATGTTCCCAACTGGGGTGTTGGAGGAGACTCCGTACTTTGGCGCATATGTGTTAACCACAAGTTATAGTTTCAAAACTAGAATGATATAACAACTGCGATTGCCAATGTTTTAAATGTACGTGCTATATGTGCCTTCTACCATTTGTACCATTGGATAATGGATACTGCTCAGTTTTTAATAATTTTGTTTGTTTATATTATAACTCAATAAAAATCATTGATATAAAAAAGAATTAAAAGAGAAGTTCAGGATTCATTTAAAAAAAATGTATACTCACAGGTGGATGCAGCATTGGTGCAATGCTGCATCTGTCCTCCTCATATGACCGCGAGCTGAGCAGTGGCCTGTCGAGGGGCGGGAACAGCTGGCTCAGGCTCTCTGCGGCTCGTTGAAAGGCTGAGCCAGCTTCATGTCCAGACACCTGGGTGGATCTTGATCATATGGTTAGTATCCTTTCAGAGCTAGGACCGACTCTGTGATATCAGGAACAGTAGGTTTTAGCCCACTGTTGGCTGAAAACAGGTCACAGAAGTGCAAAAATAACTGCACTCCTGTGATCCATAGGAGAAGTACAACCCAAAAGGTATGACTATACTTCTCCTTTAAAACTGCCACAGATTAAAGTAGAGCTAAAGGCAATTTATATTCTTTAATCTTGATGGCACCCCCACGCATCACAAGCTAAATCGCATGGAGCTGTGGCCCCATGAGACTAAATGAGGAACAATTTAAAGAAAGTTAGGGTATTTCTTTCCTCACATACCCTGTGGGTACAGCAGCCAATTTAAAAGGAATATCCTGCTGTACCCACAACATGTACGCACAAACTGGTTGCATCTTGAGTATGCCATCCAGTTCTGGGCACCGGTTCTCAGGAAGGATGTTCTGAAACTGGAGCGAGTCCAGAGAAGGGCAACAAAGCTAATAAAGGGAATGGTGGACTTCAGCTATGAGGAAAGACTACAAGCATTGAACTTATTCTCTCTGGAGAGGAAACGTTGAGAGGGGATATGATATCAATGTACAAATACGGTACTGGCGACCCTAGAATAAGGAAAAAACTTTCAGCAAAAGGGAATTTAAAAAGACACGCAGACGTTCATTAAAATTAGAAGAGAAGCAGTTTAACCTTAAACTGCGTAAAGGGTTCTTTACAGTCAGAGTGGTAAGGATGTGGAATTCTCTTCCACAAGCAGTGTTATCAGCAGGGAGCAATGTACTATTGACAACACACACACACTAGATTGAACTGGATAGACTGTTGTCTTTCTTCAACCTCACTAACCATGTAACTAAGGTAGTAGAGATGTTTATATCCTGTGCTAAAATACATAACTCATGGCAAACAGAAAATATACAGTTTAAAACCATATTTGAACCATTTTATCTGCAAGATGATATTTAATTCTATTCAGACAGTATTTTGAGTCACACACTTCTGCCATATTGTACAGCCAGGAAAAGGGCATCATTATTTACCAGGTCAGCTGCCTGTGTCCCCTACCTGCTTAATGGACAAAGATAAATATGATGGTTCAGTGGGGTTTATTTACTAAAGGCAAACAAACTATTCATTCTGCAAGTACAGTTGCTCCAGAGCTTTCTAGTTGAGGTGAAGCTTCACTTTGCAAAGAATACCCAATCATGTGCAAGGGAAAAAAAAAATGGGATTTTTGGCTTACCGTAAAATCCATTCCTCTGATGTTCATTGATGGACACAGCTCCTAATCTTCATAACCATTGGGTTATACTGCCTCCTACAGGTGTAGGACACTAGGCAGAAAAAGAATCTGGCTACGACTATGGGCAGTCCCAGGGGGAATACTCCCCCTTCCTGCTATAGGTACTTTTTTTTACAAGCAGTGTCAGAAGAATTACAGATCCAAAGAGGGGTGGGCTCTGTGTTCGTCAATGAACATCAGAGAAATGGATAAGTCAAAACTCCTGATCTTCATAACCATTGGGACATCCCAAAGCAGTGTTAAACATGAGATGGTGGGAGCAGCAATAACATTTCCAAGGCTAAACAGTATCCAACCAGGCAACAGGAGGTCAACAAAAACAACAGGAGCCCACCTGAAAAAATAAATAAATACACCCTCGAAGAGGATCAGGTTCTCTAAACGGCACCCTGAAAAACCTTGCGGTCAAAACAAGCATCCGCAGATGCCAACACATCCACTTTTTAGAACTTTGTAAAAGTGTGCACCGATGACCAGGTGGCTGCCTTGCAAACCTGCGTCACTGACGTCAGATGATAGAAGGCCCAAGACGCACTGAGCACCCGAATGGAGTGCGCCTTGACAGGGAAAGGGGGAACCTGACCCTTGATGGAATAGGTCTGAATCACCGTCTGTCCAATCCATCTGGAAATGGTCGCAGAGGAAGCGGAAAACCCTTTCAGACACCGATTGGTGAGCACAAACAGTGAGTCAGACTAAAGGACTCCATAGCTGCCAGGTACACCCTAATTGCCTGCACCACATCCAGGGCATGCAATTCAATTTCCTTTGGATGTTTCGGCCTGGGACACAAGGAAGGCAACACAATGTCTTCATTCAATTGAAAATCAGAGACAACTTTGGGAGCAATGACGGACAGGGACGAAGAACCACCTTATTTCTGTGATTCACCAAGTAAGGTGAACGTCAGGACAATGCCGCCAATCCCGACACCCTGCAGGCAGAGGTGATAACCACTAAAAATGCCACCTTCTGAGACAGGGTAAGTAAGGGAATCTCCTGAAGATTCTCAAAAGGAGGCTTCTGGAGGACTGAAAGCACCAAATTGAAGTCCCAAGGCAGCAATGGAGATGGACTGGAGGAACCAAATGTCAGACACCCTGAAGAAAGTTACGCACCAGGGAGGGTGTGACCAAGGGTCCTTGGAAGAAGACCACCAAGGCCGACACCTGGGCCTTGATGGTACTCAAGGCCAATTTCTGTTCAAACCCTCATTAAAGGAAGTATAAAATCCGAGCCACGAGAAGGAGCGAGGATGAACCCCAAGAGGCTTATACCGCGCAATGTACATCTTCCACGTACGGTGGTAGATCTTCCTAGAAGTAGATTTCCTAGCTTTTAAGAGCGTTGGAACCTCAAACTCAGATAAACCTCTATCCATCAGCACCTGTCGTTCAACAGCCAAGCCGTCAAAGCCAGGGACTATAAAGCAGGATGGGAGATTGGTCCTTGGGACAGCAGATCCCCCTAAGAGGAAGCTTCCAAGGAACGTTGGCGACCAGGCGCATCAGAACGGGAACCAAGCCTGGCGAGGCCAGTCTGGAGCCACTAAGATGACCGGAATCCATTCTGCCTCAATCCTGCATAGAAGCCTTGGCAGAAGCTTGAGAGAAGGGAAGGCATAAATCAGACGATACAGACCCCACAGGGCCATCAGCGCGTCACCTTTCTGTTGAGCCGGGATGCCAAAAGAGCCACCTTGGGGATGCCCCACCGGAGACACAACTGATGAAACCCCTCTAGATGAAGGGACTACTCCCTTGGTCCAACGCCTGCCGACCAAGGTAATCCACCTGCCAGTTTTCCACCCCGGGAATGTACACGGAGGAGAGAGGGCTGGAATGAACTGCTCTGCCCACCTTAGCATGCCGGCTACCTCCTGAGCTGCCAGGACACTTTTTGGTGATTGACATAAGCCACAGCCATGGCATTGTCTGATTGAATGCGCCCTTGACATCCCTGAAGATGATCCATCCAATGGTCCAGGCACAGTCTGATCGCTCAGAGTTCCAAGACATTGATAGGTAGTCTGGACTCTTCCAGCGTCTAGATCCCCTGAGCAGAATTCTTGCAGAGAACGCCTCCCCAGCTGGAAAGGCTGGCATCCATGGTGACCACTGTCCAATACAAGAGGATTTGCCCAGCCGAGAATGAAGCCACCATATAAGAGACTCCTTCGTTCTCCGGCTCAGCCGGATCTAACTGTCTAGAGACTGCGGAGACTTGTCACATTTGGCCAGAATCTCCCTTTCAGGGACCCCATATGGAATTGTGCACACGGAACCACCTTGAAGGTAGACACCATCAGGCCCAGCACCCGCATGCAAGTCCGGAGGGATGACCTTCTGCTGGACAGCAGGAGACAGATTGCAGCCTGCAATTTCTGGAGTTTGTCCAGAGGAAGGAGCACCCTGGCTAAGGCCAGAGTCAGACCCAGATTGTCCAGCTTTGTGGATGGAACCATAGCAGACTTCTGAAAATTCAGAATCCAGCCGAACTCCCTCAGAGTTCGTATGGTGATTTCCAGGTTTTCCACCAGAGCAGTAGGGGACTCTGCCCGCAGAAGGAGATCCTCCAAGTAGCCCAGTACTGCGATCCCTTATTGGCGTAACAATGCTAGCACCAGGGCTAACACTTTTGTGAGGACCCGAGGTGCAGAGGCAAGACCAAAGGGTAATGCCACAAACTTATGATGCTCCTCTCCCACGGCAAAGCGGAGGAAGGCCTGGTGAGCGGCACATATTGGAATGTGAAGGTAAGCATCCTTGATGTCGATAGAGGCAAGAAAATCCCCATGATGCAAGGATACCACCACCGCGCGAATGGACTCCATCCTGAACTTCTGCACTCGCACAAAGCAGTTCAGCGCCTTGAGGTCCAGGATTGAAAGCACCTTGCTTTCCTTCCTGGGAATTGTAAACAGGTTTGAGTAAAACCCCTGAAAACGTTCCTGAAGTCAGAACCGGGACAATCACCTCTTGAAGCAACAGGTCTTGTACAGCCCCAAATAGACCCTGTAAGTGGTCCGGGACAGGCACAAGTTGGAAGGAAAGAACCTTGGCGGGGAACAAGAGCAAAACTCGATCTTGTTGCTGGACCAAATAACTTTGTGGACCCACTTGTCTTGTACCAGGGAAGTCCACAGTTCCGTAAACCGATGAATACGTCCCCCCACCCCTTATACTGATGAGGGCACACCTTCATGCTGAGGGAGCCTTGTCCACGGGTCTGGAAAAGCACGCTCTCGGCTTGCCAGACCAGGTTCATTTGGATCCTCCAGAAGAGGCCCTGAAAAGCTTTGAGCCCTTGTCAGTCGACCCTGAGGGACGAAAAGAGCCGAGAAGGAGGGCCCACATCTACGACGAGGTACCTTGCCCTTAGTAGCCTACAGAAGACAAGTACTGTTTCCCCCTGTGAGACTCTTAATGGTGTCATCCAGGGTAGCCCCAAACAGGTAATCTCAATGAAAGGGGAGATCAATCAAGGCTTTTTTAGAAGTCTCATCCGCAGACTAGCATTTAAGCCAAAAGACATGCCGAAGGACCACTGCCGAAACAGAGAGCCAAGCCACTAGGGGAGCTGCATTTAAAGAGGCATCACAGATAAACTGTAGCCCCTGGACCAGCTGGTCCGCCAGCTCAGCAAAGGCAGGGGGGAGTTGTTCTCCCTCTAGGTCACAGTGTAAAAGCTTAGCCTTCTCGGTCAGAGTTTGCGACAACAGGGCAATGGTGAATACCGGCCTCACTGCTGAACCAGATAGAGTGTACATATTGCGGGCCACAGCCTCCATTTCCTGTCAGCCTGATCCTTAAAGGCCGGGGACTCTTTAACCGGAATAATGGTTGCCTTGTTCAGTCTAGAAACCGTAGAGTTCACCACCGTTCAGTCTCTTAATAAGGGACTCCTCATAGGTACAACGCCTAGTAAATCGCTTAGGAACCCCAAGGGAACGCTTTGGTCATCCCCACTCTTTAGCGACAATTCTTTCAAAATAAGCAGGGAAAGGGAACACCTTTGCCTCTCTGGATTGCTTGTGAGTGTCAAAAGGAAAGTGCTCCTCCATTGCAGCTGCAGCCTCCATCTTCAAGGTCTCACAGATACAACCAGTGCTCCACCAGCGTCTTTTTGTGCGTGGTTGCAGATTTGGAGGAATCGTACTCGCTATCAGAGGATTACGGGCGCGTAGTCTCTGACCCAGCAGGGTGACCTGTGTCCGCGACGGACGAATCAGATTCAGGATCTGATGAGACAGATGAGGCAGGGGAAGACGGGGGGCGCTTTTTGCTAACCCATCGCCCGAAAACCACCTCCACCCAGGACACAAAGGCCTCCAGGACTGCTGTCAGTGCATCGATGGATGGATGGACCTGAGGACCTTACAGCCATAGAGAGGGGATCAGGTGGGGAGATATGCTCCAAAGACTCCATGAGTCACCAGGGGGGCCCTACAAAAAGTGCAAAACACTGCAAAGGGACAGCCCCCACCGCGCTGGCAGCACCACCCGGTTGCCAGGCACGAGCACTAAGCGACCCTCAGCAGAGAGGGAGAAAACCCCACCAGACTCACCACCCAGCAGAAACAGGCACCTGCAGCCACCAGGATAGTCTGCACTCCACGTGTGGTGATCAGGAAGTGAAAAGATCCAGGAGTAAGCACCAAGGGATAAGGAGGGGCTCCCACCCTTAAAATGGCCACCCCGCACAGCAGAACGAGGCACCATGAGGCTCCCAAGGAACCAGGAGGGATCCCTAGGCCTCAAGGACAGACCCAGGCAGGATGAGGGGGCCCTGTCAGGAGCCCCCACCAGGTACAACCCCCCCGCACAGCTGATCGTCTGGTCGCACACCCCCCTTGGGCCCCATCACCAGCACAGTGCCCTGCCCCCACCCCAGGAGGTGGACCAGTCCACCTACACAGCCCCAGCATAAGTGGAGGAGGGTAGGGGAACAGATAACAGGGGGGGTGCCTGAAAGGAAGGAGGGGAACCCAGGGGTCTGAATGTCCCAAGGAGGGGCCCATGTCCACCCCAAAACCCTCCATGGGGAGAGAGGGGGGACAGCTACTCACCATACTAGGAACCAGGCAGGCCTCAGTCCAGACAGAACCCCTTTGCCATCGAAATGGGGGGCTGTCTGCCAGGAGGAACGCTGCAACTCAGGCCGAGACCCGGTCGTATGCGACCTTGCAAGGTGTTTAACTCGCAGGCCAGCCCCCATCCAGTGGGGCTATATCTCGGTCGACCTAGCGTGGAGCTGAGGTCGGCACGCACTCGCTGGCAAGACTAGGGTGACCACTGGATCTAGATTATCCAGTCCCGTTGCCCAGTCCGGCAGTTGATTGTAGATCTCCCAGGAAAATAAACAGGAGAAAAAAATTTCTATTTAAAAAAAGAATTGCCAGGACCAGAGATCCCAGCAAGGAACGTAACTCATGCGCGCATGTGCGGGAGTAACGTCATTGCGGCTTCAGCCACTCACAGCGCCGGAGCCGCCGAAACAGGAAGAGACGCTGAGGTAACATGACGGCTCCCTCAGCGGTGATCGGGTGACCGTGTTGGGGCTTCGTTTTAAGGTAAGTATTTCATAATGAGCTAGTATACAATGCATACTAGCTCATTATGCCTTTGTCCTGCAGGGTTTGTTTTTTTCGGTGAGGATACAACCGCTTTAATGACTTAACTAAGTTAAAACCTTTATATTCCAAGGCTTCATATTTGAAATCACTAGCAGTTTCCCAACTAAATAGCCCATGTAGGGCAGCTAAGTAATGTCTGGCTACTGTATGCAAAAGCCCCTCTCAGAAAGAAAAGTGCAGTCACTGACATACAGTACACTCACCCCAAACATAAGAATGTTCTTACTTTTTTTAATTTTACCCTTTGTATGCTTCAAAGCCTGCAAGCATGCACTGTCAAGTTTATTAATGATGGCCCCCCCAATCAATGACAAAGATTGAACTTCAAATGTTGATGAGTGTCAATAACGTTCTATCCGAAGAAGCGACTGGCATGAATTATTCTTTGAAAACAAATGTGAAAGGGATTATAGGCCATGTAAATACGACAATTTTGATTGATTAGAAAACATCCATCACAGACTTCTAACAAGAGAATGATACATTCTACAAATGTCGCACTGCCTCAGACACCAAGACATTGACTTGCTTTGATGTTGAAACCTGAATGGTACAAAAAAAATTATATTTCAAATAGAAGATACTGTTTCGCTACTTTGTTTTGGTGTATCCTTCTGTGAAATATATATTTTTTTTCTGAAAAAGTCCAGACAGTTTTCTCCCATCAATCATGTTTGCCAAAAAGAAAAAAAAGGTTGATTGCTAGTCTGGTAAACAAGCTGGTATTGTGTATTTTTAGATGCTTGCTACCCTGCTTGTGCACCATGGAATCCATCCACGACATGGAAAGATCCTTGACTGGTAGATCAAGTGTCTTATTGTATTTCTTTAATTCATTCTGTCTGGAAAAAGATGTCAGCTGTATAGCAGTGAGGGGAAAATCTGAAAGCCTTGAATCGCCACCAATAAAGGCCAAGGAACGAAAGCTTGAATAGACTTGTCAAGGCAACCTACTGTTCAGAGTCCAGGGAGTGCAGCAAGTGATAAAGGGAACACTGCTATATAAGATTAGAAAGACAACTTCAGAAAAAAGTGGCAAATCATTTTTGGTGTGCACATTATTTTTTAATCTTTAGAATTTGTGTGTGTGTGTTTTTTTTTTTACATCATAAATATGGTACACAAATTAAACTAGAATTAAGTGCTTTTTTTGATTATTTTTGGCAATTTTTGTGGGGGTGGGTGTATTATGGATTCCATATTTTCTTCTTGCAGCATATATATGTTGGCTGCATGCTATTTATATAAATGTTGCATGTGGATATTAGCTAGCTGTCAAATGCCAAAAACATTTAAGGCCACAACATCTGAAGACAAGTCACACACTAGCAAAAGGAATGGAAAAAAAAGCTGCAGAAATTATAAGATTAAATGACATATCAGAAACTGTAAACAAGACAAAAACTGCCACTGTTGTAAAAAAATTGTATCTGATTGAGGGGATTTAAGCATAAGGTTAATTCATATAATTAACATTCTTTAGGGGAACGCTCACACATGTGCTGCTTTGTATTTATGTGAAGAATGGGATGTTCTTTCTTTGCACACCTTAACCAAAGGACCTGAAATATGCATATCTTAGCAGCAATCAATGATTCCCTATTTTTTTGAGGGGGGGGGGGGGGGTTAGCTATACTTAATAAAAACCGGTTGCTGGTTAGAAAAAAAAAAAGAAAACCAAAAAAAAAAATGTTCTCAAGGAGCAAAGGAGAATTTTCCCATCCAACACGTCTGGTGTGTAGGGTGCCCGCATCCACCACTGTGTTCTGTGTTTCCACATTGCGCAGTATCCCCCCAATCAACCCCCTACCCCCCCCCCCCCCCCCCTGCATAAAGAGCAGAGGATGTAAAGATTCTGCCAAAAGTCATAGTTCTGCAAGAAAGCAAAGGTCTACAAAATGGGTGGTAGGATAAGCAAGTATAAGTGCTCTTCTTTTGCAGGGTCCTTTTTTTTGCACCTTCTTTTTGTAGTAAGAGCGTCTCTAAGAAAAAAATGGATTTTTGTAAAATCTTACCGTAAAATCCTTTTCTCTTAAGCTCATTGACAGACGTAGTCCTCCTTGATTAATATCAACTCGGGTTATACTGCCCTCTACAGGAGTAGGACTAGACAGGAAAGAAAACGTTCTGGCCACACCCTAGGGGCAGTCCCAGAGGGTATATCCTCTCACTTCCTGCTACAGCAAATCAGTTATGTCACAAAGCAGTGTTTAGAGAATTTAACCCAACCCAACTCAAAAACAGAGGGGCGGGTACTACGTCTGTCAATGAGCTTAAGAGAAAAGGATTTTACGGTAAGATTTTACAAAAATCCATTTTTCTCTGTCGCTCATTGACAGACGTAGTCCTCCTTGATTAATATCAACTCGGGACGTCCCAAAGCAGTGCCACAAATGAGGGGTGGGAAAATGGAAATCAAAATCCAATCTAGAAGGCCCAACCGGTGCCAACTAGAAGTTTTAAAGGCTCATCAATCCCACGATGAGACTCAACTGAAATTCCAACGGAAAAAAACCCTCGAGGTAGACCACCGGTCTCCTCAAATTGCGGCCTGCAAAACCTTGCGGCCAAATGAAGCATCCGCCGATGCCATCACATCAACTATATAAAATTTTGTAAAGGTATGAACCGACGACCAGGTAGCTGCCTTGCACACCTGGACCACTGACGCCTGATGGCGGTAGGCCCAGGAAGTACTGAGCGCTCGAGTGGAGTGCGCCTTAACAGGGAACGGAGGATTCCGACCCTTAATAGAATAAGCCTGTACCACCGTCTGTCTGATCCATTTGGAGCTAGTCGCGGCAGATGCAGGAAACCCCTTTCTGGGGCCATCCATGATCACAAAAAGTGAATCCGTCTTACGGAACGATTCCGTAGTCTTCAGGTATACCCTGATTGCCCGAACCACATCCAAGGAATGCAACGCATATCCCTGAGGATGATTGGGCTTAGGACACAAGGAAGGTAGCACAATATCTTCATTCAGATGAAAATCTGAAACCACCTTAGGAAGAAAGGATGGCTTCGGATGAAGAACTACCTTATCCCTATGAACCACAAGATATGGGGAATGGCATGATAATGCAGCCAGTTCTGACACCCTGCGTGCAGAAGTGATAGCCACCAAGAAGGCGTACCCAGCTTGACGAGGCCAGCTCGGAATTTCCAGGATAACTGGAGTTCCCTCCACCTCTATCCTGCGGAGAAATCTCAGCAGCAATTTGAGAGGGGGGAAGACATATAGTAGCTGATACTGCCTTTACAGGCCGTTCAGCCCGTCTGCTGCGTCCGCTAGAGGATCGCGGGTGCGAGCCCTGTTGAGCCAACCTACCAACAGATCCATATCCGGGGTGCCCCAATGAAGGGACAGC
Source organism: Pelophylax lessonae (assembly GCF_965119305.1). Lineage (NCBI taxonomy): Eukaryota > Metazoa > Chordata > Amphibia > Anura > Ranidae > Pelophylax > Pelophylax lessonae. Next base: position 158,894,903 of record NC_138768.1, read on the forward strand.
TGGTGAAATACCTTTGGATGAAGAGACTATTCCTCTTGATCCAGAATCTGACGGCTGAAATAATCTGCCTGTCCACCCCCGTGATAAATATCGCGGAGAGAACTGGAACAACTGTTCCCCCAATAAGAATGTTGGCCACTTCTATGGCCGCCAGGGCACTCTTGGTGCCCCTTGGTGATCGACCGTGGCATAGTCCGATTGGATCCGAACCGGGCTGCCCTGGAGCTGCTCGGTCCAGTAAATCAGACAAAGTCTGATCGCTCTCAGTTCCAACACATTTATTGGTAACCTGTTATTTATCAGAAGAAAGGACTTCCCCTGGCTGAGCATCGGAGACCGAAGCCACCAGACCAGAGCCTCCCTGGTCCGCTCACTCAATCGGATCCGATTGTCCAGGGAATCGGGATTCCGATTCCATATGAGAAGAATCTCCTCTTTGGAGAATTCGGGTATGAGACTGGGCAAACGGTACTGCCTCTAAGGAGGCGACCATCAATCCCAGCCAGTTGACGGACAGCAACATCCGAATCATTGACTGAATCTTGCCAAGGATGTATCCAAAATTAGGCCCAGATAGTTCAATCTCCTGGTGGGAACCAGGGATGATCTTTGGGAAAAGCAACGAAAACGCTGATGTCCTGCGAAGATGGGGATATAAGGATAGGCATCCTAAATGTCTATGGACGCCAGGAAATCCCCCTGATGCAGGGAGGCCACCACTGTATGGATGGACTCCATCTCTTCCAAGACCAGAATTGGACGCACCTAGCCCTTTTTCCTGGGCATTGTGAACAAGTTCGACTACAACTCCTCCAAGGAATGGGAACTTCCACTGCTTGTTGTATCAAGCTGTCCCCCGCAAAGCTTTTAAGCGACCCGGGGATGTCGACTATTGGAAGGGAAGAATCGCACCGGTGGAAGTGATCGAAACTCGATCTTGTATCCCGACCATATGACCTTGCGAACCCCTTTATCCGGGATTCTGGAAAGCCCTGGATCCGGAAACCGGTGAAGACGTCCCCCCACCCTAGAGATGGGTGGGGCCCATTCTGTCAATCCAACGGGATAACAGTGGCTTTATTTAGTCTGGAAATCGGTGAGTCCACTATTGGTGGTACCGTCCATCTTTGTAATGAGGGATTCCTCAAAATGATAGCGCCTAGCAATGCGTTTGGAAATAGCAGGGCTCATTTACGGACGACCCTATTTGGGCAAGGGAAACCCTTCACCATTTTGGTAGGCTTGCTAGTACCAAAAAAGGAATATGAGTCTCAGCTACCTCTGCCGGTGTAACCTCAAGATTTAAGGTTTCCCGGACAGACACAACTAGTGCTTCCACCAACGCTTCTTGTGCTATGGCGGAGGCAGAAGCGTCCTCCTTACTGTCTGAGGAGACCGTACCTGAGACAACAACCCCAGAAAAGGGACTGCAATGACCAGCTCAGAATCCGTATCTGAAGTATCAGATGACATAGGGGTAGGCGGGGTCGCTCTTCTTGACCCCGTCCCTGACAGGCTACCTCCACCCGGGATAACAAAGACTCCAAAACTGCTGATAATGCATCATCACAAGTGGGGTACTGGAGGGTCCTGCGGCCACCCTGAGGGGATCAGGTGGGGATACATGTGTGGCAGGGTTCATGTAACAAGACACTTGCCAGCAAACACAAAAATATTAATTGCAAGAAAAAAACATCTTTTATTTTTTTCTTTTTTAACTTAGTCCCCCAGCGCAGTAGCGCCCCTCAGTCTACCTGCTTGGACCCCTCAGAAAGAGAGAGAGAGAGAGAGACCCCAAGGCTCACCTGATGCACAGAAGTTTCTTATCAACCTGCTTCCAGCACTGTCTGTTACAGACAGGAAGTCTTTGGCTTGCTTTCCCTGGGCCAAGGAGGCGGCTCTGCCCCTTTACACGCCTTCCGGCGCCTCCCAATTACTCCATGAGGTGTTTGGCGGCCTCATGCGATCTGCAGGAAAATGGCGGCGGCCTGTGTAGGATAGCGGCGGCTTGCAAGTTAGCAGCGGCCTGCGGGATGTGTGCATTCGGCCTGTGCGGCCTGCGGAAGTGCCTCAGCCTGCGGGAGGTGTCCTCGGCCTGCGGGAGGCTGTGCGGCCTGTGGAAGTGACCGGCTTTCTGGAGGGATGGCGATCTGTGGCTGCAGTAACTCAGGCATAGGCATCGGCCTGTGTACACACTAGAAAGGTAGGATACCTCTATACCTCAATAGTAATGCCTTTTAGTAGTCTGCCACTGACTTCAGTCACCCTTACAGTCATATAGTGACTTTAGATAGTCAGCTCCCAAACCAAGCCTCCTGGTTTCTATTCACAAAAATCACACTTAAATTGGGGGATCTGTGACCTGTTATAGGATAGAGGGGAGACCCAGAAACTGAGTGTCCGACCATCCCAGAGAGGGGCCCGTGTCCACCAATAAACCCGACAGGGGGAGAGGGGGGAACATTCTACTCACCATACCGGAACCAGGCGGGCGCCAACTCCTGACAGAACCCCTCTCCACCGGGGTGGGGGGGCTGTCGACCAATACGGACACCGTGACATACGTTGGTCATTGGCGTCCAGGCGAGACGTTTAACTCGCAGGGTCATTCCCCGTCCAGTGGGACTATGTCGCGGCCGACCCAGCGCGGAGCTATGGCCTGCACGCGCTCGTAGGCTGAACTGGGGTGACCACTGGATCTCAACATCCAGCCCGTCGCCCAGTTTCAGCGTACTTGCTTGAAGATCTCACAGGAACACTGGAGAAAAAAAGCTGTCTAAAAAAAGTATTTCTAAAAAAATCCTGCCAGGACCGAAGATCCTAGCAAGGAATCTAGGTCCTTACTCCTAACTAGACAGAAAAAAACTGATTTGCTGTAGCAGGAAGTGAGAGGATATACCCTCTGGGACTGCCCCTAGGGTGTGGCCAGAACGTTTTCTTTCCCGTCTAGTCCTACTCCTGTAGAGGGCAGTATAACCCGAGTTGATATTAATCAAGGAGGACTACGTCTGTCAATGAGCGACAGAGAAACTATAGTATTCGTAATTAACTCCAGGAATTATCTATTTTTACATTTACATTTGGCCAGCTTGGCTACATCTAATTACCCATGTGTCACATGTGGAGCTGCTGGGATACTGAAATTCACTGGAGCAGTCTTTGCAGTCAACACTGTCCTGTTCCTTCCTGGTGCTGCTAGAACGACTAGCCATCTGAACACTGAACACAGGGAATTGCTTGTTCCTGTTCCCCAGTCATTTTAGCAAATGTCTTGTACTTTTTTCAATAAATACAAGGAGTTCTTTGATTGGACAAGGTGGAGAGGAGGGGAGGATGTCATGCTCCCCATCTTGTGAGATGGCAGATTGCAAGTCGCTCCAGCAGCACCCAGCATGACTGTATGTAGCACAGACTACTACAGTATATTTTAGCATCCAAAGCAGCTGTCGGAATTGTAAATAAACTGGCCTAGTGTAGGATTAAGAAATGTAATGTGTGGGATGTTTTCAGCTGCCATTGTGTATTTGCTGGGCATCCAAATGGTCAGGCACAAGCTGGCCAGCTCTGGTAAATCCCCGCCGGCGGTGTATTTGTTCTCCGGCTCCAAGACTATGAGGAGGGTCCTTTCCCTTAGTAGCCTGCGGAAAACAGGTACTCTTCCCCCGTGAGACCTTTAATGATGTCATCCAGGGTAATACCAAACAGGCATTCTCCTCAAAAGGGAAGATCAGTCAAGGTCTTTTCAGAAGTCTGGTCCACAGACCAGCATTTGAGCCAAAAGACACGCTAAAGGACCACTGCTGAAACAGAGAGCCGAGCCACTAGGGGAGCCACATCCAAAGAGACATCACAGATAAAATGCAGCCCCTGGACCAGCTGGTCCACCAGCTCAGCAAAGGTAGGGGGGAGTTACTCCCCCTCCAGGTCACGGCGCAAAAGCCTAGCCCATTCGGTCAGAGTCTGCAACACCAGGGCAATAGTGAATATCGGCCTCAGTGTCGAACCAGCCAGGGTGTACATATTGCGGGCCACAGTGCCCGCCTTCCTGTCAGCCGGGTCCCTAACCACATACGGAACACCCATAAACCCAATATTTGTTTAAAGGACGGGCGGTCCTTTTTCACATAAGGGTGGTCCCAGTGGCGGCTTTGCCCCCAGGATCACCTTTATGGGCGGCGGGAGGGGTGTTACCCCTCCCGCCGCTTCCTGGTCGTTCTCCCCACTTACCGGGCAACGGTTTTAAAGAGCCCATTTTTTTTTAGTGTACATGTGAGATCTGAGGTCTTTTTGACCCCAGATCTCACATTAAAGAGGTCCTGTCATGCTTATTTCTATTACAAGGGATGTTTACATTCCTTTTTATAGGAATAAAAGTAATCAAAAACATTTTTTTTTAAAAGGACGGTGAAAAACATCCGCATCCGATCCTGTCCGTGAAATCCGGGCGGATGGAAACCCTATTTTCCATCCGTCCTGGGGATCGGATCGGATGAGAGCGGACAGGCGGTCCGCTCTCATCCGATTCCCCATAGAGAGCAGCGGGGGCTGTGACACCTCCCTCTCCGCACTGCAAGCGGAGACGGAGCTGTCATCCGCCGGCTCAGCGGGGATCGCAGATCGATCCCCGCTGAGCAGCACGGATCCGCCTACGGAGGCAGACCATGTGAAAGAGCCCTTATACATATTTTTCTTTCACCCAGTGTTCAGGATTTATTTTGTTGCAGCAGTCTTCATATTCGTATTTAGTTAGCGCACCTTTTTTTCTTTGTTTTTAAAGTTTTATTGCTACTGTGTTCTATTGTTAACCTTTGTTTGCTTTGCAGGTACACCCATCAGCTGCAGCACTGATTTGTTTATTCTGACAGCAACAGCGTTTGCTCTCAGCATATACATAAATCAATGATTGTAGCACGTGATTTCACCACTGCAGTTAATAAAAAAAAAAAGAGCATATATAGTAAGGCATAGGGGATGGGGAAGACACAGAGGGCGGATCTCCCCTAAGCTTTGCCATATATATTTTAACACTTTTCTTGGCAGAGATTTCTAAGGCGAACGCAAACATTGGTCTGGTGTCATATTTAAACAGCTAATGCAGCATGCATGTGAGGTATCACCACGGACGACACATCAAGGGCAGTAATTCTTGCAGTAGACCTCCTCTGTAAATCTAAAGTGGTAACCTGTAAAGGCTTTTAAAAATGTATGCAGTTTGTTGCCGCTGCATGCGCGTGCGCAATTTTAAAGCATGTCATTTTTGGTATCTATGTACTCAGCATAAGATCATCTTTTGTATCTTACCAAACACTTGGGCTGTGCGTGCTCAGCGTCTTCCCTGTTCAGACGGGAAGTTCTGGTTTCAGAATGCAGCTTGGGGCGCACTAAGTCCTCCCCTCATCGCTGCTGATGTTATACGGCTGGCCTTTCAAAGCATGGAGCCCACTATTTGCAGTGGAGGACAGGAGAAGACCCAAGCTGCTGAGTGGGGCAACAAGCAGAGGGACCACAACGCTGTGTCCGACTTGCCAGTGCCACAAGAGGCGACCTGTGAGAAGCCTAAAAGGCGAGCAAGTAGAGTGCGGCCCTCACTGGCGTTCCTGAACCTGCCTCAGAGGAGTACCATCTGACTCTCTAGGTGTTTTGGTCAGAGAAAAAAAACAAATGCTGTAGGAGAAACACAATCAATACTGAGGGACAAGGGGAAGGGTGGGGCCTTTTAACAGCTGTGAACTGATTGCGTTTCCTGTAGGGTGGAGCCTCTCATCTCTAATGTGTTGCCGTCCTGGAAGGTGAGAGGAGAAAGTGTTTTCCCCCCCCAAACAATTGCGTTTGGAAAATCTCTGCGCAAATACCGTGTGACAAAAAAATTGTAACACCAATCATTTTGTTCTGTTGGGCCTCGGATTTAAAAAAATATATAATGTATGGGGGGGGGGGGGTTCAAAATAATTTTCTATTAAAAAATATATATATTTTTTTAGTGTAAACAAAAAGTGGTCTTCAAGTGGTTAGAACAGTGGGGGATGTGTGGCATAAGCTTCTAATATTGGTTATAAAATGTCAGGACAGTTCAAACACCCCCCCGAATTACTCCTTTTTGGAAAGTAGACACCCCAAGCTATTTGCTGAGAGGCATGTTGAGTCCATGGAATATTTTATATTTTGCCACAAGTTTCAGGAAAATAAAAAATTTTTTTTTTTGACTACACAGTTGTCACTAAATGATATATTGCTCACACATGCCATGGGTATAAGTGGAATGACACCCAAAATACATTCTGCTGCTTCTCCTGAGTACAGGGATACCACATGTGTGAGACTTTTTGGGAGCCTAGCTGTGTACGGGACGACGAAAACAAATCACGGCCTTCAGGTTTTCGAAGGGCGTAAATTGTTAATTTCACTCCTCATTACCTATCACAGTTTCGGAGGCCATGAAATGCCAAGATAGCACAAACCCCCCCAAATGACCCCTTTTCGGAAAGTAGACACCCCAAGGTATTCGCTAGGAGGCATGGTGAGTATTTTGCAGCTCGCAATTGTTTTGGAAAACGAAGAAAGAAAAGTATATATTTTTTTTTTTGTCAAAACTTTGTGACAAAAAGCAAGATGTGAAAAAAATAAAGAAAAAATAAAAAGTCTGAAGGTGGTGATTGATTTTCGGGGTCCTGTACGTGGCTAGACTACTACTGTAGTGTATGCACCCACCTTAGACTTCCAAAAAGTCTCATGCACATGGTATCCTCATACTCGTAAACAATATATCATTTCAATGACAATGTTTTTTTGTTATTTTTTAAACACCTGTGACAAAAAAAAATAACATTCAAAGGGCTCAACATGCCTCTCAGAAAATTCCATGGGGTGTCTACTTTCAAAAAGGGGTAGTTTCTTGTACTGCCCTGCCATTTTAGCACTTCAAGAAATTAGATGGGCAGTCAGAAAGTAAAAGCTGCGTAAATTCCAGTATATACACTATAGTTGTAGACGCTATAACTTTTGCGCAAATCAATATTAATTTGCTTATTGAGATTTTTTTTTATCAAAGGCATGTAGCTAAATACATATTGGCCTAAATGTATGGCAAAAATTTAGTTTATTGGATATTTTTTTATTAGTAGAAAATTACATATTTTCTCAAAATTTTCGGTCTTTTTTCATTTATATTGCAAAAAATAAAAACCACAGAGGTGATAAAATAGCACCAAAATAAAGCTCTATTTGTGGGGAAAAGAAGGACATACATTTTGTTTGGGTATAGCATTGCATGAGTGCGCAATTACCAGTTAAAGCTACGCAGAGCCAAATTGCAAAAAATGGCCTGGTCATTAGGGGGTAAAACCTTCCGGCCCAGAAGTGGTTAATAAAGGGTAAACTGTAGTATCTTTGGGATACTAAACAAACGTTTAGTACACTGCATAGGGAATTGTATTTTTTTTTAAAAGAAAACACAAAACTAGTTATCTCTTTTCAGGGACAATGTCTCAATAAATCCAGGGACAAAGTAGTACAGGAAAGGGGGAGGCGTGAAGAGAAGACGTCACAGCTATATGACCTTCATTTGTGTGGTGAGCTTTAGAGCTCAGTAAACACCAGGCATTACACAAAAGAAGGTAAATTCAAACTGGAAAGAGTGAAACAGAGCATAATGCACCACCTGTTGCCTTAAAAAAAGATAACAAAAAACATTATGGAATAGTTCTTACTTTCCGTAAGGAAAAAACGATGTACTTTGAGGACCTCCCTAAAACCTTCTTACACTTTGTATCCAACCAGGCAGATTTCATACTAAAATACCGTGTTTTAAATCTTTAGATTTACCTACAACTATGCAGAGCAAGAGCCCACCTGAGTCTACTGATTATTTAAAACTCAACTCTAGGTATGATTTTTATCATAAAGTTTAAGTGGATGTCACAGGCCACATCCTCAGAAGACGTTCCTTAGCAACGAAACTTGTTAAGAGGAGCCTAATTGTGACATCATCACATTTGCTGCCCTGAGTACTGTGATGCTTTAAACATTGTGAGTACCTTTTTGTGAATAATAACTTGACTCCACCACAGTATAACACGACGTGGTTCGTTTTTGTTCCCTTTTAATAGCGATAATATAGAAATAATACTATGAGAAAATGTGGGTTATTTCTGGTCATACTGGAATTAGAGAGCACTGAAGAGCAGTAATTTGTAACACCATATGACTTGATGATCTCCTATTATCTAAAGGTTTATAGCTTCTGGTAAGATGCCTGAGTACACTGAAGCATGGGAGCACATGGAAGCAACATTGATTTGCAGTACAGGCAATCCCCAGGTTACAAACAAGGTTCTGCAGGTTTGTTCTTAAGTTGAATTTGCATGTAAGTTTGAGTACATTTTTAAGTGTAACTCCAGCCAAAATTATTATTTTCAAGTTTTGTATACATAGCATAGGGAAGGGCTAGCACACCTGTAATATTTGTTTTACTGTCTGTGCTCGTTGAGAAGATTTCACCTTACTTTCTGTCCCTGTGACAACTGGATATTGAAAATTTTGGGTTGTTGTGGAAGGATTGGTGATAAAGCTTCAGTGGAGACACCTTTTTCCCATGATAACTGAATCATGAAGTGAATTTCTCTTCCTAGGGGTGGGGTAGATTTCCTCTCACTTCCTGTTGTCTCCCTCGGTTTGTAATTATGAGTCATATGTAAGTCGGATGTACAGTGGGTATAGAAAAGAATTACCCCCCCTTTAAAATAAAACATTTTGTTGCTTTGCTGCCTGAAATGTAGACAGACACAGTTTTGGTTTGATCCAGCTGTATTTACTCAGTGCAACTCTTAACATCCAAGTGAAAGACATAACACCAACATGTCAGATATAAAAATAAAAAATTCAAAAACTGAATCACTGAGATGGGAAAAGGATCACCCTGTTGTGTCAGTATTTTGTTGAACCACCTTTTGCTTTAAATACAGCCTTTAGTCTGTTGGGATATGTCTCTACTGACTTTGCACATCTAGACTTGTCAATACTTGCCTTCTCTTCTTTGCAGAACTGCTAACATTTAGGTAAATTTGATATTGTGACCATTTGTGGACTGAAGTCTTCAAGTAATTCCCCAGATTTTAAATGGCGTTTAAGTCTGGGCTCTGACTAGGTCATGCAAGAACATTCACCTTTTTCTCCTTCAACCATTGTGTGGTCATTTGTGCTGTGCGCTTTGGGTCATTGTAGTGCTGGAAGGTAAACCTTATTCTCATTGACAACAATCTGGCAGAGGGTAGCAGATTATTCCTAATTTATTTGATGGTATTTTGCCACATCTATTTTTCCTTGTATCCTGGCAGGTGCTCCAGTCCCTGCTTCAGAGAACACCACCATAACAGGACATTACCCCCTCCATGCTTTCCTGTAGGAATAGTGTTATTTGGATAGTGAGCTGTATTGGATTTCCACCAGAGATATAGTTTGGTGTTGAGGTCAAATAATTTGATTTTAGTCTCACCTGACCATAACACCTTTCCCGTGTGGCCTCAGAATCTTCAAGGTGCGTTTTGGCAAAGCTCAGTTATGACTGCATATGGCCTTTCTTTAGAAGTGACTTTTTTCTTGCAACCCTCACATACAAGCCATATTTATGATCATTTTTTCACATGCACACAATGACCACTGTCATAAATTTCTGCAACTACTTCAGAGTTGCTGTAGGCCTCCTGGTAGCATCTCTGGCCAGTTTCCCACTGGCTCTTTCATCCAGTTTGGAGCCACGTCCTGATTCAGGGAGGTTGTGTCCTGTACCAAATACCTTCAACTTCTTAATAATAGACTTCACTGTGCTTCTAGGCATTAATAAAGCCTTAGAATTTTTTTGTAACCATCTCCTGACTTGTGCCTGTCCACAACTTTATCCCAGAAATCTTTATACAGTGTCTTGCCACCCATAGTTTATCGTTTCCTTGAGTTGCACTACCGGGAACTGAAATGCTCTAGAAAAGCTCTTTTCATGCTAAGTTAATCAAAATGACCACAGCTGGTCACAGTTGAAAGTCAAATGGCTTTGTGTGCCATTGAGAAGGTGATTAGTCGCACCCGATTGAGTTTACAAGTCATTTTTAGGAGGGGGGGGGATCCTTTTTCCAACCCAGGGATTCTGTTTTTGATTTTATAAAAAAACAATTCAGACATGTTGGTGTTATAGCTTTCACTTAAATGTTATAAGTTGCACTTAAATACAGCTGGATGAAACAAAAGCTGTGGGGTGTATTTACTAAAGCTAGAGAGGGCAAAATTAGTCACAATTCCACAGCTTCAAGGTTTTATTGCTAAAGCTTAATTAACCACTTTAAGACCGGAGGATTTTCCTGCTTAACGTCCAGGCCACTTTTTTCAACTTGGCCCTACGTGACTTTAACTGACAATTGCGCGGTCATGCAACGCTGTACCCAAACAAAATTTACGTCCTTTTTTTCCCACAAATAGAGCTTTCTTTTGGTGGTATTTGATCACCTATGTGCTTTACACTTTTTGCGATATGAATAGAAAAAGATCGAAAATTTTGCGAAAAATTTACATTTTCTACTTTGACAGTAAAAAAATATCCAATATAGTAAATTTTGTCATATATTTGGGCCAAAATGTATTTAGCTACATGTCTTTGACAAAAAAATTCTCAATGAGCATATTTTTAACCACTTTAAGACCGGAAGATTTTACCCCATTCCTGACCAGGCCATATTTTGCTATTCGACACTGCTTTACTTTAACGGACAATTGCGCGGTTGTGCGACGCTGTACCCAAATTAAATTTATGTCGTTTTTTCCCCCCACAAATAGAGCTCTCTTTGGGTGGTATTTGATCACCTGTGCGATTTTTAATTTTTGAAAAAAAGAGCGACAATTTTGAAAAAAAAAACAATATTTTTCACATTCTGATATATAACATTCCCCAAAAAAAATTTACAAATCAAAATTTTTTAACATTTTAGGCCAATTTGTTTTCTGCTACATATTGTTGGTAAAAAAAAAAATCACAAAAAGCGTATTTTGATTGGTTTGCGCAAAAGTTATCGCATTTACTAACTATGGGAAAGATCTGTCATTTTTATTGTTTATTTTTTTTTCTAGTAATGGCGGCGCTCTGCGATTTTTTTGCAGGACTGCGGACAGATCGGACCCCTGACATTTTTGACACTTTTGGGGGGACCAGTGACATTACTACAGTAATCAGTGCAAAAATATGCACTGTTACTGTAATAATGACACTGGCAGGGAAGGGGCTAACACTGTGGGTGATTAAGGGGTTAAATGTATGCCTCATGCTTACCAACGTGTGTGGGGGGAAGGGGGTTGTGTGACACAGGGACAGATCACAGGATTCAGCATAGCTGAACCTGCAATCTGTGTCTGTCTGTCACAGAGAAGATCCACCCGCTTTGTTTACACAAGCAGGCGGATTTCCTCAGTCTTTCCCTGACGATCGAGGAAGAGAGGTGCATCTCCTCCCCTGGCCCGACTCCTCACTGCATCTCCTCCCCTGGCCCGACTCCAGCTGTGTCTAAACACAGCAGGAGCGAGAATCCGGCGACGCGCGCGTGCCGCAGAGAAAGAGAGAGGTATCTGGTGACGTCACCAGACCCATCCGAGCCGCTCTGCTGCAGTAGCAGCAACGTGAGCAGTCGGCAAGTGGTTAAACAAGCTGAGGTTAAAAATTATTTTAAAGGGGGTTATTATTTTTTATACCCACTGTATGTAACTCGGGGACTGCCTATAGTTTTTCATAATATCACTTTGGTTTTTTGGCACAAACCTTTTTGGCATGAATTTTTATCTTATTTTTATTTATTTATTTTAGAATATATAGAATATATACAGCGGGGAAAATAGTTATTTGATCCCTTGCAGATTGTGTACATTTGACCACTTACAAAGAAACCAAGTGTCTATAATTGTTATCATAGGTGTATTTTAAATGATAGAGACGGAATATCAACCAAAAATCCAGAAAAAACATGATACAAATGTTATGAGTTGCAGTTCAGTGAGTAAAATGAGCATTTGATTCCCAAGCAAAACATGACTTGGTACTTGGTGGAGAAACTTTTGTAAACATTTCTTGTAGTTAGTGATCAGTTTTGCACACACCTCAGGAGGGATTTTGGTCCAATCTTCTTTACAGATCTCTAAATCTACTTAAGGTTTCTTGGCAACTCAAAGTTTCAGCTCCCTCCCTAAATTTTCTATAGGATTAAGGTCTGGAGATTGGTCACTTGATGACCTTAATGTGCTTCTTTCTAAAGCCACTCCTTTGTTGCCTTGGCATTATGTTTTGGGTCATTGTCATGCTGAAAGACCCATCCATGACCCATTTTCAGTATTCTGGCTGAGGGAAGAAGGTTCTCATCCAAGACAATACATGGCCCCATCCATTGGCTCCTCCATGCGGCAAAGTCGGTCTGTACCTTTAGCAGAGAAACAGCCCCAAAGCATAATGTTTCCACCTCCATGCTTGCCCGTAGGGATGGTTTTTCTTACTCTAAACATGGCGAGTCCCTTGCTTTAAAAAGGCACACGTACAGTCATGCCAATGAACATCTATATGATTCAGAGATGGATTTGGAGAAAGTGCTGTGGTCAAATTAGACCAAAATTTAGCTCTTTGGCAGTAACTCGACTCGCTGTGTTCAGAAAAAGAAAAATGCTGACTATGTCCCTAAGAATTGTGATAGGAAAGTGGGGTAAATCGGCGCTGCCAAGGATAGTATGTCAATCAATAGTTTGGATGTGTTACTATCAATTGAAATACCAAATAAATATAGGTAATTGCACTGGACCAATAAATAGGTAATACAATAAAAAACCACACAATAATATAAAACAAGAATATACACTATATAGGAAATAAAGGTGAATAAGTGCAAATTAAAGTGACAGTGACCGGATTAAAAATAAGAATAAATATAAAAATAGGAAGAAGTGCATCAATATAAATAGTTGATTGAATACCATAAATTATCAAGTGAAGTAATAAATATATAGTGAAAATAAATTATTATTGAAGAAGAAACGGGTGAAAAAAACTGGGCGTATCCAATGTGGTGGTAAAAGATTACCATAAAGTGATCTGGGAAACCAGATATGCTATTCCAATAAATCAAGTGAATTAATGTGAACCAAAAAAAATATATATGTATATGTGAACAAATCAGTACAGGCACTGAGGGGTCAATGGAAGAGGCCATGTATTGTAAAATCTTGGATGAGAACCTTCTTCCCTCAGCCAGAACACTGAAGATGGGTTGGGGATGGGTCTTCCAGCATGACAATGACCCAAAAAATACCACCAAGGCAACAAAGGAGTGGCTCAAGAAGAAGCACATTAAGGTCATGGAGTGGCCTAGTGGCCTCCAGACCTTAATCCTATAGAAAATTTATGAAGGGAGCTGGGACTTCGAGTTGCCAATAGACAGCTAAGAAGTCTTAAGGATTTAGAGAAGATCTATAAAGAAGAGTGGACCAAAATCCCCCCTGAGATGTGTGCAAACCTTGTAACCAACTACAAGAAACGTCTTACCTCTGTGCTTGACAACAGTGTTTTCTCCACCAAGTACTAAGTCATGTTTTGCTTGCGGTTTAAATAATTATTTATTTTTTCAAATTCTTTATTGAACAAATAACCAGTATACAAAGTATGTATTAGAACACGAGTCCAGACTATAGTACATAAAACATCTGAACTAAATGTCTGCACAGAAATCCACATTAAATATTTATTTTACTCACTGAACTGCAACTTACTTTATAGCATTTTGTAGTTTTTTTTTTCTGGATTTTTGGTTGACACTCTGTCTCGATCATTTAAAATAAACTTATGATAAAAATTATACAACCTTTATTTCTTTGCAAGGGGGCAACCCTACAAAATCTGCAGGGGATCAAATAATTATTTCCCCCCACTGTATACACTATTAAGGAGCTTTCTTCCTATTTTATTTATTAATAATGTATCTGCACCATTTATTTATTTCATATGTACTTTTATTTATTGTTTTCAATATGAATTTAGGTTTTATTATGCACATGATATGAGAAATAATTGGACACTGGATTGTGAAGGATAGCGCGCCTATTTTTGGGTTTATGTATATTATTATTATACAGGATTTTTATAGTGCCAACAGTTTGCACAGCACTTTACAATGTTAGGGCAGACACTACAGTTACAATACAATTCAAACCAGGAGGAATCAGAGGGCCCTGCTCCTTAGAGCTTACAATCTAAGAGGGAGGGTCAAGTGATACAAAAGGTAATAACTGTGGGGGATGAGCTGATGAAGAGAGTAAAATTACAGTTGTTAGGTAGGGGCAGGATAGGCTTCTTTGAAGAGCAAAGTTTTCAGGGATTGCCTAAAAGTGGATAGAGTTGGATAGATTGGGGTAGGGAATTCCAAAGGATGGGAGAGGCTCGGGAGAAGTCCAGGACCAGGAGGCGAGGGTGGGAGGAGGTGATGAGGAAGCTAGAGAGCAGGAGGTCTTGGGAGGAATAGAGAGGATGATTTGGTTTGAATTTTGAGACTAGGCTAGTGATGTAGCTGGGGGCCAAGTTATGGATAATTTTGGAAGTTGTTGTTCGTATTTTGAATTGAATTTGTTGGGTGAGTGGGAGCCAATGGAGTGATTGGCAGAAAGAGGTAGCACACGCTAAGCGGTTTGTAAGGTGGATGAGTCTGGCAGCAGCATTAATGGTGGACTGAAGGGGGGCTAGCCCATTTAAAGGTAAGCCAATGAGAAGGGAGTTGCAGTAGTCGAGGCCAGAGATAAGCAGGGAGTGAATCAGGAGCTTTGTGGTTTCATTCGTTAGGAAGAGACATATTTTAGAGATGTTGAGGAGGCAAGCCTCGGAAAGTGATTCGATGTGGGGCTGAAAGGAGAGTTCAGAGTCCAGGAGAACACCTAGCACCCTGGCGCGCAGGAATGGATGGATGGTTATGCTATTGCTCTTGACAGAGAAGTCTGGGAAAGAGGCACGTGGGGGAGGAAATATTATGTTTATCTTGTATTCAGATATTGGAGTGTTGCGGTCTCGATATTTACATGGAGCGCAAGATTTTTGCTTCAGTTACAAGAATATGCTTTTTAATGCATTGTTACTTTGGTCGAACTTGGGCCAATACAAGTATGCATATCTCAAACATGAGCGACTGCTGTGGAAGCTGCACATCACTGTAGTGGTCGCCACTACTACAGTGACAGCAGCAATTTTCTGGGTCCTGTGCTGAGCGATTTCCCATATACATAGTAATCAAAGGAGGCTGCTTGGCACTGCTGCCCTTCACAGAATGCCTATGTATTTTTTTCTACTGAATACAAAGCATTCTCTAACTGGACGAGATGGAGAGGCGGGAAGGTGTCATCACAATCTCCACCTTGTCTAATCAAAGAAAGCCTGGTATTCATCAAAAGAAAATACAAGCGGTTCTTTAAATAACATGAGTGCAGAGTGAGCAACTACCTGTGGTTACTATGCAGAAAGGAAGCCTCTTGGTACAGGACCTGCTTGTCACTACTACAGTGATTTGCAACTTCTACAGTGATAATAATTAAAAACAAATGATATCTAGAGTTCAGCTTTAAGGGGCTTTACATTACATAGGTTTGGTAACTCTAAAGGAGACCATATAATCAGACTGCAAAGTTTATGGTCAGCTTTAGCCCACTAAAGAACCTGGTTGAAACAAATGCTTTAATGACCCACAAGTTATCCTGGTAACCAGAGGCCATATGATTGTTGCCATGGCTTTACATTGCATTAGTGCATAAGCAGTGTTATTTATTCATAAAAATAAATATCATGAGTTAATGTTGATGTGTCCTATACAATTATGGGGCATAGCAAATTTATTAGCACTACTTCCAAATATTTGATCTATATTGAAAGCTAAATGAGTTTGTCAGCATGTGAATTGTTCTTGGACAGGAAGAAGTCCTATAGTTAAATTAGTATATTTTTGCGAAGTCTCAGTGTAAATTACTACATCCAGCAAAAGTGTCACAAAAAAAAATAAATAAATCTAAAATAGCCACTTTCCTATTGAAAATTATCTGGCAATAGTGGTATAAATTTAAAGGGAATGTATGAGAGTCTTTAAATTTCATTTAGACAGAGTGCTTGAAGGCATACAGTTTTTGCTCCACACACGTCTAATTTATATACTTTTATTATTAATATTAAACAGGATTTATATAGCGCCAACAGTCTGAGCAGTGCTTTACAACATTGGGGCAGACAGTACAGTTACAATATAATTCAATACAGGAGGAATCGGAGGGCCCTGCTCCTTAGAGCTTACAATCTAAGAGGGAGGGTCAAGTGATACAAAAGGTAATAACTGTGGGGGATGAGCTGATGAAGAGAATAAAAAGAACAGTTGTTAGGTAGGGGCAGGATAGGCTTCTCTGAAGAGCAAAGTTTTTAGGGATAGAGTTGGAGATAGTAGGATAGATTGGGGTAGGGATTGCCAAAGGATGGGAGAGGCCCAGGAGAAGTCCTGGCGATGAGGATGGGAGGAGGTGATGAGGGAGCTAGAGAGCAGGAGGTCTTGGGAGGAATGGACAGGATAATTTGGTTGGTATTTTGAGACTAGGTTAGTGATGTACCTGGGTGCCGAGTTGTGAATGGCTTTGTAAGTTATTGTTAGTATTTTGAATTTAATTTGGGTGAGTGGGAGCCAGTGGAGGGATTGGCAGAGAGTGGTAGCAGACACTGAGCAGTTTGTAAGGTAGATGACCCTGGCAGCAGTATTCATGATGGACTGTATTTACATATACATGTAAATAATATAAAGTATTCATATATTAAAAAAATAAATAAAACATTAAATTAAATTTACTAATATACTTTCCTTTAAAAAGTAAAAGCAATTTTCAACCGTTACACAGTTTTTGTGTAATTTACACCACTGTGACCTTGCCTTACATGTGAGAAATTCATTTTCATTTGAACCCCTAAATTCACCCACATGTGGAATGTTAGCCTGTTGTACAGATAGCAAAGATTACTGGTGTACATCAGCTTTAGACTGAAGACTGAACAAGTGGAATATCAGGCTGGAAAAAAAAATGATTCTTGACAGAAATAATAAATATGTGAGAGCCTTTTAATATGGCATGAATCACAGAAGAAATTTCTCTTATATGCCTATTCAATTTTTTTAAGTAATGGAATTAGTATTACCGTTGACAGACTACTGTATCAGAATCTTGTAAAACGCTATACATTAGCACACAATTAACACATCTTTTATGTGAACTGTGACTGGGGCTTGGGAGGGAAAAAAAATCCTACACAGAGCACTGTCAAGATATGCAAATGAACGATTTGCTTTATCATTCATCTCAGCTCCTCATACATTGAAAATCCATGACTTGTATGCTTGCTAAAAATAGGCCAACAATGTTACTACAGAAAAGGTCTAAAACGACTCCCCCCCCCCCCCCCCGTCTCTCAGTAATGACAGCAATTAGAGAATCAGACAAGCAGCTATTAGTTATATATTTTAAATATCATTCAATCTTTTCACACACCCTGCCTTCACCATGTTAAGTCTCAAAAAAGATCTGGCTGCTTGGCCTTGCTTAAATAGAGTCAATTATAATATTATTATTATATCATTTTAATGCAGCTTTTACTAGTCGAGTAACAGTTTAATGTATATGCGTATAGGCAATTAGAAGTATGCAGGAAAAAGAATAGCATGCGGCAGATAAAAGCGCCTCATAGAAAAATTAACATATGAAGAGTATCCCAGTAGAGCAAAATAAGCAAAATAATCTGTTTAATGTGGCTGATTGCAGCACTATTTAGTCTAGTTTAGTTCTTGTTCAACCTTTATTTTAGACTGCTCCCTGGAATGAAAATCATTACTTCAGGGACCTTTGAGGTCCTTAATTTGAGAATATTTAATTGTAAAAATTACTCCTTGAGCACTTAATTGCTTGTATATCCTCCTGTGACACAAGGACAGACCATAAATTCCCAATAATCATAACAGGTTATGACCCAGCAGAGCAACTGTACGCAATATAAAAGATTACTGAGACCAGACTTAGTTGAATAAACTATCTACAAGCCTGCCTCTTAGAAATGTGCTTCAACTGAGCATTATTTTTATCTAAAAGGTAAATTAATTATACAGCCTCTTTAGGACTTTATCACAAAGACCAAAAATAAAAATAAAAAATGATTGTATATATATATATATATATATATATATATATATATATACATACATACACACACATACACACACACTATATCATCAAAAGTATTGGAACACCTGCCTTTCCACGTACATGAACTTTAATGGCATCCCAGTCTTAGTCCGTAGGGTTCGAAATTGAGTTGGCCCACCCTTTGCAGCTATAACAGCTTCAACTCTTCTGTGAAGGCTGTCCAGAGTGTGCCAGGGGGATTTTTGACCATTCTTTCAGAAGAGCATTTGTGAGGTCACGCATTGATGTTGGAAGGGAAGTCCTGGCTCGCTGTCTCCGCACTAATTCATCCCAAAGGTGTTTTACTAGGTTGAGGTTAGGACTGGTGCTTGTTGGAACAGGATGGGGCCACCCTCAAAATGTTTCCACAAAGTTGGGAGCATGAAATTGTCCAAAATGTCTTGGTATGCTGACACCTTAAAGCGGAGTTCCAGCCATTTACTCACCTGTCCAACGGTCCAGCGATGCGGCCGCCCGAAGCCTCGATCCTCTCCCTCGGCATCACTGCTGTGGGCACCCGGCTGTAACAATTTGCGGCTTCACAGCCGGGTACCCACTGCGCATGCGCGAGTCGCGCTGCGCGCCCTGATTGGCCGGCAATCTTCTGGGACCTCTGACGTTTCCCAGAAGATTGCAGGGAGGGAGGGGGAGAGGAGAACTTCCGCTCAGGGCGCCGCGGCGCTCCGAGCGGAAGTGGGAGCGGGTACCTGTCAAAACTAGGTACCCGCTCCCCCCCCCCAAAAAATGACATGCCAAATGTGGCATGTCGGGGGGTCAGGACTCCCTAAAGCGGAAGTTCCACTTTTGGGTGGAACTCTGCTTTAAGTGTTCCCTTCACTGGAGCTAAGGGGCCAAGCCCAACCCCTGAAAAACAACCCCACACCATAATCCCCCCTCCACCAAATGATTTGGACTAGTGCACAAAACAAGGTCCATAAAAACATGGATTAGCGAGATGCCAATAAAAAACAGAACACTAACCACCAATCTAAGGGACACTTTTCCACTGACCACCAACGTAAAAGAGCATTACTGCATTGATCATGTAAGCAAAGACTACAATTTGTTTTAAATTATTTTCTGACCATTAATATTATTCAGTTATCATATAGAGCAGGGGAGTATTAAAAATGAACCACTCTTGGAATCAAATACTCTAGGTATGCCATGGTTTTAATTTTGCTATTATTATTTAAGCCTCAACTCACTTAACCCACTATTTGTAAGCTATACATTTAACCCTTTTACTGCTGCCGCAATAGAAGTTATGGCAGAGCAGAAGGGTTTGTAACTGGTGCACACAATAGCCCTTAAGCTATATGTTAATGGTGAATGAAGCAACCATGAGCAAATAGCAAAGTGGCTTTTGGAGATACTTTTATAACCCTTTCCAGCTTTATGCAAGTCAACAATTCTTAATAGTAGGTCTTCAGAGAGCTCTTTTGTTCGAGGCATCATTCACATCAGGCAATACTTTTTGTGAAAAGCAAACCCAGAACTGGTGTGTGTTTTTCATAGGGCAGGGCAGCTGTAACCAACACCTCCAATCTCATCTCATTGATTGGACTCCAGTTGGCTGACATCTCACTCCAATGAGCTCTTGGAGATGTCATTAGTCTAGGGGTTCACATACTTTTTCCACCTGCACTGTGAATGTTTACATGGTGTGTTCAATAAAAACATGGCAACATTTCATTCTTTGTGCGTTATTAGTTTAAGCAGACTGTGTTTGTCTATTGTGACTTAGATGATGATCAGATCACATTTTATGACCAATTTGTGCAGAAATCCATATCATTCCAAAGGGTTCACATACTTTTTCTTGCAGCTGTATATGTTTAGACCTCTGATATCTCACCAAAGACCCCCCCCCCCCAAAAAACAAAAACAAAAAAAACACATAGTAAGACTCCTTTCACATGGAGGGGAATCTGTCAAGCAGACCCCATCCCCATCCATCTCTTTTTAGCGGACTGGATCGGATCGGATGCAGGCTGGTGTAAACGGACACATGTCCATTTACATCAGCCTCTCTAGAGAGAACAATGGATGGTCTGATTGGGCCTGCCTGAAAAACAAACAGGCAGACCCAATTGGTCTGCTTGTGTGA
Organism: Pelophylax lessonae; assembly: GCF_965119305.1. Taxonomy (NCBI): domain Eukaryota; kingdom Metazoa; phylum Chordata; class Amphibia; order Anura; family Ranidae; genus Pelophylax; species Pelophylax lessonae. The sequence continues at coordinate 158,915,265 of NC_138768.1, forward strand.
AAGGAGCCCAAGGCCTTGTTCACACCGGGCATACACAGCGTACCTTTACAGAGATTGCACTGGTGTTCCGTGCATCTCTGTGCAGGCAGTCCCACTGATGTCTTTTGGGATGTTGCAACTGCACAAACAGAGCCATTGCTCCCAATTTAACATGCATGTAGGTCCGTGTGCATGTCCCTGAGCTCACACTGTCTGCAATGCCAGATTGGAAACAGCAGCTATGTTTGTGCAGCTGATGCATTTCAATTGACATAAATGGGACTGGCTGGGCCTGTGCATCCCTGTGCAGGTAAACATAGCCCTCCATGGGCGTCCACTTTACTATGCCACATGTGAACAATACTTTAGTAGTTACTTAGCAGGAACGTTGTAAGCTATGTTGTGTTTATGTGCAATATTAATGATTTTAGTGTATTTTTTTGTGAAAATAGCGATATGATGAATATTTGTGCAATTATTGCAGGGCCCAAAAAAAATCAGTAGTACTTTTTTTATTCTACGGGTCATGTGCTATCATTAAATGTATGGTTTAGGGAGTCTTTTCAAATTCTGAAAGCTGTAAAAGAAAAACAGTAAATTGTTTTATTTACAGTTTGCTTACCTTCAGTTTTCACCATTTCACAAAAAGGCGGAATTTAAAATGTACAACTAGTTATTACCACAATACAGTTTTATCTTTTAGATTTACTCAGAATTTAGCAAGAATATTGTACAAACTGCCATGTATGAATCCATTATTAATGATCTTAGTGTATCTTTTAGCGAAAAACTGGAATTTTGACTTACCGTAAAATCCTTTTCTCTTAAGTTAATTGACGGACGCGGTCCTCTGATCCATATCAGTAGGGTTATACTGCCCCCTATAGGAGTAGGACACTAGGCAGGAAAGAAAAATTATGGCTACGCCTATGGGCAGTCCCGGAGGGTACACCCCCTCTTCCTGCATAGGATGTCAGTTTTGTATCAAAGCAGTGTCAGAAAAGTAACACCAACCCAACTCGAAAAAGAAGGTCGGGTACTGCGTCCGTCAAACTTATGAGAAAAGGATTTTACGGTAAGTAAAAAAAACAGTTTTCTCTATCGTTCATTGACGGATGCAATCCTCTGATCCATATCAGTAGGGACATCCCAAAGCAGTGCCATAAAATGAGGGGTGGGAACAGCAGAAAAGAACAAGTCCCCAAGGCTAAACATAGCCAACCAGGCAACATAGGACTCATCAGAACAAAAGATAATGCCCACCTGAAACAAACCGTAAACACCCTCAAGGAATGCCGTAAGCCCTCCAGAAAGCAGTCAGCAAAACCTTGCGGCCAAAAGAGGCATCTGCAGATAGCACATCCACCTTATAAAATTTGGTAAAGGTGTGAACAGACGACCAGGTAGCCATCTTGCAACCTGAAGCACAGACGCCTGTATGGCGAAAAAAGCCCAGGAAGCACTAGGCGCCTGAGTAGAAGCTGCCAAAACAGGGAAAGGTAGGACCTGACCATTAATTGATTAAGCCTGCACCACCGTCTGTCCGATCCATCTGGAAACAGTCGCAGCAGGCGCAGGCAGCCCTGTTTCAGGGCCATCCGTGAGTACAGAGAGCGAACCTTACTTACGAAAAGACTCAGCAGTCGCCAAGTACACCTTGAGTGCCAAAACTATATCCAGTATGCAATGTAAATTCCTCAGGATGTTTGGGCTTAGGACACAAAGACGGTAATACAATGTCCTCATTCATGTGAACACTAGAAACCACCTTCAGAGGGAAGGACGGATCTGGACGAAGTACCACTTGTCTCCATGAACCAACATATAGGGAGAACGCGCAGAGTGACCGCATCCAAGGAGGCCACCTTCTGTACTAAGGTAGGCAGGGGATACCCCCGAATACTTGCAAAAGGAGATTCTTGTAGAACCAACTGCACCAAATCAAGGTCCCCAGTTGGAGACAGAGGTTGCACCGGAAGTACCAAAGTGACGCACTCCCTGGAAGAAGTTACGCACCAGGGAACGGGCGGCCAACGGCCTTTGGAAGAAAATTGCTAAAGCCGAAAACCTGACCCTGATAGCTGATGTCCTCCATTCCCCTAATTATTTTTGTTGCCCTTCTCTGGACTCTCTCCAGTTCCAGCACATCCTTTTCTGGGCACATCCGGTGCCCAGAACTGGACGGCATACTCCAGGTGTGGCCAGACCAGGGACTTGTAGAGTGGGAGAATAATCTCTTTATTTCTGGAGTGAATCCCCTTTTTTATACATGCCAGTATTTTGTTGGCTTTGCTTGCAGCGGCTTGGCATTGCATGCCACTGCCAAGCCTGTTGTCCACTAGGACCCCTAGGTCCTTTTCCATCTTAGATTCACCCAGAGGTTACCCCCCCCCCCCCTATTGAGTAGCTTGCTTTCGTGTTTCTGATGCCCAAGTGCATTACTTTACATTTTTCAACATTAAACCTCATCTGCCATGTAGTTGCCCACCCCATTATTTTATTCAGGTCTGCTTGTAAGGTTTCCACATCCTGCATCAAAGATATTGGCATGCTTAGCTAAGTATTATCTGAAAATACCGAGATTGTGCTAGATATTCCCTCCTCTAGGTCGTTTATGAATAAATTAAACAGGATTGGTCTAAGGACAGAACCTTGGGGGACCCAACTTTCCACACCTGCCCAATCCGAGTACTCCCCATTTATCACCACCCTCTGGACTTTCCCCTGGAGCCAGTTCTTTATCCAGGTACTCACCCCTATGGTCCATACCTACGTACCTTAGATTGTACAGTAAGCGTTTGTGGGGAACTGTGTGAATGCCTTTGCAAAGTCCAGATACACCACATCTACAGGCCTTCCTTTATTTAGATGGCAGCTCACTACATTATAGAAGGTTAATAGATTAGTCTAACAAGAACGATTTTTCATGAATCCCTGCTGATTACTACTAAAAACACAGTTTTCATTACTAAAGTCTTGCATGTAGTCTCTTAACATCCCCTCCAAAATCAGTAGCACCTTTTTTTTATTCTACTGGCCATGTGTTTTCAGAAAATATATGGTTTGAGGGGTCTTTTACAAACTCTGAAAGCTGTAAGTAGAAAAGAAAAAGCTCCAGATTTTCAGAGAAATTTTTCTGTACGTCGGATTTTCACTATTTCTCAAAAAGACGCAATTTTAAAAATTTACAAATATTTGTTATTTATTGCCTCAATACAGGTTTTGCTTGTATATTTAGACATAACTTAGCAAGGATTTTGTAAAATTTGCTGTGTGTGTATCTGCTAATTATGATTTTAGGGGATTTTTAGCGAAAATATTGATTTGGTAAACATTTGCACAAAAATCGCAGGGCCTTCTTAAAAATCAGTAGCACCTTCAATTTATTCTACTGGTCTTTTGCTTTCAGAAAATGTATAGATTGGGGGGTCTTTTAAAAACTCTGAAAGCTAAAAGTGAAAAATGAACACCTCCAAATTTTTTGAAAAATGTGGTTATTTATAGTTGTGTACATTCTGTTTTCACCAATGTAAAATGGTGCAATTTACCACCTGTCAACTGCCCGCCACAGATATAAAGGAGCGATCCTGGGGAAGCCGATTCAAGGGGCCAGCAGCCACGATTGCCGCTGGGCACCCGCGATCGCTCCCCGTGCAAAAAGAATGGCGGTCTGCTGTTGTAAACACTGCAGACCATTGTTCTCTCTGGAATCAATACAGAGCACCTGTGTCCTCCTATTTAGGATCACAGGTCTCTTTGTTGATTTCACAAGCCCATCCACCTCACAGTTAGAAAACACCCCCTAGGCATGCATTTAACCCTTTGCTTGCCCCTGGGTTAACCCCTCTGCCAGTGTCATTATTATTATCAATATTTTTAGCACTGATTACTGTAGTAATGTCACTGGTACCCCCAAAAATGTCAGTTAGGGGGTCGGATCTGTCCGTCGCAATGTCACAGTCCTGCTACAAATCGCTGATCGCCGCCATTACTTGTAAAAAAAAAAAAAAAAATTAAAAATGACATAAACCTTTCCCCTAGTTTGTAGAGATTTTGTTTTTACCAAAAATATGTAGCAGAATACAAATTGGCCTAAAATGATGAAATTTTTTTTTTTTTTTTTTTTTTTTTATTGGGAATGTTATATAGCCAAAAAATCGCACAGGTGATCAAATACCACCAAAACAAAGCTCTATTTATGGGGAAAAAAGGACATCAAATGTATTTGGGTACAGCGTTGCACAACCGCGCAATTGCCCGTTAAAGTGCCGAATTGCAAATTAAGGTCATTAAGGGGGTAAATCCTTCTGGTCCAGAAGTGGTTAAAGTTTACAAATATTTGTTATTTATTAACTCAATACAGGTTAGCTTTTATAGTAGGAATTTTGTAAAATGTGCTGAGTTTTTATCTGCTAATATTGAACTTTGAACTTTTCGCCACATTTCAGGCTTCAAACAAAGATATAAAACTGTAATTTTTTGTGAAGAATCAACAACAAGTGGGACACAATCATGAAGTGGAAAGAAATTTATTGGATATTTCAAACTTTTTTAACAAATAAAAAACTGAAAAATTGGGCGTGCAAAATTATTCAGCCCCCTTAAGTTAATACTTTGTAGCGCCACCTTTTGCTGCGATTACAGCTGTAAGTCGCTTGGGGTATGTCTCTATCAGTTTTGCACATCGAGAGACTGAAATTTTTGCCCATTCCTCCTTGCAAAACAGCTCAAGCTCAGTGAGGTTGGATGGAGAGCGTTTGTGAACAGCAGTTTTCAGTTCTTTCCACAGATTCTCGATTGGATTCAGGTCTGGACTTTGACTTGGCCATTCTAACACCTGGATATGTTTATTTGTGAACCATTCCATTGTAGATTTTGCTTTATGTTTTGGATCATTGTCTTGTTGGAAGACAAATCTCCGTCCCAGTCCCAGGTCTTTTGCAGACTCCATCAGGTTTTCTTCCAGAATGATCCAGTATTTGGCTCCATCCATCTTCCCATCAATTTTGACCATCTTCCCTGTCCCTGCTGAAGAAAATCAGGCCCAAACCATGATGCTGCCACCACCATGTTTGACAGTGGGGATGGTGTGTTCAGGGTGATGAGCTGTGTTGCTTTTACGTCAAACATAACGTTTTGCATTGTTGCCAAAAGGTTCGATTTTGGTTTCATCTGACCAGAGCACCTTCTTCCATACGTTTGGTGTGTCTCCCAGGTGACTTGTGGCAAACTTTAAGAAATGGCTTTCTTCTTGCCACTCTTCCATAAAGGCCAGATTTGTGCAGTATAAGACTGATTGTTGTCCTATGGACAGAGTCTCCCACCTCAGCTGTAGATCTCCACAGTTCATCCAGAGTGATCATGGGCCTCTTGGCTGCATCTCTGATCAGTCTTCTCCTTGTATGAGCTGAAAGTTTAGAGGGACGGCCAGGTCTTCGTAGATTTGCAGTGGTCTGATACTCCTTCCATTTTAATATTATCGCTTGCACAGTGCTCCTTGGGATGTTTAAAGCTTGGGAAATCTTTTTGTATCCAAATCCAGCTTTAAACTTCTCCACAACTGTATCTCGGACCTGCCTGGTGTGTTCCTTGTTCTTCATGATGCTCTCTGCGCTTTAAACAGACCTCTGAGACTATCATAGTGCAGGTGCATTTATACAGAGACTTGATTACACACAGGTGGATTCTATTTATCATCATTAGTCATTTAGGTCAACATTGGATCATTCAGAGATCCTCACTGAACTTCTGGATAGAGTTTGCTGCACTGAAAGTAAAGGGCTGAATAATTTTGCACGCCCAATTTCTCAGTTTCTTATTTGTTAACAAAGTTTGAAATATCCAATAAATTTCGTTCCACTTCATGATTGTGTCCCACTTGTTGTTGATTATTCACAAAAAATTACAGTTTTATATCTTTATGTTTGAATCCTGAAATGCGGCAAAAGGTTGCAAAGTTCAAGGGGGCCGAATACTTTCGCAAGACACTGTAGTTGGGGGTTAGTTACTACTGTCCTAAGCTGGACATATATATTTTTGAAAAAACTTCTTAGGAAGAGAATGTCATTCAAAAGATTGTGCTTTTTTTTTATTTTTTATTTTGGAATGAATGCACTTTACTGAACAAAACCACATGCACTGTTAAAAATCTGTTGAGAGAAAAATTTTCCATCCTGTTCCTACAAAATTTCTTATCACTGCAGTAAAAAATGAATGTCAATTTCCCCCACTATTGATTACAAAAAGGAACACTTTCTTGGAGCATTCTTTTCCAAAAAAATTTGGTTAGAAATCATAGACATCTATGGCCAGCTTTATGTTCACAGAACTATAGGTCTTCATAATTTATTACTACGAAATTCTATTTATCGCTCTTCTTATTCAGGGGCATCAACAGGAAAGAGCCTGACTGACAATGCTGCTGTCCAAAGGTGCCTCTGTGCTCATTCATCCAGTAGGGAGACTCCAATACAGGAAGTGTACTACTGGCCAGATCACCAAGGAAAAAGAGAAGAAAAAACGCCTTAAAAAAAACAAAAACAAAAAAAAAAAAAAAAAGAACTTATACAGCCACTATCTAAAGATTGGCAAGCTGAAGTATACTATTTTTTTTTTTGTGTTCAATACCACTTTAAGATGTACAGCCAAAGCTCGTTTGGCTGTACATCTCCTATGGATTACAACAGTGCATATCGTTCTACACTCCTGTGACCCGTTTTCAGTAGAGAGCGGTCTGAAGTCCGCTCTCTGCTGACATCACAGACGTCAGTCCAGGCACTGCCTCCTCGCGACCACGGAGTCGAGATCTGCCAGGTGCCTGGACTGACACCCGGCTCAGCCTCTCAGTAAGCTGCTGGGAGCCTAAGCTGGCCGATCCCCACCCCTTCACAGCTCAGAGCTCCAATGAGCGAGGAGGGAGGAGAGCAGGGAGCTGCTGACTGACAGTCAGCAGCTCTCTGCTCGGAGAGCTGTCAGAACCGAGCGATCGGCGGTGTTTGATCGCTCGGTTCTCAGTGCAGAGGCACTGGGGGATCGATGCTGCATCCACCTAGGTAAGTATAAGTGAGGGGAAAAAAATCCTTAACTTCTATTTTAAGACCCAATGCAGGCATTTTTTTTTTTTTTTTTTTATTGTACAGTTACTTCCAGTTAATGTTTATTGTGTATTTTATTGATGGTTTGCGGATGATAGTCACTTCAAATTTGCCTGTCATCCACCTACTTTCCAAAGACGAATGGCTACATCATTAGCTTTATCTTCTTTATGATTCTCCTTGTATTATGAACCTCTTGGTTCACAATGTTTGGTTTCTATATCCTGTATGATTCCCTTTCCTATGTTTACTTTTCTTTTACTCTTTCCTTTCCTCTTATCTCCTGGGTCTTAAAACACATCCCTCCTGCATGCCTTTGTTTACCTTAGGAGGGAGGGTGACAATTCACTTATATGACTTTTTGATATGTTGCTGAAATTCAACTCCCCAAATAACAGAACAAAAACATTTTCAGTCTAATCAGGCAGACATTATTGGACACATGTAACTTGATAAAGTGTATATTTACCTTGTTATATTATGCCTCAATACCAGACCACAATATTTCTTTACCCACCTCAGCAATTTGATTCATGTGCACCTCAAAGGTACCCTTTCTCTCTGTGGTGACTCCAAAACAGTGTTCCATCCTTCTTTAGAAGGAAGAGACCCTATGCGAACCTTCCCCTGAAAGGTTTCTTGCCACCACACCATATTGGATTGCTTGGAGGGAACAACACCTATATAAACTAATAATTTAAATCATCCCTGACCCCAGAACTTTGGCTTGAGGATGTTTATAGCTCGTAGAAACCATGTCTAGAAGAGCAAGATGGGAAACAACTGTGTGGGTCTAACAATACATTTTAAATTATAGGAAACAAACCAGATATTCTTGGTCAATTGATTTGTTTTGCAAACCAGATACTCTTGGTTAATTGACAAGTATTGCAGGAATTGCTTATTTACCTACACTATGTAAACTGCACAACCTTTGACATATGCCCAGAGGCAGTCACTTGCCTGAATGTCCACCTGGTAGAACTTGGAAAACAAACAGAGGACCCGGCAGCCACTTTGAAACTCAGGGATAAAGATGCTGAAAAGCCCAGAGGACACCAACAGCTCTGAAGAAGTGGGTTGTAATAGAAATGGGAGGATCCTTTTCCTTAAGGTAGTAGGCCCTGGAAATTGGCTGATCTACCTGGCAATAGTGTAAAGTGGGAGACAGGACAAAGAGGGCCTCATTCTTGTGAATGTAGGGACATTTCATAGTCATGTTTTTGGGCATGACAGAGGGAAGGGAGGACATTGCCCTCACTGAGACAAGAGGAGGAGACCATCTTAGGCAAAAAAGGAAGGTTTTGGTCTCAAAACCACCTTGTCCTTGAGCAAAACAAGAAAAGGCTATTTGCAAGATAAAACCGCTAACTCAAAAACATGCCTAACAGTCATGATGACAACCAGGAATGAAACATTGAAAAATGGATTTTTGTAAAATCTTACCGTAAAATCCTTTTCTCTTAGCTCATTGACAGACGTAGTCCTCGGTGATACACCACCTTCGGGTTATGTTGCCTCCACAGGAGCAGGACTAGACAGGAAATTAAAAAGCTCTGGCCACACCCTAGGGGCAGTCCCAGAGGGTATATCCTCTCTCTCTCTGCCTCAGCAAATCAGTTATGTGAAAAAGCAGTCATTAGAGATTTTAACCCAACTCAAAAAACAGAGGGGCGGGGACTACGTCTGTCAATGAGCTAAGAGAAAAGGATTTTACGGTAAGATTTTACAAAAATCCATTTTTCTCTAGCGCTCATTGACAGACGTAGTCCTCGGTGATACACCACCTTCGGGACGTCCCAGAGCAGTATCACAACTGAGGGGTGGGAAAATGAAATCAAATCCCAATCTAGAAGGCCCAACCGGTGCCAACTAGAAGTTTACAATGCTCATCCTTAAAGATGAGACTTTTTTTTTTTTTCAAACAGAAAAAAACCCTCGAGGTAGACCACCGGTCTCCTCAAATTGCGGCCTGCAAAACCTTGCGGCCAAATGAGGCATCCGCCGATGCCGTCACATCAATTTTATAGAATTTTGTAAAGGTATGTACCGACGACCAGGTGGCCGCCTTACATACCTGGACCACTGACGCCTGATGGCGAAAGGCCCAGGAAGTACTGAGCGCCCGAGTGGAGTGCGCCCTAACAGGGAACGGAGGACTCTGACCCTTAATAGAATAAGCCTGTACCACCGTCTGTCTAATCCATTTGGCAATGGTCGCGGCAGATGCAGGCAAACCCTTTCTGGGGCCATCCGTGATCACAAAAAGTGAATCCGTCTTACGGAAAGATTCCGTAGCTTTCAGGTATACCCTGATTGCCCGAACCACATCTAAGGAATGCAACGCATGTTCCCGATGATGCTTGGGCTGAGGACACAAGGAAGGTAGTACAATATCTTCATTCAGATGAAAATCTGAAACCACCTTAGGAAGAAAAGATGGCTTAGGATGAAGTACTACCTTATCCCGATGAATCACTAGGTAAGGGGACTGGCATGATAATGCAGCCAGTTCTGACACCCTGCGAGCAGAAGTAATAGCCACCAAGAAGGCCACCTTCTGGGATAAAGTAAGCAAGGGAATCTCCCTGATGTTTTCAAAGGGAGGTTTCTGTAGAACCGACAAAACCAAATTAAGATCCCAGGGCGGTAAGGGCGCGCGGACTGGAGGAGCCAGGTGCCGCACCCCCTGGATGAAATTCCGCACCAAGGATTTGGTAGCTAAAGGCTTCTGAAAGAAGATTGCTAATGCTGAAACTTGACCCTTGATGGTGCTCAAGGCTAGCTTCTGCTCAACCCCTTGTTGCAAAAAGGCCAATATTCGAGTCACCTAATAGGTGCGTGGAGGAAATCCTAAAGATTCGCACCACGCAATATAAGTCTTCCATGTGTGATAATAGACTTTGCTGGAAGTCGCTTTCCTTGCTTTAATAAGGGTAGGAATGACTGAAGTAGACAAACCTCTGTCCTTCAGTACTTGGGTCTCAATGGCCAGGCCATTAAACCCAGCGACTGTAAAGCATGATGGTAAATTGGTCCTTGAGACCACAGACACTCCCTGAGACGAAGTTCCCACGGAACGTCTACGACTAACATGTCCAAGTCGGCCAGGCCGGCTTGAGGAGGCCAGCCTAGAATTTCTAGGACCACTGGCGCTGATAGAATCTGAACCAGGCGTCCCTAGAGGTATCTGGCCCCGACCATCCGAGAAAGTCTGGTCGTTTTCTGTTCCCACACATTTATCAGATACCTGATTGTTATCAGGAAGGGTGATCTTTTCTGGTTGAACCTCAGGGACCGAAGTCACCCGACTAGAGGCTACTTGGCCTATCTGGTCAACCAGATCCGATTCCTGTGAGGTATCGGGACTAATCTTAGGAAAAGGTAAAGGGAAAGATCTATTCAGGGAACGGTAACTACCGCTTCCTGTAGTACTTAAATGTTGGAAGGGAAGAATCGCACCGGTAGTAATGGTTGATGCTCGATCTAATGTCCTGAATACCGGTGAAAACGTCCCCCCACCCTGAAACCGGGTGGGGGCGCACCTTCAGGCTGTGTACTCCTTAGCTTCGGGTTTGGCTGGGTTGGTCCTTTGCTTGTCCGACCAGCCCTTCTTGAACCCTCCTGGAGGAGTCTTGCCTTTCCCGCTAGTACCAGCCGGGCGCCCTTTATGGGCGGTAAAGAAAGGTCCTCGCTTGTTGCGAGGTCCCTTAGCTTTAGCAGCCTGTGGCAAAAACGTGCTCTTGCCCCCAGTGGCATCCTTAATGATTTCATCTAGGTTGGCCCCAAATAGACGATTCCCCTGAAAGGGGAGATTTGTCAAGGTCTTTTTGGAACCTAGGTCAGCTGACCAGCATTTTAACCACAGCACACGTCTGAGGATCACCGCTGACTTAGATGCATGCCCTAATAAGGGAGTAGTGTCCAAGGCTGCGTCACAGATAAACTGTAGCCCTTGTATAATCTGTTCCATCAAATCAGATGTCTCCTGGGGAATATCTTTTCCCCTAAGATCTTGGCGTACCATTTTCGCCCATTCCGTAAGTGTCTGGGAAACTAGACCAATAACAATTACTGGTCTAAATGCTGACCCTATCAGAGAGAAGATGGTGCGGGACTCTGCTTCCATCTTTCGATCCACCGGATCCTTAAAGGACGAAGTGTCCTCCACTGGAATAACCGTGGCTTTATTCAGCCTGGAAATAGGTGGATCCACCACTGGTGGTACCGTCCATTTCTTAATGATGGATTCCTCAAACGGATAGCGTCTAGCAATACGCTTGGAAATAGTAAAGGTACGTTTAGAATGCTCCCATTCTCCTTTAATCTGATTACCGAAACATTTAGGTACAGGAAAAACCTTCACCGTTTTGATAGGCTTATTAGTACCAAAAGGAATCTCTGTTTCAGTTGCCTCTGCCGGTAAAGCCTCAAGTTTTAAGGTTTCCTGCACTGCCACAACTAGTGCGTCCACCAATGCTTCTTCCTGAATTATAGCGGGAGAAGAAGCGTCCTCCTCACTGTCTGAGGGGGCTTTACCTGGGATAACAGCCCTTGCAGAGGAACCTGCAACTGCAGTGACCATCTCTGAATCAGAGTCAGAGGTGTCAGATAGTATAGGGGTAGGCGGGGGTCGCTTCCTTGACCCCCGTCCCTGACAGGTCGCCTCCACCCGAGCCACCATAGACTCCAAAATTGCTGTAAATGACTCTATACTCTGTGCACCGGCGGGTCCCGTGGCCCCCTCGAGGGAAACAGGTGGGGGAATATGTGTGGCAGGGTCCATGATAATTCCAGTCACTTCCTGGATAATATAATTCAAAAATAAAAAACTTTTTTTTTTTTTTTTTTTCAGACCCCCAGCGCCACAAAAGCCCCTTAGTGTTACCTGCTAGGGATCCCTATCGATCGAGAGAGAGAGAGAGATAGACCCCCAGGCTCACCACTTGATGCTCAGAGTTTAACTGCAACAGGTTACAGCGCTGTCTTGACAAACAGGAAGTCTTTTGGCTGGCTGCCCAGGAAGAAAGGAGGCGGCTCCGCCCCTCTGCACGCCTTCCGGCGCCTCCCCCAAGCTCCACGAGGTGCTTGGATCACCTCAAACATGGCCGCCCCCATGCTGGAGACACGAGGCTACGCCAAAATGGCGGCTCGTGCGATCCAGCAAAAAAAAAAAAAATGGCGGCGGCCTGTACTGAATAGCGGTGTGTTGCAGGGCACACAACACTCTCTCTGCATGGGGATATGGCGTGGTTGGCGGTACCGGCCCTGGCGGACCGCATGGCCATTCGGGAGGCCTGCTAATAGCTGGAGATCTGATAAGGAAGGCAGTCTACATGTCCGTGGCTTCTGACTGGTAGGTAGCTTATTCTTAACACCGTAAGATTCCCAGAATGCCACAGATTACATCTTTTTAACATATATACAATTAGATTGTTAGCTCCCAAACCAAGCCTCCTGGCTTTTTGCACATAAAATCACACTCAAAGTAGGAGGATCTGTGTCATGTTATAGGATAGAGAGGACTCTATCTTACCATACAGAGAGGGGCCCGCGTTCACCACAAGACCCGTCAGGGGAAAAGGGGGAACATACTACTCACCATACCGGAACCAGGCGGGCACCAACTCCTGACAGTACCCCTCTCCACCGGGGCGGGAGGGCTGTCGACCGATACGGACGCCGTGACTCATGGTCTTTGGCGTTTCAGCGAGACGTTTAACTCGCGTGGACAGTCCTTTAATGGGACTTTGTCGCGGCCGACCCAGCGCGGAGCTATGGCCTGCACGCGCTCGTAGGCTGAACTGGGGTGACCACCAGATCTCAACATCCAGCCCGTCGCCCAGTTCAGCTTTCTTGCTTGAAGATCTCACAGGAACACTGGAGAAAAAAAGCTGTCTAAAAAAATCCTTTACGAAAAAATTCTTGCCAGGACCTAAGATCCCAGCAAGGTATCTAGGTCCTTACTCCTAACTAGACAGAAAATAACTGATTTGCTGAGGCAGAGAGAGAGAGGATATACCCTCTGGGACTGCCCCTAGGGTGTGGCCAGAGCTTTTTAATTTCCTGTCTAGTCCTGCTCCTGTGGAGGCAACATAACCCGAAGGTGGTGTATCACCGAGGACTACGTCTGTCAATGAGCGCTAGAGAAAGGAAATTTAAAGGACTATCTCTAAACAGTTTAAAGAGGGGTCTCTGAACAGCAGACAGCACCATGTTGAGATCACAATGTAAGACAAGAGGTCGACTATGGGGAATAAAATGAGCAACTCCCTTATGAAAAGTCTGCTAAGGAACCTGTGAGGCAAGAGGTTTCTGAAGGAGGATGAATAAGGCAGAAATCTGTCCCTTAAGGGAACTTGGGGCCAGACGCTGGTCACGACCAGATTGAAGAAAGGACAAAATACAATGGAGTATTTTTCAGGTTTAACCTTTTGTCCTTGCACCATGCAAAGAAGACCTTTCATGTTCAATAGCAAATCTTACAGGAGTTGGATTTTCTTCCTCTGCGTAAAGTGGGTAATGAATGAGTCAGAGATACCTCTATCCTTAAAGTAAGTGACTGAGAAGCAAGATGGAATAGGGGACCTTGGGACAGTAAAGCTGGTCTGGGCCAAGGCTTGTCCACCAGAAGTCTGAGTAGGTCTATGTTCAATGTTCTTCTGGGCCAATTTGGTGCGATAAGAATCACTGGAACACTTTCTTCTTCTATCTTGTGCAGCAGTCTAGGGAGGATCTTTTTTGGAGGAAGGGACTGAACCAGTTGGAACAGAGTACAAGAAATCATCAGAGCATCACATGTGAAGGATTGAAGATCCCTAGTTTGGCTACAATTTCCTCAGTTTGTTGTTGAACCGGGAGGGCAAAATGTCTACATCTGGTTTTCCTCACATTTGACAGATTTTGGAAGATCTCTGGATTCAGGGACGGCTCAGAAAATCTGCCTGCCAAATGTCCACTCCCAAAATGGGAATGGCAGAGGGTAGGTTTCTGCCCATTAGAGTATTAGATTTGTTTCTTTCAGGACTGCTAAGCCTCTGGTGCCCCCTTAATTGCCAATTTATTGTATGACACCGTTGTGGCATTATCCGATTGTACTTTGACTAGGTGACCTTGTAAAAAGGGAGGCCCAATGTTGTTGAGACTGATGGCTCTCAATTCCAGGATGTCAACATGTAACCATGACTTCTGTGGGGACCATGTTCCCTGAACAGTCAAGAATTTGTAAACTCCCCCCAGCCTGTAAGGCACGCATCTGTCATTATTACCATGTTCCAAACCTTGTGAAGGAAAGACTTTCCCAATGCCAGGGCAGATTTGTAGAGCCACCATATCAGGAGGATTTCTGCTTGACTGGATGGATACCATTTAAATTGGATTTGCTTGTTCCATGTCATTAGGACGGTGGAGTAAAAGGGGTTTGAAGTAAATTTGAGCAAAGGGAACTGACTCAATGGAGGCCACCATGAGTTCCAGAACCCTCATACAGAAGCTAATTGGGGGATGTCAATTGAATTTTGACCTTAGGGTTCACATGTGGGACATTGGGGAAGCAACTTTCCTCTGAGGAAGGAAGATTCTGGCTTAGACAGAGTCCAAGATTAAACCCAGGTACTCCAGACAGTATGCAAAAAATAAGTTGCGCTAAACTTGAAATCAAAAGATAATAGTGACATAAATAGTGATACAAACACTCAAAACAGTAATAATTGAACAAAAGTATTAGTCCAAAAGTGATACGGTATAGGTCCAGCCATAGAGCATTCAAATCCAAGTTGAACTGTGCAGAATGAAAAACCAACACCTCAAAACATGTCTGCCAACATGCAGATGACCTGCTTACAAGAGAGAAAGGGTCAACAACGCTGCAAATATGCTATGATACACTGCTGGCAATAGCACAAAACGGACCTCTCCTTGATGTTTCCCAAAATGATGGACAGCTTGTCACAAGGTATTCCCCAAAAGATAAAATGGAAGATAGTGTGATACCATATGGGAATTTATTGAAATAAAAGGGTATATTGCACTTACAAGACAGTAATGATCTTCATGAATCGTGAATACGAAAGATAAGCTGGCTGGCTACATATACAGCATCCGTCCTTCCAGGATCTCCAACACGCGGTGACGTCAGCACGTCGTGGATCCACTGCGTTTCATCACAGAGGACGTCATCCTGGGGCACTCCAGACAGAATGACAGTTGACTTTAGAAAGTGTTCTATCCAGTCAAAAGTTTAAAAGGAACTGGATGGTCTCTTGGTCATTGGCAGACAAGGTCCTGGGCAAAGAGTCCTTTAGCAGATGAAAACTTATGACATGAATGCTTTGGGTTTTTAGAAGAGTCAGAAGCAAAGCAAGCACTTTTGTGAACAATTGGGGGGAAAAGGAGAGCCCGAATGGCATTGTCACAAACTGTAAGCACTGGGTGCTTACAGTGAAAAATAGAAATCTGGAGACCGGAATCTTGTATGTCTACTGGTGCAATAAATGCGCCTTGTCTGAGGGAAGCAATGACAGATCTTGTGGATTCTATCCAGAATTTTGCCACACAAAAAAATTCTGCTTAGTGGTTTCAAGTCCAGTATTGGGCAGATGCCCCATTTGGTTCTGGGACTGTGAATAGGTTTGAACATAAACCTTGAAACCATTCTTATAAAGAAACTGGTAAAACCACTGCTCATCTCTTAGGAATACTGGCACAAATGGCAATAGACTCCCCCCAATACCAAAGAGTGTGGGGGGGGGGGTTCCCTTCATTGGCAGGAGGGCTTTTGTGAAGGGTATATGTGCCAGGGCTTGTGACGAAAGCCTTGGTTTTAAGGTTTGATGCTTGGGGAGAGCAGAAAGATCCCTTTCTTTAATAGAAGGTAGAAGCTGAAGGAGTCAAAAACTTTTACTTGTGGGATAGGATTATCTTAACCCTAGTAACTTCCTTGATTAATTTGGGATTCTGCAAAAAGGTGTTCACCATCAAAAAGCATGCACAGTAGACATTTCTTACAAGCATGTTCAGCAGACCAAGCTCTGAGCCACAAAATCCTGCACATGTACACAGAGATAAAAGAAATTAATGAGAATTGTGGAATTACTTTGTAAATAGCCTCTCAATGCATCACAACACCAACAATTCACAACTTTATTTTTTTGTAGTCCACCACATACAGCATACAGTATGCCTTGTGAGGTGCTACATTGTGGGTGCACTGCCCACTATTGCATAATGCACTATGTTGCTATTCACAATGAATGGCACCACAATGCACCTTATTTCAAGGCATGCCCCATCACTCTTGCCTCCAGCTTAGCTGGCACAGTATACCAGCTATAACCCCTAAACAGTGCATCACTACCATATAATACAATTTAACAGTAATAAATAGTAACAAATCAGTATATTTTAATCCTCTATATAAGTGCATAATAATTGTCCATACTCATACAAAAATTGTGATACAATAAATAATCAAAAAACCCATACACAATAAAATGTAGTAGAGAGTTTGTATAAAAATCCCATACACCATCCAGTGAATGTGCAATCTCAGAAAAAATATGAATCTTTTCTCATGAAATGCTCTTCAGCTTAAAGAATTCTTCAGGGCGAGCAGTGACGTCATTATGCGGGGCAGAGCTTGAAGGCCATATATGCATTAGGATTATGATATATTCTGTTTGCTAACTTCTGCCATGCGAGTGTTTTTTTTTAATTTTGCAAAAAAAAAAACTGGGTGAGCGATCTACACTATTTGGCTTTTTTCTTGCTTCCTTTATGAATCTTCTGACACTGAGGAGATAATGATCGAAACATTGAGTTGGGCAATGTCCCTGTAATAATAAAAAAGCTTATTTGACCTCCTGTAGTATAGTGAGGTCCTGTGGAGCAGGTGAGAGGACATCCATGAGGTGGGGTGAAGGGTATTGTGGTGGAGAAGAGATTCATATCTTTTCTGGGATTGCACATTCACTGGATGGTGTATGGGATTATTATATGTCCTTTCTACTACATCAATTTTATTTTGTATGGACTTTATCATTATTTACTGTATCACTATTATTGTATGAGTATGGAGTATTATTATGCACTTATATACAGTATTGGGATATACTGATTTGTTACTATTTATTACTATTGATTTGTATTATATGGTAGCGCTGAACTACTTAGGGCTTTTATATGGTTACAAATACAATTACTGGTGATCGCCGTTTCCTGTATTTTTGATTGTGTATTAATCACTATATATTTTTTTTTATTTTTGTAGATGGTCTTATTATGAATACTATTGTGGCATTGAGTACTTATTTCAGAAAAAAGCGTGAGGGGGTCATCTTTTTTACATCATACCAGCTGCTTTTGAGTACAAGGGAGCATGTGATATCTTTCCACGTGACAGTACTCAAGTTTATTGGCCAATTGCTAGGCCCAAGCACTGTCAAGTGATAGAGGAGGTGATGTCATTACTGTCTTTGCACTCCACTCAAACACCAGCTGACACCAGGTATTTTGGTGGTGGCTTCAATGGAAGAAGGAGCAGCAGGGAAAAGCTGGAGAGTTGAGTATCACTAGGTTGTCACTTTGCCCTGACTGGGGAAAGTGACCATTTTTACTTAAACATGCAGTATTTAATTTATTAACATGTACTGCATTACAATAGCCTATTCATTTTTAATCATTCATGTACTGCATTACAGTATCCTGTTCATTTTCATTGATATCCCAGTGCAGAAAAATTCACAAAAATTAGGCATAAACTTATTTTTTCCTACACAGCACACCACAATACCCAGGTATTTTCCCCATGTGCATTGTGGCACTCTTAAAGGCACATGCATTTAGATGTTTTGGCAAAGTGCCATGGTGGGGGCATTCAAAATGAATGGTACTGGAAGATATGGTACTGTGGATCATTCATTACCACAAGGCATAAGTAAAGTCAGTGAAGTAGATCACAGATGCCTTGAACAGTCACTGCCTGAACTCTTTGCACCTGTTGTCCAGCCTCTGAATCTGCTTTTAGTGTCATGGTCTGGCTGACTCTGCACTCCTTCTTTCTTAGGTCCCATTTATACTTGTGTGTTTTAGGTTTGGTGCACTAAAAAAAATGTTTTTGCTTACTGAATCTTTGATGAGCTTTCATAAAAATGCACATTATATAGAGCCAAAATGGTAACATGCCTAAAGTGCATGTACAACGTGCCAAATATGCATCAAACAAATATGAAGTGGGCCTAACAATCCAAATGCTCATTCCCTGATGAAAGATGAGCGGGGACATTTATGAAGGTATGGAGATGGGAATACAGGTGACTGCTAAGACTATGGTAGTCTGGGAAACAAAAGTTTGCCTGTGACATTGTGGGGTTGATTTACTAAAATGAAAGAGTGCAAAATCTGATGCAGCTATGCATAGAAAACAATCAGCTCTGCATAGAAAACAATCAGCTTCCAGTTTTTTTTGTCAAAGCTTAATTGAACAGGCAGAAGTTAGAAGCTGATTGGCTACCATGCACAGCTCCACCATATTTTGTACTCTCCAGTTTTAGTAAATCAAGCCCAGTATGTCTGGTGTATAGTAACTAGCCCAGGCTCCCTGACTAGATATAAAAGAGGCATGTATTTAATTAATATGGCTGTTTAAGGCTTGTCGATCATCATCAGGGCAAGGTTAAAAAAAAACAAAAAAACCCTATAGCAATGAGGTCATGGTGAAGCATCCTTCTCTAGAATACTACAAATTCTGTCCTTCTAATAAAGAGGGCATTCACATGTTCTCACTCCGATCACAAATTCAAAAGGAAAAGAGGCTGGTAAGTGGGGCCATTAAAGTCTTTGCAATATATAGCCACTGAGCAAATGGATATCATTATAAAATCTTGTGCATTTTTGGAGAAACTCAAAAGGGATTTTCATGTGATACATTTTTATTTTTTTATTTCTATATTCATTATATACAGCAACAAACAAACAGTTATTACCTCTCTCATCCATTCTCGAATTGTTTTATTGGCTTCCTGATGCCACACATTGTGAACGGAGTCTGTCAGAGCTACAGCACTGACCTTACTTTTCACATCAGCTTCACGCTGAATCATCTGTTCGGGAAAGAACAAAAAAAGGTCTGAGAAACATATGCAAAATGTAGGATATTAATCCAGCTGTGTTATAGATTGAGCAATTATTCAAACGTAGACTTCCTGTGTTTAAACCAACTTTGATGGGGTCCTAGATTAAAAGTTTGTGTAGCTAAAGACAAGCAGAAAACTAGAAAAATCACAACGCTGTTTTCTATCAATAGGTTGAGAAATTCCCACTTTACATTTAAACAGAAAATAAGGGTGCAACATTCACAAAAATATATTTTATAAGCTTGCATCTAAACCTAACAAAACAATGTTATTACTGCTTCACCAGACAAGATTTCCAGAGAGTTTTTTATTCTTATTGCAACACAGATGACCTTGTTACCTTACTAAAAGGAAGCAAGAAAACATAGTGTGATGGGAACTACTATACCAGGTGACGCAGTTTTAGTATAGTTCTCACCACATACAAACTGCATACATCTATGTAGTTGTGTTTACACTGCAGCACCCACTGTCATTATTATAAATTAATAAAAAAAAGAAAAGTAAGTATAGCTGGACTTATTAAAGCAGAGCTCTGGTCTTGTTTTTTTAAATCCTCCCTGTGACATTTACAGCTTATGCAATCTAAGCATCGGCATATGCTGCATATGAAGACGTTTTCTTTTTTCATTTGTTTATTTGTACTCATTGTATCCTCCAGATCCAGTGAGCTTCCATCCTTAGTGTGGTCACCTGAAGCCGGCTCTGAGTTTCTTCCGGGAAATGGTGCGGCTGGCTACCCAGCGTGCACCTCCTGATCTCTCGTGCCCGCGCAGTGTGAACAAAGCGTGGCGCTCTTGGTGTACTGCAGGTTGCCCATTGACTCCTGGGATTGATGACATCTCCTAGGAGCCAATGGGCGGCCAGAAATGATGTACTGCGGCGAGGTACAGAGGAAGTGGAGCTTTTAATGAGATCAGGAACGTTGAGTGCCAAACTTCAAATACAGGATTGAACTCTGCTTTAATTAGATGTTTCTGACTATTTATTGTTCTAGACTAATTATTGTTCTACAATTTTTAGGTCATGAAAAAATTGTCACACAGAAACTGTATGTTTTCCAGTAATATTTACAAATGAAACACTCTGTTCCTCCTCACAAAGCAGTACAGTAAAACCTTGGTTTGAGAGTAACTTGGTTTAAGAGCGCTTTGCAAGACAAGCAAAATTTTCAAATAAATTTTGACTTGGTTTACAAGCGATGTCTTGATATACAAGTAGCTTCAAGTCACAGCTGAGTATAAAAGAGAAGAGAGGCGCCTCTAAGTGTAGCAATATGGTTACATTTAATGAAGGTACAACATTTAGCAACTCACATGGTTGATGATTGGAACAGGCACATCTAAGTATGCAGGCATCCAGGCTAAAGCTGTCCACATAGACCATCCTCTGCACCGCCATCTACGTCATCCCTTCCATGCTGCCCCTCGCTTTTAGATCCCTTTACTGCAGGGTGGTCTTCCCGGTCAGGATTACAGACTAGCAGCCGGCGGTGCAGAAGATAGTCCATGTGGACAGCTTTACCCCGGATGCCTGCATACTTAGATGTGCCTGTTTTATTCATCAACCATGTGAGTTGCTAAATGTTGTACCTTCATTAAATGGAACCATATTGCTACACTTAGAGGCGCCTTTCTTCTCTTTGATACTCTGTAGCTCCTACTGGATTTTGCTTCTAATCCCCTTGTGGAAGTGGCTATTTGTGGATGGACATTTTATGGTTATATAACCTATCGCAATGCTATAATCTTTTTATATGGACTATAAACTGAAGGACTTATGAATAAATGGTTGTGGAACGAATCATCTGAGTTTCCATTATTTCTTATGGGGAAATTTGCTTTGATATAAGAGTGCTTTGGATTACAAGCATGCTTCCGGAACAAATTATGCTCGCAATCCAAGGTTTTACTGTATTTGTGTTTTAGGTTTTGCTTAATAAATGTGAAACCCAAGGTGAATAGAAAAGATTACATAGTAGATAAGGTTGAATAGACCATAGTCCATCTAATTCAACCTGTGTTGGTGTACCTGTGTCAGGGTCTATAGTCATTTCGCATATCCCTGTATGTTTTGTTCTTTAGTATGCACGTCCAAGAGTCTTGAAAATATCAATACTCCCTGCTGACACCAACAATTGTGGAAAAGAGTTACACATACCTGTCACCCCGACAGTGAAAAACCCCCTGCGCAGCCTAAGGTAAACCGCTTCTCCTCAAATCTCATTGTGTGGCCATGTGTCCTCTTACACTCCCTGAGACTGAATAGTTTTTTTTCCTATGCTGGGATCACCATTGAGGTATTTGTAAATCACTATCATGTCCCCTCTCAAGCCTCTCTTCTCCATCGAGAATACATTTAGTGCTTGTAGTCATTCCTAGTAATTGCGGTCCTCAAATCCCATTATTAATTTTGTTGCCCTTCTTTGGACTCTCTTCAGTTCCTGCACATCCCTTCTGAGGACTAATGACCAGAACTGGATGGAAAACTCCAGATGTGACCTAACCAGAGTTTTATAAAGTGTCAGGATTATAGTATATCCCCTTTTTCAAACATGCTAATATTCTGCTGGCTTTGGTAGCTACAGCTTGAAATTGCATGCTATTGCTCAGTTTGTCTTCCACTAGGACCCCCAGATGTTTCTCCATTCTTGATTCCCCCAGAGGTTCTCCCCCTAGTGAGTAGTTTGCGTATATGTTTTTTTAGCCCCCAAATACAATCCTTTCCATTTATCCACATTAAACCTCATTTGCCATGTAGTTGCCCACTTCATTATTTTGTTCAGGTCTTTCTGTAAAATTTCTATATTCTGCTTTGAAGTAATGGCCCTGCTTCTTTTGTTTTATCCATACAAAATGAGATTGAGCTATGTACCCCATCTTTTATATCAATTAAGAATAAATAGAAATTGTTCCAAGACAGAGCCTTGGGGTACCCCACTTACAACTCCAGACCAGTCTAAGTACACGTTATTTCTCACTACACTTTTGACAAGCCCCTGTAACCAGTTTTCTATCCAAGAAAAAAACCTTATGGTCCATGCCTGCAGACCTCAGCTTGTAGATTAAGCGTTTATAGGGAACTGTATCGAATGCTTTTCCAAAATCCAGATACACCACATCCACAGGCCTTCCCCTATCTAGATGGTAGCTCACTTCCTCGTAGAATGGTAAATTAGATTTATAATTTTAATAATACACTGATATATACATATTGTGACAGTGAGAGTACCTGCCACTATATAAATGGGTTTCAAAAGGACACAAGACTCTCAAAGAGTCAGTTTGAAAAGTGCCAACAGATGCTTTGTGAGCAGGAAAATTGTGTGATAGGTTTTCTCTGGATTTGGGAGTTCCAAATCGGGGCTGGAAGCTTGAAGGCGACGAAGAGTACTGAGTGGAGCAGAGCCTTCAGGTCCTGTGTCTGGGTTATGCTAATTGCCTATAGCCTGGTCAGGAGTGCACAAATAGTCAGGATCATTATAAGGCAGATCTGAGAATAGCTTAGGGCAGTTACTGCTGTTTGGAGACAGAGCCCTGTTAGGAGAGCTGTGAGTTGCTGTTGAAGACTTAAACCCTTGTGAGGGGTATTTGTTGCCCAAAGCCTGGGAGAGTTGGGACAGCTATGAGGATCTGGGAGACTGAAAAAGCTGAGGCGGCTAGCAGAACCAGGGGGCTGTAGGGAATCCAGCAAGTTCAAGGTGCTGTGAAAATCCTGTCAAGAGGCCAAGTGTGGGCCTGTTCAGCAAGGTACTGCAATTAATGCTATTTGAGCTTAAGAACCAGGTGGCTTGGCATTTATGTTTGGTGTGAAGCTTAAACGCTTGTGTGGAAAACACTATGTTATAAACATTTTGTTTTTCTTTCTTAAAGTGGGCTACTAGGCCCTTAACTATAGTTCCTGTCTGCCTTGGACTCACTGTACAAACACATCTACCACAAGAGCTAACATCCCCTATATTTCAAAATTTAGTAAATAAAGGATTCGAAAGCACTAGGGGCTTTATAAAGAAAGAGCACAATGGTAGTTATCTCCTTTCAGGTACAATCTCTTTTACTGAAACCTATCGAATTGGACAATCTAATCTCAGAAATAGACATTTGTAGGTTAGGCCTTGTTCAACACTGCATTAAGAACAGAGCAGAATGCCAGGCCAGAACCATCTAAGTGCCACATTACAGCTACATCATGCATAGAAAAATCTCCCTTTTTGAAGCACCAGAAGGTCCGCAAAAACATGCTGCAAACTGTACAGCATAATTTGATCTGCAGCAACCTGATCTTTAGCTAAAAGTCAAATGAAAACTAAAAGACACTCTGATCCTCCCCAGTTGCATTTGCCAACAATGACTCTAACTAGACATGTTGAGATCTGCATACAAGTTCATCTGCCTATACATCTCAATCTAATAATGTTTTTAATGAAAATAACCTCAGCTTGCTCATACTTTGGTTTTTATATGTTCATTTTAAATTGCTCAGGTTTGTTTCAATTCACCACTCTTTTTAACAATTGTCACCAAGGCAAAAAGTGACGGGAAATCCAAGATTTTAAAGTTTTCAACTGAGCCAAAAGTGAGGGAAAATTTTACAATGGGGACACCTGTTCCAGTGAAAACTGAACTGAAGGGAATTTCATCCCACTTCCGGAAATCTTCTCTCATTTCCTTTTGCATTCTCCAAACAAGAATCAAAGGGAAATCTCCTCAGTAGGGATGGGCTCAGGCGTGTTCGGATCGTACCTGCTAGGAAGTCGTCACTGCACACCGCCAATCATAAGCAGTGAGGAATTTCCGGGCCCACAGCTGCACATACACACGTTGCCTATGATTTGTGGTGTGCTGTGACTGCTTCCTAGCGGTTAGGATCAGAACATGCCTGAGCCCATCCCTACTCCTCACAAGGACAAATGAAAAATCAAGGGTTTTAGCTAAAAAACAAACAAACCATAAAGTTTAACACTTATGCTGGTGATCACACAGCCAAAACCATTCAGTGCATTTCACATAATTAGAGACAACATATAGTTTATTTCTTTTAGGTAGATAGACCCTATATAGCAGTTGGAAAAAAGGATTAGCCAGACCATCACTGTACAGGCTTGTTGTTTAGAATGCAGACTTTGTAAATATAGTAACAGAAAATGTCTCTCCCATGCTTGCATGTAAATAATTACAAAGACACACAGTTTTTATTTACGAGTATACAGGATTTATATAGCACCAGTTTGGGCAGTGTGAAACAGTGCAGTGCAATACAATTCAATACAGCAGGATTAGGAGGGCTCTGCTCCCGAGAGCTTACAATCTAATAGTTTTTAAAAAAGTAATAAACGAATAACATTATTTAGAGTCTTTGCAAACCTATCACTTTTAACCACTTTACCACCGGAGGATTTTGCTGTCTTACGTCCAGGCCACTTTTTGCGATTCGGCAATGTGCGACTTTAACTAACAATTGCGCGGTCGTGCGACGCCGTACCCAAACAAAATTTACGTCCTTTTTTTCCCACAAACAGAGCTTTCTTTTGGTGGTATTTGATCACCTGTGCGATTTTTACTTTTTGCGCTATAAACAAAAAAAAAGAGCGTTTATTTTGAAAATATAACAATATTTCCCCCCCAAAAAAATGTAAAAATCAAAATTTTTTTACATTTTTGGCCAATTTGTTTTCTGCTACCTATGTTTGGTAAAAAAAAATCACAATAAGCGTATTTTGATTGGTTTGCGCAAAAGTTATTGCGTTTACTAAGGGAAAGATTTCTGTCATTTTTGGTGTTTTTTTTAACACGCAGTGGCGGCGATCTGCGATTTTTTTTGCGGGACTGCGACATTGCGGCAGACAGATCGGACCCTTGACTGACATTTTTGACACTTTTGGGGGTACCAGTGACATTTCTATAGTAATCAGTGCTATAAATATGCACTGTTACTGTAAAAATGACACTGGCAGGGAAGGGGTTAATTTTATTGGAGAGGGAGGGGTTAATGTATGCCTGGTGCTTACTGACGTGTGTGGGGGGAGGTGACTGAGTGACACAAGGACAGATCGCATGTTCAGCTATGCTGAACACTGCAATCTGTCACTCCTTGTCACTTAGGAGATCCGCCCGCTCTGTTTACACAAGCGGGAGGATCTCCAAACTCGATTCCCCCCCGACGATCGGGGAAGAGCAGCGGCGATCGCCGCCGGTCCTCCCCTGGCCCGACTCCCACTGTGACTGAAAACAGCGGGAGCGCGCCTCCGGCGGCGCGCGAGTGTCGCCTACAGGGGGAGGAGTCCAGCAATGGCAGCCTACATATTTTCATTCAGTACAGCTTTATTTTTAGTGGGCCATTTACAAACCAGTCAGGAAACCTGGCACATCATATACTAGATATACAGTACATTGCTTTATTAACTATTTTTTCCAGTAGCCTACAAAAGGAGCAAGATTGGAAAAAGAATGCTGTAAAAAAGTGCTATAAAAAGATAAACAGTAGAAAAACTAGAAAAGATCATTGAAAATATGTTAATAAAAAAAAGAAAATGGCAAAAAAAAAAAAACAGCCACCATAACGGAACTGCCTAAAAATAATAAAAATAGGTCTTGAAGGAAACCCTAAATGATGGCCTTCCCAGCGATGCAGCTTTAAATGTGCCTCTGCTCCTTCAGAACTCCACATAAAGGTTTAGGTTCACACTTTAGTCTGAGGCTGCTGGGCAAATTCCAGCAGTATGGCTATTAGAAACAAACCCACTGTAGTCCTCTGGACTCTAGAGTCATCATGATAACACCAGCATCACAAGTGAGCATTATATGCAGTGGTCTGCAGACTAATGTAGTCCCCTTCATACCACTGATTAATCAGAAAGCTGCCAACATGATTTCCAAGGGCTCTATAGAATTGTAATATAGCAAGGTGCACCTATGTCAACAGTAACAGATAAAGAAGCAAGCGCTCTGGTGTAGGCTAGATGGAGTATTGACTATATACAAAGTAGTGACCGATGCATGGCATAGTAGAGATGATAGGGGGAGGGACAACCAATGGACTGTAAATGACAATAAAAAAGTCCATAAATGTAGTTCACAGTTTTAGTCCCAAATGATGTAAATCAATATGCCAGTAGGTGGTAGTTGCTGCTATAAGGGCTGGCTCCAAAAACACAGTGAAGTCAACGCTGTGGGTACATGTAAAAAGAAGAGAACAGAGCGCCTCTAAGTGCAGCAATTTATTAAAAGCTTAAAATCACTGGTAATAACAACTCACTAGATAGAAGTGGAATAATGGCTTGAATAATGGCTTGTAAACTCCGGTGGCATGTCAGGAGATGGATTGTGTCCCAGGGGTCCTGGAGAGTGGAAAGCTCCATGCCAGTCAGGTGGACAGATGGATGCTGTGCCGGGGATCCTCCGACTTCCAGGTTCCGGGTACGGCTAGGGCGCCAATGTACCACACTGGAACGCAGCGCACGCTGCGTGACGTCACCGGAGATAGGAATGACACGACGCGTTTCAGAGCTCGCGCACGGCTCTCGATGGGCGTGCGCGCTCTTTTTTTAAGTGTGAGATCTCACCGGAGTTTACAAGCCATTATTCCACTTCCATCTAGTGAGTTGTTATTACCAGTGATTTTAAGCTTTTAATAAATTGCTGCACTTAGAGGCTCTCTGTTCTCTTCTTTTTATATGTCAACAGTAAGCAGGAGTTTAAGGTGCACTTTTAAGCTGCCTAACCTCCTAGTCAAGCAGTCTACAACTGACAACATGGACAGCACACGGTCCTGTTAACATATCAAAACATGAAGTGTTTGCACTGTGTTGCTGCTCTTCAAAAATGAAGCTTCATGTGGAGTTTGGAAGGGTGTGAAGCATCTCAACTCCTTCCATTCATGTCTACGCTAAACACACCGGCATGCGTTTGAGGCCCATTAGGCCTTGTTCACAACTGCATCTGGGGTGCATTTTTAACTTGTCTTTAGTGCACATCAAGCACACATAGGGTGTTTTGGTGAGCGTTTTTAAGGCGCATCAAATATGATGAACATTGTGCATTAACAATATAGACACGTTAGTTCAGCGTCAGTATTTTGAGCAATTGTAAACAAGGTCTAAATCATGTAGGGTGCCCTGCTGATTCCTTTCACCAGAACCCAGAAGTGTGGGATCCAAGCAGACCTTGTGATGACACAATAAAAAGTGGTAAATCTTGATTTCTCATTTTCTTTATAGTTAGGCTCCAAAATGTAGTCCCATGCAGTACAAAAGTTTGAGATCTAAATCATTCTTTCCTGACTGATTCTGATCCAGAAATCAGAACAGGGGCAGATTTTCACATAATGCATTCTGATATCAATATTGCTTAAATAGTTATAGAGTACGCCAAAATACATTAACAAGCAAATACTAACCATTAGGTTATTATCTGCAGAACTTATGTGTTTTGTCTTAACAATATTGACGCATATGCTAAATTGTTCACAACATATGCTAATACTGCATCCACTATAACAAATTAATATAGCAATTTTGAAAAACAGCACAAACGACTATACTGTGTAACAAAATATATTGTAGGATGGATATTTTTTTCATATGCCAAAATAAAGATTATGTTTCTTTCCAGATTTATACATTTAACCCTGAAGCAGATCTAAAAGTGAACTCCCATTATCACAATCCCTTGGGTGAAGCTGTCCTTTAAGTTACTTGGAACGGGTATGTATATGAAGCCCCAGATAATGCAAGCACATTGCTACACTTTTTTGATGAAGTTTGTCAACACTAAGGAACTTAATGGATTTATTTTCTAAAAGCATAACTCCACTTTTGTTGAGAAAAAAAAAAAACATTCCCCTCTGGGTGATCCATGTACATTATACAGATTTTAACAAACTTTGTTGCAGATTCCTACCTTTTGTCATTCTGAAGAAATCATTGTTTGTTCCTCTGTGCTGAGTGGGTCAAATGGGAGTGGTTTATAATTATTTGTCATCTGTGGCAGCTGCAGGGCTCTAATGAGTTAAACTGCTGGGCCTGCATCCCTTTAGGAGTGCTCCTATTGGGAGTATCTCACCAAAAATGACATTTTTGTTGCAGGGGATGCCAGAAATCTGACTTGTATCTTAGTGCAGACTTCTGGGAAAATTGGTCAGCCAATCACACAAGCAGGAAATTATGTTTCTGGGGTGTGGCCAGTACACATTCTGTGTACAGAACAGCTCCAGGTAGCCATATTGCATTGCATTTTCAGAAAATTACAACAGCTGCCGATAGAAAAGGAAAGGTCATTTTTAATGACATTCAATCACAATATGATTTGTGTCGCAATTGTATATGCTATATTGTTTTTTCTTTATTTGCTTTTTTGCTCACGAAAGTGGAGTTACCCTTTAAGCTTTGTGTAATTCTCTAGCGCAGATCAAGTACATGCATTGTGATAAACACACCAATGCATTATATGCATTGGTGCCAATAATTCTGAATGCCACCCAAATGCACTTGGGCTGCAACACACTGTAACATATAACCAATAGTTGCAATGAGGTTTTAAAACAGTACATGAGGAATTTTCGATTCATTGTGGTGCATTAGAAAACATATTGCAAATTAATAACCTTCCCTAATGCAATGCACATTAAAGCATTACTTAACTCACTTAGGAAGATTTACCCCCCTTCTGGACCAGGCCATTTTTTTGCAATACGCGACTGTGTTGTTTTAATGGACAACTGCACGGTCATGTGACACTGTACCCAAATAAAATTTATGTCCTTTATTTCCCACAAATAGAGCTTTCTTTTGGTGGTATTTTATCACCTCTGTGTTTTTTTTGTTTTTTTTCGCGCTTAAAAAAAAAAAAAGGATCGACAATTTAAAAACAAAGACAATACTATATTTTTTCTTTTCTGCTATAAAACATATCCAATAAAAAAATGTAATAAAAAAAATCAAATTTGTTCATAAATTTAGGTCAATATGTATTCTGCTATATATTTTTGGTTAAAAAAAATCACAGTGTATATTGATTGATTTGTACAAAAGTTACAGCGTCTACAAACTTTGGGATATTTATATTTATTTAATATAAAAAAAAAGCGACTTAGCAGGACTGCGATATTGCGGAGGACATTCCGACACTGACACTTTTTGGACACCAGTGACACCAATACAGTGATTAGTGCTAATGGCACTGGCTGGGAAGGTGTTAAAATCAGGCGCAATCAAAGGGTTAACTGTGTGCCTAACCAGTCTTTATGTGAACTGTGTAAGGTGCTTTTACTGGAAGAGATGGAATTTATTCCCTGCTTTGCAGGAACACAAATTCAATGCCTTCTCTCTCCAGAAACGCAATCCACCTTGTTTACATAAGCTGATTGCCATTCTCTCTGCCTAATGACTGGCGGGTGCCATCAGACATTTGGTACCGTGTACCCGCCGATTGGCTTCCGATGTGTGTAATCACAGTGGAAGTGAGTCGCCTACGGCATGCATGCACGCTCCCTAGTCGGAAGAGTCTAATTGTGTACTTTATATATACGTGATCTGGCGCGTTACTTGAGTTGGTAAGCTGTGGTTCCATTTATCTGGGAATTGAGCCACAACACACCTTCCCAATGTAATGCTGTGCATTGCATTTGGCGTAGCAGTGATTTTTTGTTGTGCAATGATGCACTTAGCATTCAAGTGAATGAGTTGCCTTAACACAAGGCACTTTAACGGGCATGCGTTTAAAGGTGCTGCAAATGCTTTCCTTGGTATAAATGGCTTGGCATGGCCAATTGTCAGAGTTGCAATCAAAAAAATAATCAATTGTTAAAAACAAACACAGCAGCATTGATCTTTGATTCAGAGGGAATTAGGGCAGAGCTGGAAAAGTTTTTTCCAAGAAAACCACCAGAGTTTTAGTTATTTTCTGAACAATATTACTGGCAGGTAATAGTTTCCTCTTTGCACTGTTCCATTAGTGCAGATAGAGGCAAGTTTGAGCTGTGTCTGCTTTGCCCTTAGGTCCCATTCACATTGCGCGTTGCCGGAACTGCTGCTCACTTGAATGGGTCGCTCTATCCAGGTTTGTCGTGCTAAATAAGATCTGGTACCAAATATTGTCCCGGAGCCATGTGCCTTTTTTTTTTTTTTTTTTTTTTAATGAATCTTTATTTAGTGTACAAGAGAACAGACAAGAATGAGACAGCAACAACAAAACAACAAAGTAGGGGAGGCAGCTTAATATCGCCGCTTCCCAGTGGGCATAAAAGTGCAATACGGTGCATAACATCATAAGAATAAAACAGTAACGTGCGGCAGCGCACCATAGTGCAAATCAATAGTCAGCAGAACAGATTAGAAGGCGGTCTGCCGGGTGGCATTCGCTGTGGTCAGCAACAGACGTCTGTGGGTCCCAGAGGGCGCAACTGCAAGCCCGAGGGAGTCCCAAGCGGGAGCACGCCGCTGGGGGAGGGGGGCATCCGCCTCCATCATACCGCCCCCAGTGCGACGACCCCAGCCGGCTCCCCCCCAGGCAATTCAAACCCCCCACAGCTACCGGCGGGGCCACAATAGGCGACCGGGAGGCACCACACAGAGGGACTGCGTCGACCTAGGGCCAACCCCGCAAGCGGGGGGGCCAAAGGGGAGAAGGACGGGTTGTAGCCAACACCGGCAGACCCTCCAAAACATCAACCATTAACGCCCACTCAAGGTGAATGAGACAGCATGTAGGAAAGAAGGAAAGATGGAGAGACAAGAGAGAAGTCTAGAAACAGGGACATCGGAAAGGAGACCAGAGGGAAAGGTAGGCAGAGGGGAAAGGGAGAATATCCCTGGAAGAAGAGGGAGGAAGGGAGAGAGAAGAGCATATCTGCCGGAATCCGGAGCACTGCCAGCGCCACGCTACTGCGGGATCCTCCAGCCATGTGCCTTTTTATACTTGCATTTTGCTGCATTTCTCACGTGTTGTGCTGTGCAACAATCGTGGCAAAAATCGCACTGCGTTTGAGATGTCATTAAGGATGAGTGGCACTCAGATGCACATTGAGCGTTTAAGCAAGATTTAAGTGTGATTTGGAATGGTGTGCAGAATCACATATATTCTTCCCACAATTCCTAATTGCCTAAGTATAAATGGGGCCATACCCAAGACAGCCATCTGAGCTTTAAATGTATGATAAACCTTCCTACATGCACCTTGTGTTTCTCACTCGCATAAGATGTGCATTGATCATGCAATTGAATGATGTCTTTTGATGCCCTGTGCCTATAGTTCATAGATAAATCATTACAATCCAGTATAAGAAATTCCTGTTAACATATGAGGATTGAGGGCACATCACAGGTTAATGCATAACCTCTGTCTGTGGTCTAAGAATTGACACTTCTTCTGGATAAACTATATATCCCACAATCCCCAAGAGCTAATAAACAGTTTACCATGCTGGAAGAGATCGGTTTATTTTCCTCACATTAAAAATTACACATTTGACGCATGAATTGTGACCCAGAACAAGAAGTTGCTTGTGAATAAGGACAAGTTAGGTGGATTAATGAATGGACTTAAGGGGATCAATCAGCTATGACACTACAAACTGCAGCAACAACATGTGAGCCCATCATTAAAAGGTAAGGCAAACAAACAACACAGGGTATAGAACAGCACTAATACCTAGTTGAAGTGGTAGTAAACCACTGTCTGTTTTTTTTTTTTTTCTGGAACCTGTAAGGTAAAGCCATAATTGCGCTAGTATGCATTGCATATTAGCACATTATATGAAACTTACCTTAGAACAAAGTCTCTTTCTCTTCTCCCTGCTGTCAATCACAGCCTGTGAGGAGAGAGAGGGTGGCGGGCCGAGCCTCATGGTCTGTGTCTATGGACAGGCAGCACAGCTCAGGATCAAGCCCTTAGGTGTGCCACAATAGGAAGTGGTTTCCTATGGTCACACTCCGAGAAGAGGAGGAGACAGGGGTGCTGGTGGGGGACCTGAAAGAGAAGAGGAGGATTGGGGCTGGACTGTACAATAAAATAACCAATACAATAACTTTAATTAGGAGCTTGCTGTCTGTGAATGTTCCTATTTACTCCAGATCATGAGATAGCTAATACTTTAGCCCCGTATTCATGGGCTGAATGTCAGGAGACATTGGCCGGTTAAAAAAAATACAAAAAAGGCCAACATTCGACCTGTGTGTACGCCAGCGGCACCAAAAGAAGATGGCCATGCCTGCTGGAAAACCAGCAGCCAACAGCCAATGGCTGAGAGCGCTGATTGGAGTGTTTTGGCGGGGGGAGGAGTCCCCCTATCAGAACACAACAGCTCAGTGGGGGAGATCGCTGTACTAACGTCAGACCGGTACAGCGGCTCTGACCAGAGCTGACAGTGTACTAGGCTTTAGCCACATTCAACTGTAACATTAAAGACATTTCATAGCTTCTCCAAGCCACTTCTTTAGACCTATAAAGCCTCAGGAAGATACTCCAGAATTCACATCCATACAGGTAGCACCAACATCTTGATCCAATTCACGTGGAATGTGTTAGGGCAGAAATTGATTGTTCAAAACAGAATGGGAGGTGTGAAAGCACTCTGTTCTAGTTGCATAATCCCATCCAGGTGCCTGCGGGTGAGAGCCTATGCCGCGTCTAAAGCGAAACGTTAGACAGAATGCTCCGGCTGTCCTCCACCTTGGATAAGCTACGAAACGTGTTCAACATTACAGAACAGATCTAATAGGGGGCAACTAACTACAGTCCTTTAAGGACCAATAATGAACTAACACAAAGATACACAGGCTAACTTCAGAGCAGTGTAACACTGATGCTTCAAGTCAGTTTTTTTTTTTCTTCAAAGTTAACAACCTTTTAACGAATTTCCTTTGCAGTAAAGTTTTTACACAATGTTATCACAGTCCCTGAGCATAAGACTACACTACATGGAATGACATCTGTGTGATTTGATAATTGTTATCCACAGGAAGTTCAGCCAATGACTTCCTGCAGCTGAAAGACTTCTGCTCAGATAAGATACAAACATTAAATCTCTGGAAGTAATGAGGAGGAGATACACCATCGTTTCCTCTATGGAATCCACGGTCATGGAATCCCCTTGTGTACAATGGAACTGTTGCAGTATAGCAAAACTAGCACATTAACTCTGGCAGTCCTATATTCAAATATCTCCCAATTATGATTTTACAGTAACAGGACTGTAGCTAAAATGCACAACCAGTATACAGTATCCCTCACATTTTTGTAAATATTTTATTATATCTTTTCATGTGACAACACTGACACTTTGCTACAATGTAAAGTAGTGAGTGTACAGCTTGTATAACAGTGCAAATTTGCTGTCCCTTCAAAAATCTCAACATGCAGCCATTAATGTCTAAACCGCTGGCAAAAAAGCGAGAACAATGCTTCACAGGTTGCCACTGGAGTCCTCTTCCACTCCTCCGTGATGACATCCTGGAGCTGTTGGATGTTAGAGACCTTGCACTCCTCCACCTTCTGTTTGAGGATGCCCCACAGATGCTCAATAGGGTTTAGGTATGGAGACATGCTTGGCCAGTCTATCACCTTTACCCTCAGCTTCTTTACAAGGCAGTGGTCATCTTGGGGTGTGTTTGGGGCCGTTATGTTGGAATACTGTCCTGCTGCCCAGTCTCCGAAGGGAGGGTATCATACTCTGCTTCTGTATGTCACAGTAGGAGTTGGCAGTCATGGTTCCCTTAATGAACTGTAGCTCCCCAGTGACGGAGCCCCAGACCATGACACTACTACCACCATGATTGACTGTAGGCAAGACACACTTGTCTTTGTATTTCTCACCTGATTGCTGCCACACACGCTTGACACCATCTGAACCAAATAAGTTTATCTTGGTCCCATCAGACCACAGGACATGGTTCTAGTAATCCATGTCCTTAGTCTGCTTGTCTTCAGTAAACTGTTTGTAGTGTTTCTTGTGCATCATCTTTAGAAGAGGCTTCCTACTGGGTCGACAGCCATGCAGACCAATTTGATGCAGTGTGCAGCATATGATCTGAGCACTGACAGGCTGACCCCCCCACCCCTTCAACCTCTGCAGCAGTGCTGGCAGCATTCATACGTCTATTTCCTAAAGACAACCTCTGGATAGGACGCTGAGCACATGCACTCAACTGCTTTAGGCGACCATGACAAGGCCTGTCCTGAGTGTAACCTGTCCTATTAAACTGCTGTATGGTCTTGGCCACGGTGCTGAAGCTCAGTTTCAGGACCTTGGCAATCTTCTTATAGGCTAGGCTATCTTTATGTAAAGCAACAATTCTTTTTTTCAGACCCTCAGAGAATTCTTTGCCATGAGGTGCCATGTTGAATTTCAAGTTACCAGTATGAGAGAGTGAGAGCGATAACACAAAATTTAACAAACCTGCTCCCCATTCATACCTGAGACCTGGCTAATTGGGCCCAATTTGGACATTTTCACTTCAGTATGTACTTACTTTTGTTGCCAGCGGTTTACATTTAACATTAATAGCTGTGTGTTGAGTTTTTTTGAGGGGACAGCAAATTTACACCGTTATACAAGCTGTACACTCACTACTTTGCATTGTAGCAAAGTGTCATTTCTTCAGTGTTGTCACATGAAAACAAAAATGTGATGGGTGTACTCATTTTTGTGAGATACTGTACATTTAAGAAATGTATACTTAACTAATTTGACATTTTCTTAAGCTAGGTACACACGATCAGTTTTTTTTTCGTTTAACCCAGCAGTCTGAACAAAAAAAACCCAGAGGAACTTGCTGTACTATCCGATGTTAGTACAGCGATCTCCCCATTGAACTATTGGCTGAGAGTGCTGATCGGATGTGGATTGGCAGATGTTTTTCGGTCATACCCCTTTGACAGAAGCAGAACGTTCAGCCAGCTTCTGTTGGTCAGGCTGCCATACACGGGGTCGAATGTTGGGCGGTTTCTGTTGAAGCTGCCAATACTTGCTCCTTGTCTACGGGGGCTTTACAAATGTGTACATGAAAAAATGTCCATAAACAGATTTACCATAACATTTTTTTAAATATTTTTTGTCCATTGCTTAAACAACTTGAGTCCCCATTGAAATATGGTTGTATATACAGCATACTTGGAACAAGTTTATTTTTTCCCATATAATATCTTCACGATATTCTACACACCCATTCTACAACCTCAACCCTTATTTGGCTCATTTGATATGGCTTAGGCTTTGCACACACGAGCATCAGGTGTAAAATGTGCTAGTGTTTCAGTACCCTCATAGTCAGACCTGAGGCCAGCCAAGGAAGCAGATGAGAAGAGTAGGTAGCATCAATGCCTGTCAGTCACTGCAGCTCCAGGAAACACTTTACAAGCACCTGTGTATGCTGACCTTTTTGGAGCCATTAGGACTGGCCCTACTTTACACAATTTTCTTTTAGATTTATCAAAACCATATAATATGAAGTCTTAACCTAAAACACTTTCAATTAGTATGCAACAAACCAGGCACTATATATAGTTAAAGGTCAATCTAAAGGAAATCCCAAGTAGACCCCAAGTATCTGAGGAGTGTGCAAAGCATCCTATTTTGCAACAAAGAAATAAAGAATCCACTTAAATGATTATAAGTAAGTGATCAAAAACTCTATTAAAGTGGTAGTGATAGCCTTTTGTTGATTTATACTTACAGGTGAGCCTTTAATAAAGCTTACCTGTAGGTATAGTAAATGTCTCCTATGCGTGCATCGCTTAGGAGATATTTACTTTAGCAGTGGGGTGATGTCACCGGCGAACGTGATTTTCGGCCTTGATTTCCACGCTCATGCACAAGAGTGACGTAATCGTGACTCGCCCATTTAAACAGCCGCAGCACCAAAGGAAGACCGGATGAAGATGGAATGCCTGTCAGCAGTGACAGTGCACCACTAGAGGGCCTCATTTTCACGTAAGTCTTTCATAGTGTGCTGCTACTATGCAATGCATAGTAGCACATTATGCTCTTGCAGGGAGAACATTTTTTTTTTGCAGTTTTCTACTAATTTTATGTTTTTGTTTTTTCGTCTTGCGCGGTTTACATAATTACATAATTTGTCAGCCACCATTTAAAATTTCCAGTCATAAGCAAATTTTCAACAAGCACACATCCTGTTTGCTACACCTGGTAAGCTGTTGCTGGGAATATTAGTTAATAAACATGATCATCTACAGAAAAATGATTCAACATGTTGCAAATCTATTAAATCCCAAATTTTTATAATTTGTCTTATTAGTGTTGTTGTTTATAAACCAACCTGCATATACGCCTACTCAAACAAACAATGAACAGACATTGCACAAATGTTCAGTTACTATTTGATTGCTATATGTTAGGGCTGTTTTTCTAACCAGTCCAGCAATATTGAAATACATACATTCAGAAAATAATATATTTGTATGTTTCCAGGAACCATGAGAGCCACTGTTTTAACACACAAAATAGAGTTTAGAATTGTTAAATGGAAAAAAAAAATATTTGTCTTAAGGTAGTCAGCATAGTTTGTTTTAATGTTTCTGCTGCATTCAACGTGCCAATTCCCCAAGCATATTCCCTGTGTAACAAAACTGATACCATTCTGCAATATCACTTTATTTACTTTCCCCTACCCCAACACATGGGAAGCACAGACTTGCAGGTTATCTATGCTCAGTAGGTATGGTGCTATCCACATAGCAATATGTGAACATCAATCTTCCTACAGCTCAAATATAAAATTGGATTGAGAATTTTCAGATCAGCAGAACTCTGAGCCATGTTTAACACAAACACAAAGCCAAGTGATGAGCAAGATTACAAGGGAAGGTACCCAGCAATGAGCTCTGCACATCACAGATGGATATGAAGCTTTAAAGCAAGGTTATTTAAACACAGACAGCTGGATTTCCACTGCCTCAACAGGATAACACAATATTCACTTTTCCTGCACTTTGAAGGCGCAACCTTAGTTCTCTATACTTATGTCAAAACCAAAGGAAGGAAAAGCCTTAAAAACAAGTAGTTGTAATGGATAAAGAGTGTCAAAAGATGCTTTGAGGGTCAATACAGTAAAAAAAACCTCTGCTGCCTTTTTGACCAACAATGACCAAATTTGTTTTTATTGTTTTCAGTTTAAAGGAATACCAGCAAAAACTTCCCTTTTTCCACTTGCGATAAACAAATAAAGACATTTGTTATCATGTGTAGTTCATTTATGAAGCCCAGTGTTGGAAAGTAAATTATTCATAATCTATATTGTTACACTGGTATAACCATCCAACCCAAAGAATATTTTTTTAGATAACTAACAAAGAACTGAACAATTTCTGGTCTCTAGGTAGGGCCGTCTTTAGCGCAGGGCAAAAGGGGCAGCTGCGCAGGGCCCTGTCATTGTTGGGGGGCCCAAAGCAGCTGCCCTTGGAGCCTGCTCTGGCCTAAAATTGTTCTCCCAGTGTAGCAGTCACAAATACAGCTGTCCCGTCCTTCCCCGTTTGCTCTCCTGACCGGGTTAACACAAGACAAGGGATACTGACAGGGGAGAAGCACAGTTGCGGGCTATATGTGTAAGAGCTGGCTCGTCCTGACAGGGAGTGAGGCAGAGCGGCTCTCCATGCTCCCTGCCCCCATCTCGCCTCTCAGACTTCTATAGCACAGCACAGAACAGAGTAAAGTGTTCTGGCTGTATGCTACAGGTCTGATAGGCGGAAACTGCACTGTGTGTTGGAAAAAGAGCGCGCATGCGCACACACATAACAAAATGGTGCAGCATCGCTGTGAGGATGAGAACTGTGAGAAGGAGGTGGGTGAATTTATGAAAAGAGGTGAGAACTGTAAGGGGGGGGGTTACAGAAGTGGCTGTGGACATAGGGGTGATACAGAGGGGGCTGTGGACGGGAGGGTACAGAGGTAACTGTGGATGGGGGAGAGTACAGAGGTGGCTGTGGACAGGGGGAGGGTACAAAGGTGGCTGTGGACAGGGTAGGGGTACTGAGGTGGATGTGGACGGGGGGGGGGGTACAGAGGTGGATGTGGACGGGGGGGTACAGAGGTGGCTGTGGATGGGGGGGTACAGAGGTGGCTGTGGATGGGGGGGTACAGAGGTGGCTGTGGAGAGGGGGGTATACAGAGGTGGCTGTGGACAGGGGGGATACAGAGGTGGCTGTGGTTGGGGGGATACAGAGGTGGCTGTGGATGGGGGGGATACAGAGGTGGCTGTGGACAGAGGGTACAGAGGTGGCTGTGGAGGGTTGTACAGAGGTGGCTGTGGATGGGGGGGTACAGAGGTGGCTGTGGACAGGGGGGGACAGAGGTGGCTGTGGATGGGGGGGTACAGAGGTGGCTGTGGACAGGGGGGTACAGAGGTGGCTGTGGACAGGGGGGTACAGAGGTGGCTGTGGACAGGGGGGTACAGAGGTGGCTGTGGACAGGGGGGTACAGAGGTGGCTGTGGACAGAGGGGTACAGAGGTGGCTGTGGACAGGGGGGTACCAGAGATAGCTGTAGACAGGGGGGTACAGACTATGGGTTTGTTTTTTGGGATGTTGGGGTACAGAGCAAAATTGCATGGGGGGGAGCAAGAAAATGCTTGCTCAGGGTCCAAACATTATTAAAGACAGCCCTGTCTATGGGTCATCATGGGGAACTGTAACAAGTCCTCTTTTCCTATGGAGGAAACATTCTGCCCATAAGCTCGCCCACTGAGTCCAATTTTGTCAGAAAAGTGACTTTCCATGCTGCATGGACGTGAGACATGGCTTCCTGTGTGCTGCGCCATAAGACTTGTGGTCAACTTCTTGCCTAATGAAAGAGCTCAATATGTCATCCATGGAAAAGTAGGTATCAGTGGAGCTTTGTTATGAACGATCATCAGTATCCCTAGCTGCTGTAAATTATATTTACTATACCACTAATCAACACAATACAAATAATTTCCCAGCACAAAAACAAAGACTCAATGGTTTAATCAATTTCCATTGAAATAGAGGTTCTTCTTGTATACAACTGCAAATAAATTGAAGATACAGTGCTGCACTAGGACACCACAATGGAGGTCTTCAGCTATTGTTGTAGGAATCCCTGCACCTTTAAAAAGGAAGGGGCCGACTCCAAAACATACTTGCTCCCAATGAACATGTATTCATTGCTACAGATGTCTCTGTTAGACTAAAGCTAAGGACCACAATTGCAGGGGGGTCTTAGTACTGTAGTGTGGCTTCACATATGTTTAAAGTGGAACTTCACCCATAAAAAACTGATAAAAAATAATGTTCTTTAGCAAGGAACACACATGCTACTTTAATATTATTGCTACGGAAATAAATGTGTGCTGTAAATTGCCTCCATCATTGTTCCTGTTCCTTCTTGCCAAAGGTTGTCATTTTGCTGAAGCTCAGAGCCTCTGATCAGCAGTAAATCTTTAGGCTGTCAGCAGATTTGCCTCTGGTGGCTCTGACTTTTGGCATATTGACAAACATTAGAGAGCAACTGATCATGTGCAGAGCAGGGTGAGACCGTGTATTTTTGGATTTTAAACAGTATAGGTACTTATTTTAAATGTTTTACATGCAAAAGGGGCCAGTATGTAGTGATCTAGCAGGATTTATTTTTATTTGACTCAAGTTCCACTTTAAATGTGTGTAAAAAAAATCCCTTTGATTACCTAAAATTGTTGAAAAAGTCTAGACTTTTGTGCTTAATAGTTAGTAAGGGCTGGTTCACCCCACACCTCACACAGCAAATAACATGGGTGCAATGTTTGTTGTTATAACGCATTGCAGTGCTCAGGTTTTCTTCCTTGTTTTTTGTTTTTTTTATCTCTAGGTTAATTCTCTGTAATGCAATGTGTCATGAAGCATTGCAGTGCACTGTAACTTTTCTGCATCATTTAGTCACAAAACACAGCAACAAGGTATGTTGGTGTGAATGGAACCTATACAATGCAAGTTTTTTTTTTGCCTTATGTTTGCATTGGGACTTCACTGGGCAGTGCTGCCCAATGCAACCCAAAGGGGCTGGTGGAAAGCAACTACAAGTATGCTGTGGAATATTTTTGTATTGCATTATTCTGTGAACTGCCCTGACTACGTTCACCTTACTTTTGAAAGGTATAAATTGATCTGAATAGTTAAAAGGTTATCAGGCTGCAAAGAGATAAAACAAATAGACACATACAACAACAAGTTTCATCTAAAAAAAAAAAAAAAAAAACATACCTGTAAAATCCTCTAAATTACAAGACACAGGATCTTAGTCTTCGACAGATGGGTTATGCACTTTCAGGTGATTGGGCACTGGCAAACAAAGCAGTAAGGACAGCCCTTTTATAACCCGCCACTCCCAGCAAGCTTCAGTTTTAAAGCAAGCAGCAGGAGTTAATCACAGGAATAGTGGGGAAGAAACTGTAGCCTGTAATGTACTCTTAGAAAAAGAGCTTACATAAAAAATCCTATTTATTTTTAAATGTACATTAAGACTAAGATCCTGTGTTCTGT
The DNA here is from genome assembly GCF_965119305.1 of Pelophylax lessonae. Lineage (NCBI taxonomy): Eukaryota > Metazoa > Chordata > Amphibia > Anura > Ranidae > Pelophylax > Pelophylax lessonae. The sequence goes on from NC_138768.1 coordinate 158,955,950, forward strand.
AGACGACTGGGATGTTCAAAAGCAATGCAACTAAGGGGTGGGCAAAACAGCAAAACACAATAGCAGACCCACAAAACAGACAAACAGAGGAATCGAAAATTCATAGAGCAGCCTGAAGCATCTTATGCCGAAACTGGCATCGGAAAAGGCCCGACCAGCCCCCTTGTAAAACCTACTGTGGAAGTTTAGTTAAAAATTTTGCATGGATACAATATAAGGGAGATCACTTATCCTTAATGAAGATTCACGTCCTGCTGGCTTCTACTTAGAATATAAAGCCTACCTCCATGGATGCTGGATAGTCTACAGTGGCAATCATTCAGTGTTGCAGAGGTTAGGATCAGTGGTTGCGACTGTGAAGCATTAGCGCCACTCGCCCTCCCCTTCCTCCTCTCTCATCCATTCACAGAACTTGTAGTATTCTTTCCCAGAATCACAAGTGCTCTGTGATTGGAGAGGGTGGATCTTGTCATTCATCCACCACTCCTCCATTTACAGAACAATTTGTATTGTGGCCCAATATAGAATAACAGTCTCACCTTACAAAGCTGTTTGCCATTACTTTCTGATCTACTTTGAAAGTACCTGCACTGAGATAAATATGTAAGATGCCACAACTGACTTGTCCTTCTGAAAATTGTCATTTTCTAGCTATCATGCTTATCCTTTGGCTTCAAATTTGAGTTTCTGACCTAGAACAACAGTGCAGATGAAAAGGATTGACATTCTTTTTCAAGATAAATAAGCCAGGAAGTACTGAAGCCAGACACAGAGAGGCAATAAATATCTTCAGAACAAAAATCACACGGAAACTACAGATTTCACTTAGTTCATTTTACAATGAGCATCTTGTACAGTTTTAAAACGATCTTTAATAACAAAGGAGCTATACACAGCAAGTTTATTGGGATAAATTATTATTATTTTTACTATACAGGTTTATATAGCGCCAACAGTTTGCACATCGCTTTACAACATGAAGGCAGACTGTACAGTTACAATAGTAACCTGTTCATTAGAGCTTACAATCTAAAAGGGAGGGTCAAGTTATACAAAACGTAATAACTGTGGGGGATAAGCTGATGTAGAAAATAAAAGTACAGTTGGGATTGTCTAAAAGAGGTCAGAATGGAGATAGATGTGTTGGGAGTGTCAGAGAAACTCAGAATGATCTTCAACATTGCAACCCTGTTCCTTTCAAGCCCAGCATAACACTTAGACAGAAGCTTGTATATCCAAGGAAGCCAACACCTAAACACAAGCAAAGTAACGTATGTGCAGTGCAGCATAGTGCGGAATGCAAAGGACTGTGCATTAGCTACAAAAAAAAAAAAAAAATAAAATAAAATGAACAACCTTTCAACAAATAAATGACCCAACACCAGAGGCAAATTCTACAGGTCAAGACTCCTTTTTTCTGTTTTCCTACAACTTAAAGCGAAACTTCACCCAAAAGGGAAAGTTCCACGCTTCTTCACCTTTTGGCAGATACCTAGTTTTGATATTTACCCCCACTCACTTTCACTTTGATCACATAGATGATCTGAGTGGAAGTGGGAGCACATACTGGTCAAAACTAAGTATCTGCACCCCCCCCCCCCCCAAAAAAAAAGAATAGTATGCCAAAAGTTGATGAAGAGGAGGGAAAGAGGAGAAAGAGCAGAACTTCCCCTTTTGGGTGAAGTTCCAGTTTAAGTTGTAGAAAAACTGCTGATTCTTGACAGGTCCCAGAAGGCTGCGGGATCATTTACAAAGTGCAGCGTGGCTCGCACAAGCACAGTGGGCAGCCAGCTGTGAAGCTGCAAGCTGTCACAGCTGGATGCCCACAGTTGACATGCCGGTGTGGATGGCACTGGATCCTTTGATAGGTAAGTGTGTTTATTAAAATTCAGCAGCTATAGTTTCAGTTTCTCCCACTATCACACTGCCCATGCACCCCCTGTGGAGCGTAGGTGGCACGCTCTGTGATCGCAGAGTCCTTCGGACTCAGCTGATCACAGATCGAGGTAAAGGGGCAATCACAGTGGCCCTTTACCACGTGATCTGCTGTCAACCAATGACAGCTGATCACAGTATGTAAACACAAGCCGTTTATCAGCTTTTCTTGACTCATGTTGAGAGAAGAAACCAATAACAGGCTTATGTTAAAGGGACATCGGCACTGATTATCAATACAGTCCCACCAGTGCTGCCAATTAGTGCCGCCTCTCAGTACCGCCTATTAGTGTCCATCAGTGCTGCCCATTAGTGTCCATCAGTGCTGCCCATTAGTGTCCATCAGTGCTGCCTATCAGTGCCCATCAGTAAAGGAGAAAAAATACCGGTTTGTAAAAAAAAAAAAAAAAGAAAAATTCAGTCTTTGTGTTAGTTTAGCAAAAAGTCCATCAGTGCTGCCTATCAGTGCCCATCAGTAAAGGAGAAAAAATACCGGTTTGTAAAAAAAAAAAAAAAGAAAAATTCAGTCTTTGTGTTAGTTTAGCAAAAAAAAAAAAAAAAACCCTGTGGTGAATAAATACTACCAAAAGAGAGCTCCATTTGTGTGAAAAAAATAATGAAAAATTGCACATGGATACAGTGTTGCATGACCGTGCAATTGCCATTCAAAGTGTTACAACACTAAAATCTGAAAATTGGCCTGGGCAGGAAGGGGGTAAATGTGCTCAGTAGGCAAGTGGTTAAAATGAAAGGTAAACTTGAACACAATACTAAGACTTTACATATCAAAAGTTATTCATATAGCCACTGGCATATCCATGGATACCTAGGATATAAAATCTTTACAAAAATGTTGTATGTGTGCCAGCATCACAGATGATGGTATTTGCCGGAGATATAAATATATAAATACACACTTTTAAATACCCACATTGGGGGTTTTTCAATAGGAGTATAAATATTTGAGTAAATTCTAGGGGCTTAAGATCAGATAACACAATGCATTACACCGGCCTTTTTCAACTGGGGTGCCTTAGAAAATTCCTAAAAATTGCCCAAAAATTGTATACAAGCCATTGGGTGGATGAAGCCTGCCTTTAAGTTACACAAATTCACAGGTTTTCATTGTGCATCGTTACAACCTTCCAGCCACTAGCATCTTAACCACTTCCATACAGGGCAGTTACACCCCCTTCCTGCCCAGACCAATTTTCAAATTTCAGCACTCTCACACTTTAAATGACAATTGCTCAGTCATGCTACACTGTAACCAAACAAGATTGTTATCATTTTTTTCACACAAATAGAGCTTTCTTTTGGTGGTATATGATCACAACTGTTTTTTTTTTTTTTTTCGTGATAAAAGCAAAAAAGAGCAAACATTTTGGAGAAAATTTTTTTTAGGTTCTACTATAAAATTTTGCAAAAAATAATTTTTTCTTAATACATTTGGGCCAAAATTTATACTGCTACATATCTCTGGGAAAAATAACCCAAAATGAGTGTATATTATTTAGTCTGTGTGAAAGTTATTGAGTCTAGAAGCTATGGTACCAATTACTGAAAATTGATCACACCAAATGTACAGTACTGACGGCCTATCTCCTTTCTTGAGGCCCTGAAATGTCAGGACAGTACAAATACCCACCAAATGACCCATTTTTCGAAAGTAGACAGTCCAAGGTATTTAGTAAGAGGCATGGTGAGTTTTTTGAAGTTGTAATTTTTTACCACAATTTTTGGGAATATGAAGAAAAAAATGTTTTTTTCTTTTTTTTCCCCACAAAGTTGTCAATTTATAAGCTATTTCTAACACATAGCATGTACATAGCAAAAATGACACCCCAAAATACATTCTGCTACTCCTCCTGAGTATGGCGATACCACATGTGTGAGACTTTTACACAGCCTGGCCACATAAAGAGACTCAACATCCAAGTAGCACCTTCAGGGGTTCTAGGAGCATAAATTACACACATCCTTTTCTGACCAACTATCACACTTTTGAAGGCCCTAGAGCACCAAGACAATAGAAACGCCCACAAAATGACCCCATTTTGGAAAGAAAACACCCCAATGTATATTCTATGAGGCATTATGAGTCTTTTGAACATGTTATTTTTTTCTACAAGTTTTTGGAAAATGTGGGAAAAAAACTTAAAACCTATTTTTTTTTTTTTACACAAAGTTGTCAATTTATAGGATATTACTAACGGGTACGCTGATGGGCAGGTGACAGGTACTCGGGTACTCTGATGGGCAGGTGACAGGTACTCAGATGGGGTCACAGATAGGTACTAGGATCAGTGTGGTGACAGGTCCTCTTTATTTGGTGGGCAATCGGGACACAGTAAATGGTAACTCACTAGATCGGTGTGTGTGAGGAGGAAAACCTGTTAACAGTGAGTTACCCCATCTTTGTTGACATTTGTGACCTGGCTGTAATTGGACACAGCCGGTCATGTGGTAAAGAGACAATTTCATTGGCTCTTTACCATTATCTGGCATGGGCTCTGTCCGAGGGACGAGCCTCATCCCCGAATGCTGCGCTGCGGGCCCCCGGGGGCGCGCATTGCGGCGAGAACGAGCGGGTCACACTGGAGCCTCTCATGTGATTGGCTGTGATTGGACACAGCCGATCACGTAGTAAAAAGCTAATTTCATTGGCACTTTACCTTGCTTGGGGATGGGCTCTGTCCGAGGGACGAGCCTCATCCCCGATCGCCATGCTGCGCTCCCCTGGGGCGCACGGTAGCGGCGAGAACGGGCGGGCGTCATTTTACTATGGTAAGTTTCTGGCGTTCGGTGAATGCAGCGGGACCGCGGACCGCTCTATCAACGTACCAGACCCTGAACCTATCATTATTCTGCTTTTAATGATCTACTAACAAGTGAGTGTGATGTGTACTTTTGTGTGGAAATAAATTTATGCCAAACGGTATCACGCTATGGTAGTGCCTTTTGTCTTGTCACCCATACATTGCCTATGAGAGGAGGAGTGTTTGCAGTGGCCGAGATTACCGAAAGGAAGTTGGTTTATCCATGCTCTTTTAGCCTATTCCATGAGAGTGGTTAGGCATGGCTTTCCGATGAGTGTTTTTTTTGGCCATATTCCCAGCACCGGTGGTGGTGATATCTTGTGGTGGTCCTTTTATCAGCACGAACAAAGATCCTCTTCAGATTGTGGTGTACAAAAGACTTATGAAATGCTATAATATATCACCAAAGGACATTTCAGCACTCTATGCACTTTACAATAGGAGGGTTCCACCATCCTTGCGCTACTAAAGTTCTATAGAAATACTCTTGGATTTATTTCTGTGTTGAATTTTATTTATTTATGATTTTATGTTTTGAAGTAGCAGCACGTTTGATTGATTTTATTGAATTTAATATCCTGTCAGTGCAGAGGATCACATTAACCCATTGAGAGGTTTTATTCTGTGTTATTTCCTATGAGATCACTGTACTAACATCTTGTAGTTAGTACAGCGTGCTCCTCCTGAGCACCTACATTTTTTTGGTTCAGCCAGCTGGGTTGAATAAAAAAACAATAAAAACAAATAGTGTGTCTCAGGCTTAATTTAGCCTCATGATAAATATTCCAAAGTAGGGTTTCAGTCACTTCTAACAGTTTAGAAACACCTGCTGTGTGTAAACAGTAAAAGGCTTCCAGGTTGCCAAGATTGGGCTCCATAGAAAAAAAAAAAGGGGTAAGGAGGAGTGATTTAGGTGCCTCTTTTGTGAAATTTGAAGATAAATTTCCCTATAATGCCTGTAGGTAATTGCAGGCTTGTTTTAAAGTACCTTTACTGTTTGTTTAGAACATAGTAATTCGTATTTTAATGAGCATAGTCTGGGCACAGGCTCACTTTAAATACTTTTGCATAAACTTGTGAGTGCCCTGGGAACAGCAATGGTGCTCGGATAAGTAAATCTCCAATTCCTGTGAGAAAGTTAAGAGATGTCCTACACTACTCTACAGTCTGGTTGGTTTTAAGGTGACAAGCAGTCAAATGTCAAAATTATATTACTGGGGGCCAGAATTTGACTTTTCTTTGAAGAAACCAAGTTTTCATGAGAACACTGGGGTCTTTTAGAGCACAGAAGAGGCTATGCAAAAGTATATGCAGCCACCTGAGGGCATCTATGCTGCATACCCAATGACACTTTATACTGTTTCCAGAACAGGAAGGGTTACTATAAGCTCTTCATCTATTATGACATCAATTTAAGGAATTGACCATTCTGAAATATTAGTTAATTTAGAGCCCACCAAGACTGCTTGTTTAATCGTTACAATGCTGTCTACCTTTCAACTACATCTCAAGTAGAATGTTCCACTTTGCAGTGACAGGTTGTTCAGTACAGCTTTTTAAGTGCACAACTTGTTCTCTGAATGCTACCAAATGCTGGTGACTTAAGAGATGAATAGAATCTGCAGTGTCAGAAAAAGCCTGCAGACATCTCCAGTAAATGAGACACAAATGCTTCTATATTTTTAGCTCTTTTTAATTCCAGTGTGATAAGGCAATCAAATTTATGGTTCAGACACAAAAGGCAGACAATTTGGGAATGAAATTCAGCAAAGCACGTTTGCAGTTCTTATACACCCTCATCAGCTTCCATGGATTAAATTGGAATTATTATCGGCTGAATTACACTGCTGTAGATTTTGATTTAAAGTGCACCCACCACAAACCATTTCAGAATCCTCAAGTTGGTTTGTTACTTTATTAGCAACTAGAGAAATTTCAAGAATGAATACTAGACTGACAATGACCATATTTACATGTCTATATAAAATTAAATGAAGACCCAAAGCTAACATAGTTTTAGTTTTTTTTTTTAAATAACTTCCCCTAGCATTTTCAGGGTATGATATTACCTACATCACACCACTTCTCCAAAATCTTCACTGTGCTGCTTTGTCCACTGCTATACAATATTTGGACAAAGTCATCAGAAATCCTCTGAACTGAACATATATGCCACTGCCTCCATTCACGTCAATGGAAAGCCTGTCCACATAAAGCAGTTACAGCTTGGAAGTATCCTGAAGGCGACAGGCAGGACTATCTTAAAGCATAAGGGTTGTAGCCACAGTATATTAGGGGGATCGGATGAAGTAGCAAAAAAGGATAAGAGTGCTTAAGGGAGTTGTAAAGGCAGAAGATTTTTTATCTAAATGCTTTCTATGTATTAAGATAAAAAGCCTTCTGTGTGCCGCAGCCCCTCTCTGCCTCCTAATACTTACCTGAGGTCCCTCTCTGTCCAGCAATGTCCATGAGTGTCCCAACCGTCTGAGATTCTCCCTTCCTGATTGGCACAGCAGTGGCACCATTGGCTGCTGCTGTCAATCAAAGTCAGCTAGTAAATCAGGAGAGAGAGGGGGCGGGGCCGGGTCAGCGCTCTGTGTCTGAATGGATACAGGATCTGTGACTTGGCTTGGGTACCCCCATAGTAAGCTGCTTGCTGTGGGGGCACTCGAGGAAAGGGCTGGGATCACAGAAGGGGGACCTGAAAAGAGGAGGATCCGGGTTGCTCTGTGCATAACCAACTGCACAGAGCAGGTAAGTATAACATGTTTGTTATTTTTATAGGGAAAAAAAAATGAGACTATACAATCGCTTTAAACTGTGCTTTTTTTTTTTAATATTGCCTTAAGCAGAGGGCAATGGTCACAACTTGTGTGCAAAAATTGCTGTGAAATTCCACTGACCAAAGATTGCCCTTCCTTCTTCCACGGTTTCAAAAATGCCCAAGAACTACACAGAATACAAGTTATACAAAAGTTTCTATCACAATGAACTACATGCTGAAATGCAATGGCATGCTCACAGATTTATGTATACTTAAGTGTCAGAACTTCTAGCATGAATATATTTCCTAAAAAATTGATGTCTGTCCTTAAGTGCCATTATTTCCTCAGTGAATTGTTTAGCATCACTTAGTATGAATAATGACATGCATAAAGCAGGATTTCTGAAACTTGCTGTTGGATAATGCATTCGTTATGAACCAATACTATAAATGTATTTTTAACTTGTCTCATTTGAGTTTCTTTCTTTACGCAACACGTGGTTTGTCATGTTTGCATAAGAAAGCAAAAACAAACATTCAAATGTTTTTGACCACAAAGATGTATGATTCATATGCATTAAAAATAAATCATATCTTTACTTACATTCTCTATACATTATTTTTTAAGAAAGGGAATCTAGCAACGTCAATCACTACAGTGCTTTATAACTGCATAGACATTATAAGGATGTTGTAAAATGTTGGTTAAATGTCAAAGTTATTTTTAATTACATGTGTCTTAAAATTCACTAAACTACATTCACAAATTCACAACTTGGAAAAACCCACATAAAATATTTTTTTCTAGCTCTGCTGATGCATAACAGAGATTAATTCACATATATGCACAACAAAAGTAAGAAAGCATTAACCATAGATTAGAATTCTCAGGACTGGACAAGAGACTTATTATATTTCAGATTATGATGACCAATGTTGTCCAGGTTGTCAGACAAGCCTCAAAACATTGTTTACATACATTCCTCACTCAGTGGCATTCTTCCTTAAAAACAGCGCAAAACAAAATGATATCGCCCAAAGGAGTTTTGAAAAGTTGAAAGATCACAGTTCATGACATGCAGATACCAAGATCACCACACACATACTGTAAGCTGTAGGCTGATAGATCACTTGCTATAAGCATTGTGTCCAATTACTCAAACACTGGAAGTCAGATGACACACCATTTATTATTTTTTTCCTCTTGCTTTGTGATAAAAAAGGAAGAGCTGACACTAAGTTAAAAGATACCAGAGATGTTTCAGTGCTTCAGGAATTTATTTTATGGCTGACTTATCTCACTAGCAAGTTGAAAATGGTTAATGTGTTTTACAGTGGTAAAATGACCCCAGGAAGAACCTAAATCCAACAAATCTGCTATCTTAGGATATCTTCATTTGTCTAATTAATTCAAGCTATGGGGTTAGTATAAATACCTCTAATTTCATTCAGCTTTTAACTTCTTTCACTAAAGATACATTGTAAAGTCTTGTAAAAAATTGCAATGTGGCTCTTTGGGTCTCGCCATATATTAAAGGCTTTTGGATAATATGTTATTTAGACAGTACTGTGGACACCCAAGTCTCCAAAAGTCTATTGGACACACTACATAAACACATTTCTGCTAAACTCCACATACGACCTCCTTGCAACCATATAGATGACAATTTTAATGACCATCACATGTAAAGTAAAATAACCTTGCACCTGCAACAGGAACCTTACCTACCAAAAAATCCTCTAACCGATTTTCCTTGTAAGTTTATTAATAAAGTAAATTATCAGAAATAAAACATTATTATACTATTATTACAGTACACCTGAGAAGTTTCATTTTCTCAGCACTGCCTATGTCACCTCACAGTGTTAACCATTAATTTGTCCATTACGACATAAAAAAAAAAAAAAAAAAAAAAAAAGAAGAAGTAGAAGGAACTAATACAGATTCTTTACAATAACTCTAATAATGAATATGATTTTACAATGTTTTTATCTGACCTATAAACATACAAATTAAGTAAGCCCTGTTTTAAATTCCACCGAAATTAGAAAAAAATAAATATCTAAAAAATGTTCTTTTCATTAATACTGGAAAAGAGCATACCCAGCTGAACTCATGTGAATCTAAGAAATGTCTAACTCCATCATAATCGCTGTAGGCAGGGTGGAATGGAGGGTTAATTGTAGGCAGGTTTGATAAAGTCCAGCTGTGGGAGATTCCTTAACCCTCACACATCTAGACAAATTTTTCAGCATACAGTATACTCATTTGTCCTTCCCCAGAAAACATTTACAAGATATTAATAAGACTGCAGAAGCATTTATGATTTAAATATCTGTAAACTAAATGTAATTAAATATGTACAATATGTAAACGCTATAAATTTTGAAAAGCAAAAAATGCTAAAGAATGAAGTGGAATTTTCCCTTATATATCCTAAACATTTATTTTGTAAAAAATGTATTGGAAGTAAAATCAGTTGAAAAGACATATCTTTCTATTAGGTCCACGGTTATATCTCTGTGTGCAATAACTAGAAAAAAAAAAAAAACATAAAAAGAAAATACATTTTGGATTTTTGCCTTGCAACTTTACAAAGTCCTGTATTTTTAATGAAAGGGTCACAACAGCTAAATTAGATGATATTATCTTCTTCACTTATAATACACTACCATTTTACCTCCCATGCCCCAGGTTTACCAGGTATTTGCAATTTTGCATTTCACTTCACTACTGCTGCTTTAACACGACTATTTTATTAGTAGTATATTATTATGTGCAATAGACCTACTAAGAGCAAAGTGGGCAGTGCAGTTTAGCTTAAGATAAACATACTATTTAAGTATAGTCGATCACATTGCCTACACTGATTTTCTTGTAACATGCATCCATGTATTCGGAGCAAATTTTCCATTTTATCAAGTATATTATAAGTTTCCATCACCCCCCCCCCCTCTACACCCCTACCCCGTTGCGCACACACACACACACACACGACCCTGCCACTCCTCATTCTTGCAAACAGATGTTGTGGACACTGACATTACTACTATTTCCTTTAGCTGGAGGTAATAAACGATTAGCTACAGAGCTGTGGTGTAAACTTCATGTTATTCTTTTCTGTTCTACACCCAGAAAATGTCTAGGAAATTAATGCAACTATATCGGGATTTGAAATTAACTTTCGATAGCTAAGAGCAATAAACTGCTAGGGGGTGAAAAACCTATTATAACTGTGCTGGCATCTGATTGCTAGTAGACAGTTAGCGCCTGCACATAACATTTCATATGATGAAATGTTGGATAGAACATAATCTGCCCCCTTATTGATTAATCAGTAATTTACTTATGAACTGATAAGACATAACAGGCGATGCCAGCTCCACTTAAATGACAGATCTATTACTAAAAGGTCAGGCTGAGATGCAGACTGTCCCAGTTGAAATGCAGAAATACTTTCAAATATGCTGTGTGTAAAAATGAAAAAAAAAAGGGGGGGATAATAAGATTTAGGATGCAATTGGTTCTCTCAATTGATATAAAATGATGAGACAGGAATTAAAAATTACAAGAATATAACAAAATGAATAATTTGCATTCTTCATTTAGATTTTTAAAAGTTAATTTAAATGTACCAGAAATAAACTTCAAGTACAGAAGGATGTCAGGAATATATAGGCTTACCCCACAGCTTTCCCTCTCAAAAGTAGTATACTTTTAGACTTGGATCACACTGAATGCTTTCCATATTGTAGCATTAGCTGTGTAATTTGTCCACTGCCAAGGACTCTGCACAACAAAGAGGTATTTCACATTGAAACAATTAAGAATTCCTGCTTGACCACTTCCTTGCTGGTGGAACTTATAGCGTGCTCTTAAAGAATACACTTCCAGCTTCTCCAGCAATGAAAAGGTCCATGAAATCCTCCAGGCTGAGCATGATACAACTGCACTGGGCATCAAGTACAGGCCTGACAGATTACTGTAGTTTATGCTGAAAGCTTGTCTCCTTCAATCTAACGTTTTGCATAAATGTCTTAATCACGTTTCGGAAAAAAAAAAAAAAAAAAAAAGATCCCAATTACACATTTCAAAGCTCTGCTTGTTAATATCAGACTAGCTTCCTTTTTATTTTTATCTGTACCAGCCTATGGATCTCTTTTAAGTATGTGAATATGTTAGCAGCAAACATCTTTTTTCTTTCTATGCATAAGTTGCTCCCATAAGGCTCTAGGTAAATGCCAGTGTCTCTGCAGGAAAATAAACACCATTGTCTCAGTTCTCTTAGCGGTAAAAGACAGTAACTCATAAGCAAAAGAATGTATACCGAAATAAGCTAAGATGGAGTATTCTTACACACCTGTATAAAGGCTCAGCCCATATAAGATGTTTAATTACTTAGTAGCATGAGACTACTCTCTTATTCTAACTACCTATTTTAAACAAACAGAAATCTATCTACTGCCAACAAGGGGCCAATGGCAATTCTGATTATTTCCTGCATTATATAACCTAAAAAAAAATCATATAATCTAAAATGTTATTATTTTATATTACAGATATATAAAAAAAAAAAAAACTATACGATGTCATACAAATGTAATCTGTATATTTGTTTTTATGTGTGCTTTATTTGCCAGCAGTACAGGTAAAAAAAAACAAAAAAAAAAACAAAAACAACAAAAAGAAAAAAACTTTGTTTATATTAACAAATATTCTGAACCTGTAGGCTCCTGCATGCACACAAAGAGTGTTTGAAGACGTATCATGCTGGTAAAAGATTAGATTAGTATGTTAACTATAGTAATGGGCTTTCCTACTTGCCCATAACCTGACCCAGTTTAATATCCATGTTTAGTATCTGTTCTGGATTCCAATCTCTGCCAGGCAATTTCATCAGTATTTAGTCATTTTCACTAAAATAAATGTATACAGATCTGCAGATAAAGTAAAAAATCAAATTTAAATGAAGAATCTGAAGAGCACTTGGCCTATTATCCAAATATTATTAACCTTTTTGATTTAGCTCTAGGTTACGGGAATGGTTTCACTAAATAATTTTATACTGCTTATAATGCTTAAGATAATCTTAATATTTTTGTTCAAGTGGACTAGAAACTTTCTAGCAGTTATTGAGATATTTTTAGGAAATATAAAATTCAAAATTGAACTGCAGCAAATTCTAGGTCTTATGTTTTGGCAGATATTAAAAGGGATAAGAAGCTTTGTGTTATACAAATGAAAAAGGCTTCTTTACTAAGGCAATGCAAAGAGTAATAATCATGTGCAAAGTGTAGTAGACCTTAACAGGTTTCCTTTCCATCAGTTTACAGCATTGGAAACAATGAAAGCCGACTTTGGATTAGCTATTGTGGATCACTTTACCTTGCCCTTTGTCCTATTAAAAACGTGTCACTGTTTTAATAATGTACATTTGGGAACACGTGTCAAAATGACTTTAATGTCACATAACTCCCAAATCTTTTCTTTTTGTAAGGACAGTCCCTCTTCTGAGCTTATAATTTGCTCCTAATTGTATTTTTCAGTTCACCCTCTATATGACTGTACTGTTAATTATAAAACACTAGTAAACACTGACCTTGCCCATGGCAAAAGGTAAATGTTTGTTTTTCTAACTTATTCCAAGAATATAAATTTGGAATTTAATTGTATTGTAATGTCTATTTTTTTTTTTTCACATGTGCTGCGATATGTTTTTTTTTTTTTTTTTTTTTGCTTTTGTTAATCACTGCTTGTGATTGTAAATACATAAAAATGTATTGACAGTATGTATTTTTTTTTTCAGATATGATAGAAGTGTGGCCTAAAATTCTGTGACTAAAGGATGCTCCCTTTACCTGATAAAATTGAAAGATATATAACTATATATATATATATATATATAGTACATAAACATGCTTTGTTCGATTGAACTGTCCTGTCTAATCTATTTGATGTCATCTGTCATTCATTTGGTAGCAGTCATGCAAGTTTCTGCTCAGGTGGTGGTAAGAATACAAGTGTACAACCCACTTCGTAAATACACAGAACTAACTAGATGGATAGATTTATTTTGCATTATAACTTTTTAAATCTTGGCTGATCTTCATCTGACCCATTGTTAGAAAATCTGACTCTTAAATTCCTACTCTTACTTCCTATCTAAAGATGTTCAGCCCACATGCTGGCTGGGAAGACTGTTGGCAGAGAATATAAGCCTCGTCACAGGACAAACTGGGGCTTCTGGCTTTGATAGAAATGACATTTCCAGAGCATGAAACATGACTCTGCCTCTCTGGTCTAGTTACACTTGCTGCTCTAGAGGTGCTCGTGGTAGATCACTATGAAATTAATGCCGCTGGCTGATTAGAGTAGCACCGTGCTCTCTTATTTCTATAAATTATAAGTGTGGATATATTTTAATAAAACAATGATAGCACAAACCTAGAGATCTTTACTAAACATTCACGTAGGAAGCTAGAACAGAGGATAAGCAGTGCCCTCTAGTGTCAAATGGATGCTTTCTGTGACGGTACTCTACATGAATTCCTTTCCAAAAAAAAAAAAATAACGCTAATGCATGTCATCTGAAGTCATTCACATATTGCAAAGGTACTAGTTAAAGCATGGCTGGCAAGCATATTTCCTTCAGCACCTAAAAGACAGCAGTTTTGGGTTTGCTCTAAAGTTATCTATACAACAAATTCAATCTATATTGTTTATATAAATGTTGGTATTGTTTTATTGTGTGCATTACATTTGCTTACTACAACTTTCTTACTTAAAGTGTATCCATTGACAAAATGTTAAAGCGTAACTCCACTTTTGTTGAGAAAAAAAAACAGTCCCTTCTGGGTGATCTAAGTACATTGCAAGAATTATAACAACCGTTGCTGCAGATTCCTACCTTTTGTTATTCTGAAGAAATCACAGTTTGTTCCTCTGTTCTCCTGTGCTGAGTGGGTCTAATGGGAGGGGTTTTTATAATTCTCAATCAGCTGTGCACCAGCAGAGCACTAAGAAGGAAATCTGCTGGGCCTGCATCCCTTTAGACATGTTCCTATTGGGAGAATCTCATTTTTGTTGGAGGGGATGCCTGAAATCTTACTTGCATCTTAGGCAGATTTATAGGAAAATCGGTGAGCCAATCACACAAGAAGGAAATTATGTTTCTGGGGTGTGGTCAGAACACCTCCAGGTAGCCATATTGCATTACATTTTCAGAAAATTACAGCGGCTGCAGATTGAAAAGGAAAGTTAATTTTTAATAACATTCAAATTGTATACGCTGTACTATTTTTTCTTTATTTGCGATTTTTTTCCCCCCACAAAAGTGGAGTTGCCCTTTTAATTACATATTCATTTATGCATTGTATTTTATTTCTAGCCTACTCCTAGTAATCTGAATAATTCCAAAGTTTGTCAAGATCCTCTCACATTTACTTCCTTTAATTTTGTGACATTTATTCACTATGCCCTGTGAATAGGCACTGCTGTATCACACGTTTCACTGAGCCTGCCTTCTGAGTTAAAAAGGTGCCAGAGTCAGTACAGGCATCAATGACTAAAGTGACCAATCTCCTGTGCGTGAAAGGAGTGTGTTGGCAAGCAGGCAAATGCAGTTTTCGGCTAATCAGATCTTTGTGCCGGCTTTGCTGCCCCCCAACAACAGGCTGGGAAAACCCAAAAGAGTAACTGCAAAAACAAGAAACAGAGGAGTCACAAGCCTAGCACCCTACTTTTGTAAACATTTTTATTAATGTAAAAAATATATAAATGTATACTCACAAACAGTAACAGCAAAGACACATAAAAATCAACAATGCATAAAAATCCACAAAACAGTCATGTCCACTGGGCAAGTCCCAAAAAACAAGAACATTTCCCAACGCCTGACGTGTTTTGCGGGGAAATCCCCTCTTCCTCAAAGCCCATTTTGTATGCTACATAACTGATCTTCAAATAATGCTTACCATAATCAAATGGTGTCCCACTAGAGGGAGGCTCCTCCAATCAAAGGACCCAGTTACTGCTATGGCCCCTGACTTTTTAAATATTCATCATTAATGCTATTTCCATTGCCACCTTTATTCCCCATTTTTATTTTTTCAATAGTTTCCATTATTAAGGCACAACCGGCAGGGTCTGTCCTATCTTGCTTCTCCGGTGTCTCCATCTACCCGTGGCTTATAGACGCCTCTATTACCTGCCCATCGGAAATGGCGTACGCCCGAAGTTACGGAAGCGATGTCCACAGCTGGAATGCACAGCTGAGCAACACCTCTGGGTGTCGGGTGGCATGCGTTTCAGCAATGAGGCAGCCTATTTTTCTTTGTATACACACATATTTTTTACTCTATACCTTGAAAAAATGTGGTTTCTTTTACAGAATGTTTGTGTAGTGCAGCAATGTCTACACCTGCATGTACAACGTCCTTGCTAAGCCATGCCCCACTCTTCATGACCGATAATGGTATGTTATGATGGCACATACATATTATTTGTGAAAGTATATGACATTTTATGAGACTGTTGAAGTGTATGACATAGCAACTGAGTTTTGAGTCCACACCTGTGTGAGGCTTGTTTTAGGTCTTAGGTTTTTTCATACCCTCCAATAGATGGGAGAACCCTACCTCTAGTGGGACACCATGTGATTCTCATAACCATTATCTAAAGATAAGTTGTGTAGCATCCAAAAATTGGGTCTGAGGAAGAGGGGAATTCTCCTCCAAACACGTCACCCATTTGGAAATCTTCTCACATTTTGGGACTTGCCCAGTGGATTTGTGTGTCTATTTATTGTTGTCCTTTGTGGGTATACATCTATATATTTTTAAGATTAATAAAGCTATCACAAAGGTAAATGGCTAGGCTTGTGTACCCTCTGTTTATTGTTCTTGCAGGAATAAATGACTGCAGGCAGCAAGGTACCATAGAATATGTAGCCTTTAGAGATTGAAAATAAACCAAAAGAATATGCTAAGAAGTTGCAAAGCATGCAGGGAATTCAGGAAGTTGTAGAAAGAGATGTCCAGCAGACAGGCAGCACTCATCACATGAAAGGAGATTTTTCAGGTAAGCTTATAATGGATTGTCAAAAACAACATTTTTCTGTACTAATTTTTTAAAGGGAAACTTTGGTCACAGCTTACACTTTCTTTTTTCAAGATCACCAAACATTATTCAAAAAGGTAACCTGTAACAAGATCATGGAAAGTAAACACAGGGAAGTGTGTGATATAGAAGAGTCACCAAGATATACGTACATGCCATTGCCATAACACAGGTTCACTCATGTGCTCCTTGGTAATCCCTGGGTGTGCACAGTATCTACATTACAAATGAATCCCAAAATAAGCCAGCATATAGACAGTCACCTGCTGAATACGAAGGGAGGGAGTACCTGAGCTCAAGCTTCAATATAAGCTGGAATCTGCATACTATGGCTTGGGTTTGGCAACTTCTGGGAGATCCTACTATGTAACTGTGCCATGGGAGTAGTACATACAGGACATTTGAATTGCCTCCAGATTTAGTTAAACAAATTCAACTTTCATTATTATTTAACACTTTTCTTAAATTAAAGTGTATCTATAGGCATATTTTTATTGTTTTTTTTGGAGTAGTGAATGATAAAAGCCCTGTTTGCATTGCTGAGAAGAATTCTTCTCATTTCCAGCCCTAGGAATGGGGAGCAGCCTGTCAGGCTTTTTTCCTCTGAATGTGCCCCATTAGGGAGTTTTACTCTCATCTATAAAATTATGTCCCAAAGACACAATCATATGTGGGAGGAAATCCCTAGAAAATGAGGGAATAGATCTCCTTAGGCAATTGTCACCAGGACTGGTATTACTATGAAAGATTTCCCCTCTATTCCTGTGACAACCTTAAAAATATACTAAACCCAAGATAATATTTTTGTGCGCTTGCAAAAAAAAAAAAAAAAACTGTAAACCTTAGTGACAAAAAATGAAGTAAAACAAATACAATAAAAATTTAAACTCCAATGGAGCCTCATATCCCCGGATGAAGTTGGTTACAGAGAAACACATTGGAAGGGGCCTCACATGTGATGTTATTCCGTAAGTCGGCCGGACCGCTTGGACCTGCTGGTTGTTTGCAACACATGCTGTATAATTCTTTCAAAGTAGTAAAAGTGATTTTATCATTTTATTAAAATCTTGGTAAAATACTACACTATGTGGATCTTCCTCTGTACTTTACTTCCTCCATGAAGTCTTTCTTGGCTTAGAAGATCATGGAACCTTTGCATGCAAGATTGTGGTATATATGTCTGCTATGCAGCAAGGCGTCTGATGGCCTCCTTGTGGGATCAGAGCAGCTGGTAAGGAGCTCATTTAATCGTTTGTGGCGATTCCTTTTAGGAGCACTTTTTCTTCGGTGGTGCGCATTATCATTCCTTCCCATCAAAAAAGAGGAATTATTGATGTTTAGAAAATCTAAGCACCTTGTTGCACCATATATATATATATATATATATATATACACACACACACACACACACATATATATATATATATATAAATATATATATATTTTTTTTATATATATATATTTTTTTTGCAGTGTTTGCATATTTTATATGGACTTTATTTGCACAGATATTTCAATTTAGAATGCGCTTATCATATTGTGTCTCCTATGTGATTTAATCATTTATACCTAGCACAAGGATAGCACACTTTTAATTATTGTTTGGTTGGAGAACCTTAAAAATATAGGTTTCTAACCCCTCGACACTCTATCCAAATAAAAATGACTACAAACACCGTAAAAACTTAGACTAAAGAATAGTAAAGTAGTGTTGTTACTTAATGTGACCTTCAGTTGCCAAACTGCACCTTAGACTTAGATGGAATTAAACCAGTTACAAGAAGCAGCACCTTCATATCTATATGACCCATACTTAGGTGGCAAAGTTGGACTGATAACCCTGCACTGAAATCTAGCAGCTCTGCCAAAATGTCATTCGCCTTTTTAAGAGTAAAACTTTCTTTAAAATAATGTGCTATTTTTTACTGTAGGTGTTTATACTGAGTGGCACTAAATGAATTACGAATAAAAGTAAAAAAAAAAAAAATACAGACAAGACAAAAAAAAAGCCAAGCTAAATATGCTGGCGCTAGCCAGCAAAGCACGACCGTAGGTGGTGTGAGAACCTGCAGAGCCCCTTACTGAGAAGATGTCGATTACAAACTAGTGACTACTCAATGTAAGGCAGCATGGGCTGAATGACTAAATTGGAATGTCTGGGGCCCAGTCAGGAGGTTTCTGAAACACTGTGGATCATAATACTACGTAATGGTAGGTTTAGTACAAAGCTTTTCTATTTTTTTCCCATACTGGAACCATTATTTTTAACCCCTCCCTAACTAAAAGTGGCAGTAATGGATTGCAACATGCTGCTTTGAAGCCCCGCTGAATGTGAAATAATACAGGTGCTGCCTTTCAAAGATTAAAGTCACCTTTTGTTCTTATTTTGAGACTGCGACTTG
This sequence comes from Pelophylax lessonae, assembly GCF_965119305.1. Classification (NCBI taxonomy): domain Eukaryota; kingdom Metazoa; phylum Chordata; class Amphibia; order Anura; family Ranidae; genus Pelophylax; species Pelophylax lessonae. Next base: position 158,974,988 of record NC_138768.1, read on the forward strand.
AAAATGGTAGTTTATATAAATGCAGCACAGGAATGTTACAAATATAAAGCAATTCAAAGCCAAGATGGAATAAAGTATTTCTGACACAAGTTTTGTTGAAACCCAGGTTTAGAGGAAGTTATTGTTATAGATCACTTTATCAGGTATTTATTCTCATTTGTATGCCATAAGCAAAGCCAATAGAAATTGCAATGCAAATGAATGCTAGCTAGACATACATGTAAGCAGTAGACAAAGTAGGATGACAACATTGCTAACGTTATGCAGAATTCCAGGAAAAAAATCAAAATACCGTCATCTCAGTTATAAACCCTATATCGGGGTAGGCAATTCAGCAGTGGTAAAACTACAAATCCTATCATACCTCTCAAGTGATGCCTGGGGCCTTCAGAGTCTTGCTCTTAGGATTTGTAGTGTGTAAACTGCTGAGGTTGCCTACCCCTGCCCTATACATCTATACATCTCAAGACTTATGCTCACCTGAATTTATGCTAATAGTACTTAGTCACCTTACCCCTGCTCCTACCACCTCTTGACTGCAATTGGACAACGACAGAGTAGCAGCAAACTAATGAGGCACTTTCTCTGATCTTCTCTTCTTTTCACAGAAAGTACTGTGTAAACAGTACAATCCCATTCTCCTTCCTTTTAGGCTTTCTGTGCAAATTGTTACAAAGGGTTAACAAAAGCACACATTTTGTGTACCCTATTTTATGTCAAAATACACAATTTTTTTGTGCTTGGTATTAAGGATGGCCGGGTGCACTTCCTTCATTTGACCATGTGTTGAAGTACAGCTTCAGGTCTAAACAGAAGGTTTAGGTTTTTAGAGAAGGCCTGCAGACACCTTAAAGCGGAAGTAAAGTCATTTTTTGCAGTGTGAATGTCTCCTAAATGGTGCAAGTTTAGGAGATATTCACTGTACCTACAGGTAAGCCCTATTATAGGCTTACCTGTAGGTACAGAAAATATCTCCTAAACTTGCACCATTTAGGAGATATTCACACTGTATGCAGCCAGTGAAGTCAAAGATGCATGCCCTCTGAAGGGACAACACACCCGTGCTGTCCCTTCTGAGCTCAGTGCTGTGGCCATGACTCCGGCGTGCTTGCGTGGGAGTGACGTCATCGTGGCTCGGCCAATCATCTGGCCAGAGCACTCGAACCCAGAAGGAAGACCGGGTGAAGATGGAAGCCCTGTAGGTGGTGATAGCACATCGCTGGAGGGCTTTGTTCTGAGTATTTCATAATGTGCTAGTCTGCAATGCAGACTAACATTATGCCATTGTCTTGCGGGGTTTAAAAGAAAAAAAAAAAAAAAGAAAAGTGCGGTTTGCTATCGCTTTATCCTTCAGATAGGTGGAAATATTAATCATAAAATGTAAATGCACCACTCCAAAATTGTTCACTTTTTCAACATATTTACACAGGTAAACATTAGACATTGTTTCAAATAGTGTCTACAGAAAAAGTTAATATACTTGAACAAATGTAATGTACTTGAACAAATGACTAATAAAATTTAGATTTATTTTTTACGTTCTAAACAAAAATGCAGATTTGTTATATGGAAAAGCCTCTACAATGACCACCACTAAATCCAGAAAATTGAATACAGTATTCCAGATTAGGTGCCAATGATTAGAACCTCGTTAGAGAGTATGCAGTTGGAAACAAGAGTTATTTAAACTTCAGACATCTAGGATCTGGTGTTTTCTTTGCTATTGGCGAGCGTGGTGCCTTCATGTCAAGATCAACAGTGCTCTCTGATGCTCTCAGAAAGAAAGTTCTGAATATCTATAAGTAGAGATGCACCAATACTGTTTCTTCACTGGCCAGGACGAGTACTGATACTTGTTTTCAAGTACTCGCAGATACCGAGCACCGTTACCTTTGCGGTGCAATTTGAGCTCATACAAAATGAATGGGCTCAAATTGCATGCAACTTGAACAGGAATGCAGTGCAATTCCTGTGCAAATTACATGCGGTTTCCTGTACCACTCCTATGAGAACCCAGACTGAAGTCACTATGACAAGCCTGGGCTCACACAAGAGAGGTGCGAGAATCCACATGTGGTTCAGGCAGGAATCGCACCGCATTCCTGTTCAAATCACATGTGATTCTTTGCAGTGTTATTTGAGCCTAGTCATTTTATATGGGCTCAAATAGCACCACAAAGGTATAGGAGCATTTGCACAAGTAAGCATTTGCAAATGCTTAGTATCGGCACCAATACTGGTATCAATACAAGACTAAGTCTGGCAAAGGATTTCAAATCAATATTTGCCCTATAAGGAATATAATCTACAAGTGGCGTACATTTCAACTGACTGCTAATCAGTTTAGTAATTTCAACCCAAGAGCTGACTATTTGATGCTAAAATAAGTCTCCAAGACCCCAAAATTTTATCACCTGGTGTTCATATAACTCTTGCAATAGATGGGAAAAAAGCGTATACATCTACAATCAGAAAGAAACTGCATCAATTTAACCTGCTGAGAAGAGCGTTAAGAAAAAGCCTTTGCTGTCCCAAAAGAGAAAACCACAGATTGCCATTGAACATATAGGCAAAAACCAGGCCTTCTGAAACAATGTTCTGAAGAGAATCAGAGTATTTTGGTCACAGTAATAGTAGACATGCTTGTTGCAAAGTGAAGACAACATTTCAGAGGAACCCCATCGCATATATAAAACATGGCAGTGGAAATATGATGGTTTGCTTTGTTGATTCAGGGACTGGGCAGCTTGCAGTCATCGAGTCAATGATACATTCTCCATTATATCAAATTGTGCTTGATAAGAATGTGAGACCATCTGTCCTAAGGTTAAAGTTGAACTGGAAATGGGTTAATCAACATAACAGCCTGAACAGACTAGAAAATTCACCAAGTAAAGGCTCTAAAAGAAGAAATAGGTGGCTATGGACTACCCTAGGCAATGTCCAGATTGGATTCCCATTTAAATTTTGCAGGGGGGATTTTTAGACAGACACTTTATGCAAGGAAACCCACAACCACCTTGCAACTAAAGGAACATTTGGATGGAGAAGTGGTCAAAAATGTCATATTTGATGTCAGGGTCATTTCTGCTACAAGCGGCAATACCACCTTCTGATGCCAAATGCGTAATAACTTTTTTTTTTTAATGTACACCATTACATCTATTGATATTTTTGTTGATGTAGTGGGGGAAAGGCAAAGGGTTCCTGTGTTTGTATTCAAGTACATCGCCATTAACTATAGGCACTGTTAGAATAAGAATCTAATGTTTGCCTGTTTAAATATGTTAAAAAAGTCAACAATTTCTATGGGAGGTGCCTAATTTTTCCCATGCCTGTAAATGTTTTTATATAGAGATTAGTAAACAGAAAAGCTGCTCATAGGTGGATTGAAATTCAGCCAGATTAGCAGGAACAGATGCATTTTGATCCACATATGGGCATTGTGGTTGTACTGATCGACTTCTATAAACTGCCCTGCTGGAAAATCTCCTCTCAGTCAGCAATGCAGGCTATAGACTGCAGTACTGATCTGTTTATTTTGATGGTGGGGAAATGTCCTTACTGTCAGAATACAATGACACAGCAGGAGGATTTGGTTTGTTTTTTCATTCAACTCGTTGGGTGTGTTATTTTATATTAAAAATGAATGAAAGTTGAAAATTAGTAAATTCATTTATATTTTTTTGATTAATGACAAACAAATCTAAAGTAAGAACTAAACAAATATTTGCTACACTTTTTTATAAGTTTCTGATAGAGACTGGCCATTAAAATGACTGTAAAATGGTTATCTTTACAGAAGTACAAATACATTGTCAAATGTTTTTGGCATAGCGATTGACGAGAAAATATGTCTTGCTGCCTATCCGTGATAAAAGACACACTGGAAAGTAGAAGGGTTTTTTTTTTGTCATATTCCTCATACATAATAGTTAAACAGGTAAAGTCAGTTCAGTTGTGAAAGAGTATTATTAGTACTGTTGGGTTCCCTGAAAAGCCTAAATATTCTACCAGTGTGGTTATCCTTTATAGAGGTAGCGGCTGTCTCTCAGTAAGTCTCTTAATCTTGTAGACTTCACCTCCATAACATCTCAAAAATACGCTCCTTTTAACCCGATGAAACCACTAAGCAACTCAAGCAACTCATTCATTCTCTTATTATCTCTTGCATTAACTATTGCAACTCCATCCTCATAGGCCAAGCTCTATGTAGGCTACCCCTCCTTCAGTCTATCATGAATGCTACTGCCAGACTCACCCACTATACCAACTGCCCAGTGTCTGCCAATCACCCAAGCCATCCTCCAGAGGCACTCCCATCCTCTGGAACTACAAGTAGTAGTACTAAGTATATTGATGTAAAGAACTGTAGACTACTTACCCATTCATCCATCCCTCCCCCGGATTCAAATGTGCATTTGTCTTTTTCTCAGGGGAGTTCTTTCTTACCCCCTTCTTGCTAGTAGTCCTATAGCTGGAGAGCTTGCCACCAATATTTTACAAGCACAGGCTGCTGTGTCATAATTTGCCACCAAACTTGTTCACTGCTTGCTCCAGACTATTTTTACATGCTGCCAAACTACCCAAAAATGTATTCTTGGGCAAGTATTATTTGGGATTGTTAGTTTGAGCAGCAAGTGAACAACATGTGGACAGACAGCAAAGTTACAATTCAATGCAGGAGGGATCATTAGAGCTTACAATCAAAAAGGGAGGGTCAAGTGATACAAAAGATAATAAATGTGAGAGATGAGCTGATAGAGAAAATAAAAGTACACTTAGGTGGAGGCAGGATAGGCTTCTCTGAAGAGAAGGGATTTCAGAGATCACCTAAAAGTGGAAAGAGTGGGAGATAGTTGGACAGATTGGGTTAGGGCGTTTGCTAGAAAGGGAGAGGCTCGAAAGAAGTCCTGGATGCAAGCATGGGAGGAGGTGACAAGGGAGCAAGAGAGCAGGAGGTCTTGGAAGAAACAAAGAGAACGATTTGATTGGTATTTTGAGACTAGATTGATGATGTAGCTGGTGGCCGAGTTAAGGATGGCTTTATAAGTTGTTGTTAGGATTTTAAAATTAATTCATTGGATGAGTGGAAGCCAGCGAGGGATTGGCAGAGAGGGGTAGCAGACACTGAACGGTTGGTAAGGATGAGTCTGGTAGCAGCATTCATCATGGACTGAAAGGGGGATAGCCTATGTAAAGGTAATAAAATGAGGAGGGAGTTGCAGTAGTGGAGCCAAGAGATAGCCAGGGAGAGAATTCAAAACTTTGTGGTTTCATTGGTTAGGAAGGGGCGTATTTTAGAGATGTTGCAGAGGTTGAATTGGCAAGCTTCGGACAGAGATTGGATGTTGATTTGAAGGGAGAGTTCAAAGTCCTGGATTACACCTAGCACCCTGAAATGTGGGGATGGATTGATAGTTCTGCTATCGATCTCGACACCAAAGTTAGGGAAAGGGGCACGTGGGGGTGGAAATATTATGAGCCCGGTTTTGGATAGCGAGTGGAGGGAAGACTAGAGGAGTGAGCTGAGGAGTAGAGATATAGATTTGGGTGTCATCAGCGAAAAAAGTAATATTGAAAGCCATGGGAGGCTATCAGGGAGGAGGTCTAGATGGAGAATAGGACCTTGGGGGAGCACAATGGAAAAAGGAAGGAGAGGGGAGAAAGTAGAATTGATAGTGGCACTGAAGGTGCAGTGGGACAGTTAGGATAAGAACCAAAGAAGAGTACAGTCATCGAGACCAAGGAAGTGGAGTTTTTTAAAGGAGGAGGGGATGATCAACCATATCAAAGGCAGCAGAAAGGTGCAGAAGGAGTAAAAAATAGTGCCAATTCAATTTAGCAATTGGTAAATCGTTTGTGAGTTTTAGCACAGCAGTTTCTGTGGAGTGCTGAAAATCCAGACTGAAGGGGATCAAGAACGTTGTTCTTAGTGAGGTGGTCGCCAAGTCAATTGTAGACCAGATGTTCAAGGAGTTTGGAGGAAAAGAGGAGCAAGGAGATGAGGCATAGGTTGTTAAGGTTGGTGGGGTCGACAGGTGCATGTTTTAGAGAGTTGAGGAAGATGCCAGAAAAGAGATTAGCTGTGAGTTAGAGAGTGTAGATTACAGCCAGAGGATGACCATAGTACTTGCAGGGGAACAGGGTCCAGGTGGTTAAGAGAGCGTTGGAAAAAAGTTCAGCAACCTTATCTATTGAGGGGTTGAATGAGGCAAGTATTGAGTGTACCTATGGAGTGTTAAGTGGGGGAGTGCTGTACAGTACAGTCTGTACAGTGGAGATCTCATTATGAATTGGGTCAATCTTTTTTTTTTTAAGTGATTGGTGATCTCCTGGGCAGTGAGTTTGTGGGTGGAGGAAGGGGAGGACAAAGTTATCGAGTTAAAGGTAGAAAAGTGTTGACTGGGATGGATGACAGGGTGTTAATGAGACTTTGTGTCATCTGTTTGCCAAGGTTGTTGGGGTCGGGACCTGATTCTGTGTGTAGTGAGGGAGTCGTGAACTGTTGTAGACAGAAGTGACTAGGTTAGGACAGGACAGGGGTAAGATATGTCTTTGAGGTGGCCAGTAGCAAAATTGAGAAGAGAAGGGTTAAAGTTTTCTACGTGTAATTGTTAGGCGATTGGAGGAAGAGAGTGAAGGTAATATGATAGTGATCAGAGGGAGGAAAATAAATATTGGAGAGGTTGCACAGAGTGCATAGGTCACAGAAAACAAGGTCAAGAGTGTTTACATCAGAGTTAGTAGAAGCATGTATCCAATACCTCAGGTCAAAAAAGGGGATTCGACTGAGAAGTTTAGAAGTAGCAGAAGTGTTACTACTAACAGGGATGTTGAAGTCCCTGAGAATGATTGCAGGAATTTCAGAAAAGAGAAAGAAGGGTAGCCAGGCAGAGAAGTCATCAAATGTTGATATCGGCCCAGAGGGCGTTATATCACAGCAATTCATAAAGATGAATGCAATGCGCCCCAAATAAAGAGACTGACAGAGGGAGGTGAGTGAAATGTGCTTTGTTGGGATAGAAAGATTCCCACACTACTTCCTTTCAAATACACTGGGTCAGGGAGAGCGAGTCCAGAGAAGACTACCATGGCAGATGGAAGCAGAAGCAGCAGAGTTGGATTCATCAAGTCAAGTTTCAGTAACAGCAAGTAGATTAAAGGAGTTGTTGTTACAGTGCTCAAGCCTGGAGACTAACCATTAAGCTGTATTGTGGAAGCTAAGGCATCATCTCTTTACAAATAAAAGCTAAATAAGTCTGAAATATTTACTTGCCCTTTAAAAAAAGAAAAAAAAAACTCCCAAGGCACTGATCCTGGGGTGTGTGTTAGGTAGGCAGAGCTGGTCAATCAGTGGGTCTTCCTGAACAGTGTTAAATCCTTTAGGGTCAAAATGAAACATTCTGTGGTATTTTTGCTCATGAATAGGTAAGCATTTCACAGCTGGTGCTACAATGTAGAGGTACTGACATAATTACCACTGATCTATTCTACTACCAAAAAAATCAGACCAATCAATGGATCATTATTGAATCGCAAACAGGTTCTCGTCACCCCATAAACCTTCTTGCGTGGCTAGCACCTAAAAAACAGAAAAAAAATGTATCCTCTTTGTTCTTACACTCATTACACTTATGGGATAATATTTGCAAATCTCTGTACATCCCAGTAGCCCACTATTTTAACAGTCCCTGCAGCTCCAACAATTTTTTTGGTGGCTGGAAAAAGGTTTATATTGTATAGGACATTTTCTTGATGAAAGGGGTGCGAACCCCAAAGTACTTCTCTCAACTGCTTGAGGTGCTCCCTCAGAGACCTATCATATTATTCACATCATCCACTTTCCTTTGTATCAATAAGAAGGAAATGGAAGATATCACAGTGAGGTTTGTCTTTAACATATGCAAGAATATATACAATGCGGGCCAGAAGGGGGGCATCTAAGTGCTGTAGCAATTACTCCAAAAGCAGATTTGGACTCAGATCAATGAGATGGACTAGCCAGAATGCCAAGGGCATATTTAACATGACCCTAATGGAAGCGAACTACAAAGAATTCGCCTGCTGGTACCTGCTAGGAAAACTAAGCGCTTCCCTGATGCCCCCCTGGCTTGTTTCAGAGAATGTGGACAGACAGGAACAATGTTTCATACATGGTGGTCTGGTCCTAAAATCAAATAATATTGGACAAGAATATACACAATGATCCACACTATTCCCAATATTAATGTTCCCAAGATGCCCGGACAGCCCTCCTAAACTAACTGTACGCAAACATTCCCAGATTCTCATCTTTTATATCTTCTTAGCAGTGACAATGTCCATAGTCAAGGCCTGAAAATTGCCTGTGGTTGATATCAAAATCATTCTCAACAAAAAACTAGCCAGCATCCAACAGGACAATCTTGACAGGTTCGATGAGTTTGGGAATCTACTGTATAGACACAATATGTACAATCTCCTTTAAGTTCAAGAGAGAGGTCAGGGATGAGGCAAATTCTTGGACGAGAGGAAAGTTTCTCCTTTTCCTTTCTTTTCTTCCTCATACTTTTACTTTCATTACCAATAGCCCTTTGTTTGGGAGCCGTTTGCTTCATTTTACTGTTCTAGCTTTCTTTTTTGCGATTGATGCTCTGATGGCACTAGAGATTTAAACATTCAGAATGGGGTTCCAGGTTCACAGAGAGGCTGTTCGAATCAGTTTATTGTAATCTTACTTCTGTTTTCCAAGCTACAGATGGCTTCACCCGATCCTGGAATCTACTGTATGTCTTAAACTGAGATTTAATCTACTGAACTAAAATTTGCCTCACTAACATTTGTATCTCTTCCTGTTGCTGTGTTATGACTTAATAGCCAGCCAGATCAATGTCTTTAAAACTTATTTATTGTACTTAAAACTGAACTCCAGAAACTCAGACACTTTGTAAAATGTGCTGGATTACTATGGATTAAGTTCAGCGAGGCGCATGCCACCTCATGGACTTACCTCTTTAATTTACAGTTCAAATATTTACTTAGCATCAGAAGTACAACTTTTGCTACATTTCTGGTGGTTCATTGCGAGATTTTCTGGTCTCAGCTGCAGTCTCATGCAACCACTCTGCCTGCCCATTCACAATGCATTTTGCACTTCACAATGCAATTCATAAAATACAAAGCCTTCTGTGAATGAACACTAGAGAGGAGGGGCAGGTAGAGATGGTGAGTATGAGATGACAATGTATCCCCTGTCAAAGTAGCTGTACTCCCATGGTTCAGTAAAACTATAAAGAAAAGATAAGTAAATTAGGTGGCATGTACTGTATGTTGTTAAACTTAACTCATAGTAAGTCAGCAGATTTTACAAAGTGGCTGAGTTCCTAGGCTTCAGCCTTAATAAAAAAAATTGTAAAAGAAAAATTGTAGGAAATGCTTCAATGTATACATTATTTTAGTCATTCCAAAACACGCATTATTGGTATTTAATCCTGTAAAATTAAACCTGTAATCAATAAATAAACTTACTTTTGGGGATACAATACCTATACTTTTATTCTAAATTGACACTATATAAAAAGCATCTAGAAGTATAAATTAAAGATGCACTTTAGTCAAGCCAAAAACTTCTTTATATCTTCTAATGACAGAACCATATGGAGCTATATACGTAACCTAATCATTTTATTCTAAAGGTGGGATGGCTGTTTATATGTGATTTAGATGACCTTCTAAATTAGACATGCGGAATGATATCTTACTGGTGCCCCTCCTGGGAGTCAGTGGAAGCCAGGCTCTGTGTCTGTTCCCGCTCTCATCACCACATCGTCAAAAGTAATATATAATGTAAAATCAAAATCAGTTTTCTAGTGGTTTGCAGAAACAGAGTTTTTTTTTTTGTTCCTCACTCAGATAAGACACTGTTCTGCTCACTTAACCACATGAACATGAATTTAAAAATATTAATTATGGATAGGGAGTTTTTGCATTTAGGTTATGTTTTGTAGTCACTGTACATTACAGAACACTGCTACAGCAACCATGATCCTTTGTGAATTCATGGCTTGCTTTAAGTCTGAAAGGGGGAACACCCACCTGCATAAGAATGAGACTTTCTACTTTCTCCAAAAATATAAATTTACCTAAAAGTGCAACTTTACTCATAACAACTTGATAAACAATGTTCTTTAGCAGGGAACATACATTTTGCATTATTAATTATGCTGCAACATTATTGTGCGCTGTAAATTGCCTCCAGCACTGTTCCTCCGTGAAGCCCAGAGCCCCTAAGCAGCAGTAAATCTTTAGGCAGTCAGCAGATCTGCCTTTAGTGCCTCTAAATTTGGGCACAGTGCCAAAAATTTAAAAGCAACTGAGCATGTGCAGAGCAGGGTGAGACTACACTGTCTCACCCTGCTCTGCACATGCTCAATTGCTTTTCAATTTTTGGCACTGTGCCCAAATTTAGAGGCACTAGAGGCCGATCTGCTGACTGCCTGAAGATTTACTGCTGCTTACTGGATTTTAAACAATATAGGCACTTATTTGAAATGTGTTACATAGCTATACTTGCAAAAGGGGACAGCATAAAGTGACCTAGCAGGACTTAATTTTCTGACTAAAGTTCAATTTTAAGTAACTGATTTAGATTAAATGTCACTATTCATTTCAATTCACACAAACTTTTTTAGATGTTACATGTATTTGCAACACAGGTATGCAATTACTTAATGTCCCACAATAAAAAAGCATATCTTTATCATGGCAAGACATCTAAAAAGAACGAGTCCATCATACCCAAGAATAAAAATAAAATAAACGTTTGCAAGAACCTTCACATTCTAACTCCACTAATATTACTTTTTTACCTATACATTAAAGCCTGTTAAGGCAGACCTCCGAGCAATTAAGGACACAGATGTTGAAAGCTTCGAGTATTTGTACAGAAAATCAGAGCTATACTATTTTTACATAAAAAAAATAATACAAACTGTGTTGATTTAGGCGGTATGGGCAAGTTAGGCAGCTCTCTGGCAGCCAGCACATCCAGCAACATTATGGTATATCACTTAATGTCTGATGAATGGTGAAAGCTCAAGATACAAAGAAAGAACACCAGTATTGAAGTGGGCAAGTTCCCAGGACCTCCTTTTGTGAGCACAGCTTATAAAGCGAAAGAGAAGTGTGTGTCTTCTCTGCACCATTATCACACAAACACCTTTTAACAAGTGCTAACAGCCAGGACAAGATCTCAAGTGATACATAGCTAAAGAACATAATAGATTTCCAACACGTTTCCTACAATGGGGCTGTCAGGTGACTGAATCATTTCTTTAATTTTCCTAACAAAATCAGTTAATGTTAGCCCAGCCAGCTGGACAGAATGGCCCAGATAATTTGCATCAGGTAGCACAAACACACTTAAATTGCCTACCACTCAATAGTAAATACAGAAAAGAAATTAAAAAGTACTCATATTTAAGATCTTCCCTTTATTTAGACAAGCTCTGATGGTGGATACGTGTTGTCCATAGTGTAACATAAATGGCAGATATAATGGCACAAGACAGATAGATGGTGAGAACTCCCCCAATGCCTTACAAAACACACTTCATTGCACTGGTAGATGAAGGATAACAACAAATACTGAAGTAAGGGAGGCTGATTTCTTTTTTTTTATTCCGATATCCTGGCCTATAGAGTGTCTACTTGTATGTGTGTTTGCTTTTAAATATTCAGACTGCAAGCATATCTGGAAACTTTAGAAATCATGCATTTTAGGGGTGTGTATGTATATAGAGTATGGTTTATTATGGAGAATCTTGTGGCAATAAAAATGCAACTGTGGCATATACAGACACATCAGTGTCCTGTACAATACGATCAGTTGCATGTACAGTAGATCAGAAGTTTATGAAAACTGATTGTCTGTACAGACAGTCCAGGGGCATATAGAGGCAGAACATTAGGTTACAGAAGTAGTTTTTCCCCCTAGTCCCTTTATTTTCAGGGGTTGTGAAGATTTAAAGCAACAGCATACGGGCCTGTATTGGTTGGCTTTGGGTTTGAGTCCATGGTATCAGTTTGAGATGCTTCTAAGATTTAGAATTCATTGACATAGTGCATGTGACTTATAACTGACCTACTTCAAGCAGGTTTTTATACCCCTAGGCTTGTATGTGAATATAAAAAAACAGTTTGAAGCTAGAAAAAATTGATGAGTGAACAGGAAGAAACAGGAGACCTTGACCTGATACTTGTGCTCTCCTCCTACAACAGTGTCTCAGCACCTCCCTGCTGCTCGTTCAGTCTTAAGGGATACACTGACATGACTTCCGTCAATCAGCCACAGGTAAGTCTTCGATTTAGGCCAGGGGTCATATTGATTATCCAGGATCTCCAACCAGACACTTGTAAGTTTCCAGATTATAAAAGGGATGCTAACTTTTCAGATGTCTCAAGCAGATATCTGAAGCAGCAAAATGTGAATGACTAAGCATAAAACTTTGCAGTCGGTAGTTCAACTGTTTCTTTGGAACAAAAGTGGATCAAAACAAAAAACACATTAATGCACATGTGTAGAATACATATGGAATGTAGTTATGGTAGTGTTCAGGGAAAAACAAAATAGGAGGTCAATTTTTTTCCCAGCATCTAATCATCCTCTGAAATCTGTATCTTAATGCAGAATTCCAAGAATTCAGCTCCTTTGTATAAAGTTCAGGCACTCTATGAGTTAAGTCCAGCGAGGTACATGACACCTCCTGGGCTTATCTCTATTATTTACATCTGACAAGTTTATGGCTCTACAGCGGAAATTCCCTGGGCTGAGACAGGAGTGAACTACACAGAAAAGCTATCCCTCCCCTCCGCTGCCCATTTACAGAAGCTTTACTTTTTGTGAAAGCGTTCACATAATACAAAGGCTTCTGTGGTTGGGCAGGAGCAGGGAAGGGGTGGGCATAGCAGCTGCAATGACTCCTGTTGATGATACTAAGACCAGAAGGTCCAGTGTCAGTCCCTGGACTACAGCGATGGCTGTCTTTCACGAGTTCCATAAACCTGTCAGATGTAAATAATAGAGATAAGCCCAGGAGGTGTCATGCATCTCGGTGGACCCATAGTGTTAATCAATTAAGTAGTGTTAATCAGCGCTCCCTCTGCCTATCCCGAAACCATCACTCAAAAATCATGTATACACAAATATACATACATATATACATCCCAAATAAACTTCTAGTGATAAATATATGACTTAATATTAATAAAAAAATGCACAAAATTCTGTATTACATCATGCACAAAATGCCATGAAACAAAATAAAGTCTAAATAGTCTAGTAAGTGTAAACAGTATATGAAAATCCAATCTTCTTGCGTGCGTCCAAACACTCTTCCTAGTGCCCTCTTTAAATCCACACCCCACGATCTAGTTCATGCTCTTGCCTGGTAGGATGGACCTGTATCATAGGAGGTCAATAAAGCATGAATAGCCTTAAAAAAAAAACATTTCACTCCTCTGTTTCCCAAATAGCTTTATTAGCTGAAAGTATTGTCACAGTGCACATGCAGGAAATCATACATATGTAATCTCCATTTTCCGGTTTATCCACTCAAAAATTAAAAACACTCACATGTACACTAGTCATAAAATCCTAGCCTTTAAAATTGCTTGTGACCTGGACTGACATACTCTTACTCTTGATAATGTCTTGGACATTCCCATCTGATATGTGGTCTCCTGATTGGACTTGGACTAGAAAGCTACAGAGGACTCAGTATCTGTGCTCACCCCCATGAGTGACACATGAAGTTAAAACAAGCCAATCTTATAGCTGTTTTTGGAAGCAGAGTTTTTGTTTTGTTCCTTGCGCCAACATTTTCAGCATGGACAGGAAGGATACAGGCAATGTAGTCCTAATATTTCTATCTACATTTAAGCATATATAGACGAATATTAGGACC